>NC_090927.1:204326563-204629063 GCF_040938575.1 Ambystoma mexicanum | reverse complement strand
CCAGCTCTTTGCCAGACCCTTGTTTCAGCCACTGTCCATCTCTTAAGATCCTCCATCCGCTTGTCTATCTTGGCGCCCATCTATCTTGTCATGCTAGTGCAATCCTGTGCTTGGGTAATATGAATGCCAGGTCAACAAAATTCACAACATGTTTCAGATACCTTGGGGCACATGCCCAAAAGTGTTGCGGTTTATTACGGGTCACACTCAACTCAAGGAGTGACCTTCTCCCAATGGATTTGGCGCACAACAAATCACTATGATTTGATTTAAGTTCAACTCATCTCGCACCCAACCCCAACAAGTACCCGGTGCACAATTGACTAGGAACTAGGCCTGTGTGTATTCCAAATGGATATATATATTAATTTATTTCAACCAAATTTCACAAATATATTAACCTCAGCCACCAATGCTGTGGCAACACAAGAACAAAATGACTTCTGTCCAGGCACCAACATATATATGCAATCACAATGATTTCCTTCTAAATCACCCACCAATAAAGAAAAAGAACAATTCAACACAGTGATTTCAGATGGGGTTGTACTTTTCTCCCAGCAACTCTCACCCTCCAAACATCAATTAGACCTGACTCCTCTGAATGGAGGGCAGTGACAGAGTGTGGGAACACAATAGGAAAATCGGATATGGGGCTTGAATAATAGAGACCACATGAAAGAAAGACAAGCAATGGGAAATTCGTTTTGCCACACCTAAAAATAACAGGCAGGGCTTTGGAGTTTTGGTCAGACCACAGTGGGTACACAGGGGCAGTTTCGTTTTGCTCCTTGCATATGCAAAGGCACTACCAGGCTTCCTCTTCTGATTTAAACTGAAGGGGATGAATGAGGAATGTTGTTTTGAACCCTGCTCACTCACGTGGAAACAGGGTTTTGGGATTAATTATTTTGGCAAATCTTAGTCTATAGCGGCTCACAACACACTGGGAAGAGTTTATTCATTTCGAATGCCAACAAACGGATCCTTTGATTTCAATCGGGAAATTAATTGATTTACTTTGATTTAATATGCTAGGGATCTACACAGCCAACCAGGATATGTTTCAATGGGGAAATAACTAAAGCAATGCTGGAAGAATATAGGGACTACAGGATTTAGGGCTTTGGGGTGATTCTACTTGCAGGAGAGGCCTTCATTGGGCATTAGGGAACATCAGGGCACTGCTGGGACAGCAAGGGGTCAGTCAAAGATCTCCTCGGAGTCCTCCAAGGGGTCCCAGTCAGCTTCTATGTCTCCTGGTTCCTATCCCAAATGGAAGATTTAGGCCTCTCTGCTGGGATGTTTCTTGCCAGATTTTAGCAGCCTGTTACCTCTCGGAATTAGTGGAAGAAGTCTAGCTCTGATGCAAACTGGTTTATTTATAGGGCAACTGACATCACTAACTTGTCATGAGTCTTGCGAAAGGGATTGGCTGGTTTTCACTGCCCACCTCCACCTGTGTGCTAATAGGACAAGGGGATGGGGGAGTGATTTGGGACAGACGTGGGAGGAGAAAGCTTCATCATCCCACTTTGACAGATGGGCTTGGTCATGTTTTGACACAGGAATCTCTCAGCGTGGCAAGTACCCTAAATTTCCAAATCTTTACATGTATTAATATATTGTTAAGAACTACATTTTAAGGTGAATCGGATAAAGCTAGTCTGAAGTCGGCACACCCTTCCTGTGCAGAGATGGGGTTTCTTCATTTACCCAGGAGCCATATCAGTGAGAAATATGCCATTTTATAGTTGTCATGTTACTTATCTCCCTCAGACTCATACCAACTTTCACATTTCTCGGAATCAAGGGAAGGCCCAAATCACATTTTCATTAATAACTTAAGTTATGTTTATCCCACCAAAATCGTTTTAGAATGGGTAAAAGAGGGTGAATGTCACCTTTAAGAAAAGTATGGAATGACCGTTGTGACATGTACGCGGCCCTTTGTATGTGATGAAATGTATTTCTCAAATTTAATCAACTGCAGTTTCACAGGCCTCCTTCACTCCTGCCACCACTTTTTAAAGTTTGAATTCTCTTTAGATATGTGACTCAGGCACAGCCTGGCTCAGGTTTGTTAGCTTACCCCTTCAAGGCATGTGATGACCTGATAACAGCTCCTAATGGATGTTTGTGATTTGTGACCTCAAGGTCACTCCTGCTGCAAGACCAGAGATGGGCTTATTTGGTCTTCACCTTGTTTTAGATCTAAGCCTGTAATTCTTTCTTGTATTTTTAAATAATAGCACTGATTGATGATGGCAAACAGGCCTGTCTTCAGGACAGGAGAGGGGAGGTCCTGGAGCTTAGTTTCATGTTGGGAGAAATAACTGTCCATGTACCCTGCAGCAAATAGCCTTTAAACTCACCCATAATTGTAATTTTACACAGCATCTTACAAGTCTTTCAGTGTCAACATACACGAGTGTCACTTCTAAATTGTCCATATGTATAAGGCTGTTGTATGAGAACACCATGTCCACACTTTGTAAGTCTGGTGAGCATTTCTCTTAGCATACTGTTAATTTGGATGAGGGAAAAATGGAAATGACATTATTTTATTTATTTTACACGCAATGCTATGTTTAACTTTAGCTTCTTGGAGCACAATTCTGGTATCCCATTGAATATACTGTGCACAGCGGTTTCTTTATATGTCAGTGCAGCTCTCCATGGATTGTCAGCCACATATATTCCTTTTCTTTCCTGAAATGCATTGCGCACATCTTCGCACTTTTCATTGAGGCCCACTTTCTTTCTTTGGTCATTTGGGTTCAATAGGCCTTCTGTCCGACATCATAATTTCTGTGCTGGCCTTATATTTCTGGGAGCATTTACAAATGACTCTGGCTTCTTTTTTTCTGGCCTTCAGAGACTAATTTCACCCCACAAAAGACATACCTGGGGTAGATGGTTCTCTCTATGTAATTCATGCAAATTACCATAGACCCCCATGCAGAAGCTTTGTAACACATGGCAGCTCCGGAACACATACATCAGCCCTGCTTCATCCTGATAACAACTATAGCAGTTACAGGGTTATGTCAGGAATATTTTAGCCAGTCTCTCAGGTGTCTGGTATAACCTCTGGAGGAGGGCATACCGTGTTAATTTAAATCTGGCATTCCTCAATGCCTTCTGCAGGGGGGCAGGAACAGGGAGGGGAGGAGTAATCAGTCCAGACACGTTACCTTTTGCATGCCATTCCGGCCACATTTTATTACACGTTAACATATAACATTACTAAACCAAAATGTGACTTTCTCAACCAATATATACTCCATCATAAAACATTGCATACTATAAACAGTACCTATCTGATCATGTGGCCCAGGTGGACCATGGCTGTGGCGCATGGTGGTGAGGCCCTATCCCCTCCCCACCATGCTCGTGAAGGGTTTGGGGGGATATCAGGAGGCAGCCCCTTATTTTCTTTTTTCTTTTTTTATATTGTGTATAGTTGATAATTCAGCTTTTCATATTAATGTACAAAATGCTAGAAATCAATTAAAACACATTAGCTGAAATCACATTTACATCAATGTTTCATCAGATTAGATTTACAATTTGATAAAACCCAATTCATTCAATAATATAAATGTTTCCAAAGTCAAGACGGTTTCATGGCCGGCTGACTATCTATTCCAACAATCCTCATTGCTTAACCACTCCGTTTTATCAACAAATCGGGAAAAATACTATACTCTGAATCCTAGGAGCAGGACATTCTTGATCCATAATGTGAAAATACTTTAAACACTCAATTTTACTAATTTCTGCTCTAGTGGGAATCCAATCCATTAAAGCATTTTTTACTTTGTTTGGGTTCACCCTCAAATCCTTTTCCGATTGATCACAGGTGACCAAGACTATTGTGGCATTGACCTTAAGAGCAGAGAGTAACCTACATTTTCCTTGCCTCCGAAGAACTCCCACATCCTCATATAGTGAGTTTTTCCGAGGAGCAAGTATTAATCTGTAAAATGCAACAACACTCATGTTCAGGTATGCTCTCGGATTGTAAGCCCATTTCATGCCGTAAACAGGCAATGGGGAGAGATTATGGAAGATTTAAGACCCTCTTCCATATATTACTGACCATTCGGGCACGAGACTCCACTTCCATACTGTATACATAGCTGGTATAACTTTCCCTTTATAGAACTTTATCAGGAGCAGGGAGAATCTACATTAAGAGTATACAATCTTTTTCATCTGGTGCTTAAGTTGTACTTATTTGTCTTCTATGTCCAATTCAATGGCTCTTATTGATGGATTCGATCTTATTCTGAAGCCTAAATATAGTACTTTGTTTGTCACTCGGACAAATTAGTCACTTAACAGCCACCTAAAGATTGGAACCCTTTTAAAAGGATTACAAAGGCTATGATGTTTGATTTGGTGGGATTATTGTGAAAGTCATTGCATGAAACCTGTGTGTCAAAGGCTGTTGTTAGGAAAGATTTCGTAATTGTGGGTAATTTTCCTTCCATGTGGCAACCCCTAAACTTTTTGCTGTTGTTTTTCACCTTGTTCTCGACTTTGCCAGAGAAGTGCAGCCTCCTGCTGCACTCCTCTGGGCTTTCGCTCCATTCTTACGGGGAAGGAAACTGACATGCCCTTAAGACAGTCAGTACCGGGAAACGCTGTTTTCCGTAGTTTCTTTTATCATGTTGCGGCTTTCGTGCAACATGACACAAGAGGGCACTGTAAGCTAAGTTACTGCTCTCTTGGGTCTCTAGCCTTCTACAGGCCTTAGATACTCTTTTTGGATTGTAACTGATCGGTGCAAGTGATTCACGGACGGGAATGGTGGCAGCGATCGTTTCTTGTGTTTTGAGCTCCTTTTGGCGTTTTAAGCGCGTTTCTCGCGCTTAGCGCAAAATGGTGGCCTGGCTCCCAAAATGGCCAGACCACGAGGCTCCTTTGTCCTGTCCGCTGACCGTCTTGCTCCCTTCACCTTCCCCAGGTCGAGCCGACCCAGGGCCTTCCTTATTTGGGCATGTACTTTCCCGCGAAACACGGATGCTTTCACGGGCTTCTACAGGCCTTGTGTGTGCCTCCAGGATGTGGGCTGGGATGTCTGGTCCCAATACACATCCTGGGTGCCAGAGAGTCTAGGGTGGTGTGAATGCCTGGGACCACCGTGGTCCGTGATAGGTCCACGTATGGTGTGAGTGTTGATGAGCGGATCTCCCATTGGGTCCCCTCCGTTTTGGCGCGAAGGGAACCGTGGATAAGAGGGGGCTAGAAACACCACTACCATGTCGATCTCCTGAGTTCTCACGAACAAAGGAATACAGGAGCCAAGTATCCTGCAACCAAGAGGCTGAACCGAGGAATCGCTGGTGACCCGCTGAAGGACTGCTCCTCTGCACTGCTGTCGCCTTGTGAAACCCTTTTTACCTTTGATCGAACCCGAAGGCCTGTACTGGTACTTCGATCCTTGGAATAGCGGGAACAGCTATTCTCGGCATCTTCACCATCTCCTGCTCGTAAGCCTTCGGAAGTGTCTCTGGGCCATCCAGCAGACTGACCAGCCTACACAGAAGTCTTGCTCTGTAACCGCCGCCAGGATTTGTAGCATTTCGAGTCCTTGCCACTCTCACACGATTCGTACACTTGGCGTTCCCAGGTCTGAAGTGAGTAGTGTACATTTGGCTCAGATACACACGGCCGCTCCGTTGCCCTGCTGTGGTAACAAACTGTGCGGGTTCACTTCGTTTGGAACATCTTTAACTCAACTCTGCTGCTGCAGAATCAACACGACGACGAGACGTCCCCTGCTCTCCTGAACCTGCCAGCGACTGAAACTGACGCGGAGAAGCCTGGGTCTGCTTGCATCGGGGACCGGTGAGTAGCATAGCTAGGAACTGGCCGCCCTCCTGCAGGAGCCCATAGCTTTTCCCCGCTGTGTCAAAACAGCACGCCTTTCCGTACTCGCGCTCTGCTTCTGCCCACAGTGGAGGCTGCGCTTTAGTCGCGGAACACTGTTCTTCTTCATTTGTGCACTAAACTAAACTGAACTGCCTGATTCCCTCGAAGAGACTCCCCTTTTTGCCCGTTGGCACCAGCGTGTGCAGGTACCTTTGAGCACAAGGCTCCACTCTTCGTAGGGCTCGGACTTCCTTTTAGTTAGGTGCCTCTGAAGGCGGACTGGGTCTAAGCATTATTTCGCACTGCCTGTTTTCCTTCCCTTTTAGGTGGACTACACATTTCGTGCATCTAACGCTTGAGACTTGTTTGTATTTGTATATATATTGCATTGGTATGTGTTGGTTTACTAGAGTTGTATTGTGATTTCTCGCTACGGTCATTGTTGTAAAGGCCTTGGAATAAATGTGTATATATTTTTAATATAACACCTGTTTGGAGTAGTTTGTAAGTGTCCTTGCTTTGTGTGCTCATTGCGGGCTTTCAGTCACCCTCACCCCTCTTGAGACCTAGTCTTGACCGCCGCGATCGCTACCCTGATTGGTCTGGCTTGTCCAGAGGTTACCCTGTTCCAAGTAATTAGGTTGGCCTTCTGCGCCACCACGACACAGTTTAGAAATCCGTCTTAACAGCTGTCAAAAGACGGAGGCGATGGGTGTGTAATCAAGCCAGACTATATCGTCCACGTAAGCTAACCATTTAATTGACTCAGCTCCAATGTTGGGGCTACCAAGTGCACGAGTGCTGCGCGTTTCAGCTAAGTCTGCTAAAGAGGCAAGAAGCAAGTATGCAACCCTGCCTCACATCTCTCTCTTTGGGTACCTGTGATCACCTTGAGTATCCAACCTTACTTGTATGGTAGTATTTTCATGCAAGTGTGTGTCGCTAGCAACCCTTCTGGCAGTCCCAAATGCCTTAATTTAAGCCACAAATTACCTCTGTTAATCATATTGAAAGCCTTTGACAGATCAATCCATGCGCCATATAATATGGAGCCACCCGTCAATATATAATATGGAGCCACTATGCCAACTTAATGTTGGACTATTAAGTGACATAGAAAGACCCTTACGAAAGGCAATCTAATGTTTAGATAAAATGCTCCTTTCCGCAATCCAATCCTCAAACTCCCTCAGAATCATGCCTGAAAAGATTTAACTGTCGGCATCAAAAAGGGCGATGGGGCAGTAATTAACTGGATCCAGTTGATCGCCCTTCTTGTAGATAGGAAGAATAATCACCCGTTTCCAAGAGGCTAGACAACACCTAGCTGCCAATATACCTTTAAATCCAAGCATCAGAACTTCAGCCGAAACCACAACATCACTCTTTAAGGTCCATATTTTCAGCACGTTGGGCCCTGCTGCTCTTCAACCTGAAGACTTGATTATTTAATCTTCTATGAACTCCTGAGCTAGATGTAATTGCCACAATACATTGTTAACAGGCTCAAGTTGAACCAGATTGGATTCTTTAAACCAATTCCCGAAATGATTATACCATGCAGTCTCTGACATTGCATTACTTTGAAGGTGAACTTGAGAAGACTGACGGGTTTACCACTGCCCAAAAATGTCGAGTTCCCTGAGCCATCCGCATTTAGCATCTACTGACCATCAATAATGCTATGGAAATATTTGTGACTCCTATACCAATTTTTGTAGTAGTTAAAAAAAATAAAATAAACAAAATAAAAAAAAAAGATTCTTTCAGAGGATAACCTCCTGGCTGGCATCCATTTAATTCTTAAGAGCCCAGATAGATTTCCTTAATGCTCTTTTCCGTAAGAGTGTCTCCTCATCAAAGAAATGTACTACTCTATTCTTCCCAGGATTCACTATAACATCAGTGTGTGGGAGCTCCTCTCCACTGCCTGTGTTCCAAGATGGAAAGATGCTATTAAAGGGTTATGAGCACTAGATGCTAGCTCTTATTTTGAAATTATCACACTGAGTAAACCGATCTACCGAAAGCACCAGATGGTCAACTATGGACCCTAATAGACCGTTCTTGCTGAAACCTCGTCCCCACCAATGTTGCCATTAGCGAGCACTAAATTCCAGTATGAAAAGAAATTCAACCATCTCTCACCATTTCTTCTACCCAGAGGCTTATTGTCCTTAGTACTAGGGAGTCAATAAGCAGTGTGAATTTAAATCTCCTGCTAATAACAAGCCTCCATGACCATATTTAGGGTTCACTTCCAAAAGCAAAACGGATAAAGAATCCAAAAATAGGGATAAGCTTGAACACCGAGGATTACAATAAAGGTTAAGAATTGCAAATGGCTTAATGGCATTCCCAATCCTCAGAGGTATTCTTCCCTTACTCTCCTTCCCCCAGAAGCTCACTGTCTCCCGAGCCCTGGTTCTCTCGAAGCTGGACTACTGTAACAGCCTCTATCTTAATCTGCCTGCCTCCACTCTCCGCCCTCTGCAACTCATCCAGAACAGAACTGCGAGACTTGTCCTTGGCCTCAAGCCCAGGGACCGTATCTCTCCAGGACTGAAATCTCTACACTGGCTCCCAGTGGCTGCGAGGATAAAGTTCAAAACCCTCTGCATTGTCCACAAGGCCTTCTGGGCCTGGGTCCTAAATACCTTCAACTCTCTCTTCCCAAATATCTTCCTTCCCGAGCCCTTCGCTCATCCGCCTCCAACTCCCTCAGGGTTAGCCGCTTCTCGAAGCAACGAGCTGGGGGTAGATCTCTCTCCGCGGCAGGGGCCTCCCTCTGGAACAGCCTTCCTGCCTCCCTGAAACTTGAGGAGAACCATCTCCGGTTCCGGAAGCACCTCAAAACCTTCCTCTTTGCTTCTGCTTTCTCTCTCCCTCTCCCCTGCTGAACAGCTAATTAATTCTTCACTGAAACTGCACTGATCCTGCAACTGGACCACTCTAAACGGCCTCGGTCCTGGGCCCAGCCACTCTCCACTTGCACTGTTGCCCTGGAACCCCTCTGCACTGCGGGACTGTCTCTGTATCCCTACAGCCCCCCCCCCTTCCCCAGCACTTGTTCTGCACTTATCTTGCACTTGCCACCAGCTGGCCCTATTCATTTATTACTTTACGCCACTTACCTTGTACTGCCCTTCCCCCCCTCCCCTTCCCCTTGCACTTTTCCCCCTCCCTCACCCCTGCACTTGCGCGATCTGAATGACACCTGGCCTAGTAGGATCGTTGTCTGTCTCCCCTTGTTCCTCCCCTCCCTGCCTCGTCGCGCCTTGAAACACCTGTGTATAGGCGCGTTACAAATACCATATCATATCATATCATATCGTAACAGAAGCCCTCACAGCCAAGATAACTTGGACTTCAGAGCTAATAAGATCAAAGTCAGCTATGAGCGAGTGGCAAGCCGCTATAAACAAGCCACCCAATGGACAACCGCCATTAAAAAGAGTGGCTACTTGCTCTATTGTCTTAAATCCATCGATCTTAAAACTGTCCTGCAACAGGTTTCTTGAAATAAGATGAGATCATGATTCTGGAAAATATACTCCCTCATAGCTTTGTTCCTGAAAGTGGTAGAGCCCAGCGTTTTCCAAGGGATAAGATTCACTTGTTTTTCCACTAAGCCAATCATCGCTAACATTCAACTGGAATACTTGCGTCAAAATGTCTGGCAACAAAAACCAGATCTTTCACTTAGTACTGGCCAAATAGGTGTTTTGATTTGCTATATTTGTAGCACCTCTATCATTCCTGGATCTGTTGGTTACACTCTTTCGTTAGCCCCTTTAGTGAGCCTTATTGACTGAATGCAGAGTCCTCAATAACCAACCTTCCAAATTCAGTGACCGCATTCAACAACGCATTCGCTCCCAGCCATATTTTTAATCCAACTTCAACTACATGTGTAGATGCATCAAATGGAAATTCAGTATTGTGCGTGGAGAATGAGTATAGGTCAGGTATATCCTTCACATTGGACAGAATGGCACTACGGTTTAACACCCTTGGATCATCACTGATATTGAGCCGCCTTAGCCAAACCTTCGGTATGGCAAAGGATTTAAACACCCGAGACCTTATCTCAACCACATGATCCATTTGAGGTATGTTGTTATGAGCTGCCCCAACACTGAAAGCCTCTCTATACCCGACGGAATAGAAATAATTCCAGCCCCCATCACTCTCTAAGCTTCTAAAACATTAACAGATGGTAGAGTTGCCACGGTCAAGTCTGTGGAAGATGGATTCTCATTCCGAGGATTTGTATTTAAGCCGGCAGTAGTCGTATTCTTTTTCCGTCTATAAAAGATGGGCTCCCTGTGGATCGGTTGGATGAGTTCAGTCTGTGTTTGTACACCCGCACATGATTTTAATAATGGAGTCTTCAGCTTGAGTATCAACTCTTTGTATAACAGCATCCAAAAACGGTACCTAGTCACTTACAATTGGCGTGCCACCCACATATATTAGTCTGTAGACTGATGTTCTTAGTCTTTATTTTTGAGGATTCATGTGCCATCAGAGTTTCATCACAAATTGGATGTAATGCACCGAAGAATTTCCTCTTAACAGCTTCTTTTAATCTCCTTGTCTTTTCATTTTTAGTTTTCAATTCTGAAATTTGGTAGTCTATTTCCACTGCTTCCTCAACCCTGCTAGCTTTCTTTGTCTTTGTTTTCTTTTTCTTTTTTGGTTGTTCAACAACTGTGATCGTATTCTGAGCAAATGCAGCAGAGACTGAGGATGTTGATGGAAGGTTCCGCAAATCCGCTGGTACTTTAATGGAAACCTCATTAGGTCTAAGATCATTAGAGATCTGAGTCAGCCTTATGAATTCTTCTACCACCGAAACGAGGAATGCCATCCAAAACAGGATTTGGTACATCTACCTCTAATCCGTTAGTGCACACTACCAAAGATGTAAGCCGCAATGTCTCATGTCATCAATTCCAAATGACAGTTAATATTAGAAAAGTAGTTGCAATATTCCGTTAGATGGTGAATTGCTCTCTAAATGATGATTTCAAATTGTTTAAGACATCCATAAGAGTCGTGTTTATTGCACTTTTGATGCCAACTATAGAAGAGTCGCAACAGCCCAATTCTTTCGTTAATTCAAGTAGAATTCCCAATGGGTCTGAACCTCTCCTTTTTAGAAGCTCAAACACATTTACCAAGGAGTTCAAAACAAAGTTCAGTGCTTGAAGCGTTGGTTCAGCTGTATCATTTCCCCGTATAGGAGAGTAATTAACTTGATGATGTAAAACCATATTCCTCTCATTCATGTGTATATCTGCAACTGTAACTGTAGCTGCAGACCTACTAATGGGTGTATTGTGCATATAGAACTACTTTGAACATTAGAAGAAAATTGAGCCAGCTGAAATGGGCTGGATCCAAGGCCATTCATTAAGGAGTCCATATTTCAAGGTAAAATAGAAACGTACCTATAATGGAGGGCTGGCCAAGGGCTGCCCTTGTAGATGCTGCTTGCAGCAGCGTCGGGGTCCAGTGAGGATGGACCTCTTCTGCTGCCGTTTGATGCACAGTGCCAAACCGGTACTAACCGGTACTATTGTTTTTGATTCAGCTGAGATTCCGGAATTTAACGTAGTAGAGGGAGATTTATCTTTTTTCTTTACTGCTCTCTAACCATGCTTATGTCCTAGGGTGATAAGCCCGTATAAGGTTGGTTCCTTTGACTATGACTTGAGAGGACCATCTTTCACTTACCACCATCGCAATGACCACTCCTTCCTTGTTCCATATCAGTCAAAGCCTTTTACAAGGCATACTCCTATTGGTTGCTAGTATTGCTGAACAAAGCAACTCTTGTTTAAGTGTCTGTTTACAGTTTGACTGGAGTGTGCCCCATGCTTAAGGAATTCCTCATGGATAGCGGTGTATGCATCAGTCAGACCAGTCCTCTCTCATCAACATGAATAGGTCTGCCTATGCATGGCATTCCAGGAAGATTTGTCTGCTGGCTCCCCGTCCAGTGGGGGCCCTTATTTCAGACCTCGCTTTTGTCCTATATCCCTTTTGCCCTCTTGGAATTTTAGGCCCATGCTGAAACCACAGGTAAATATGTTGGGAGTCATAGAACTCTTATCCTATTGGAAACGGATGTAAAGGAGGGGATTCTGTTGTGTTATGCATGTGATTGTTGTTGTGCCCGTCTCGTATTGTATGCAATACAAATTTGATTTTCAATCCGATTTTGTTTGCATTCTTTTTAGTTTGGGCTATTAGATGGCACTTTTTGCGCCACCTAAAAGCTGAAACGATTGTATTAGAGAAAAGATGGGGAGAAATGGCATATGGGGGACACAGAGGTTGTAGGTGTTTGGTTATTGAACCACCCATTGACTACGTATGGTCTTGCTAATCCCCAAGGCCATTCCCACCTACTTCCTGCCCCTCCCTACCCAAAACACCTCCTCATGGGAAGACGTTCAGCTTGTTTTAATCCAGCTGGAAGTGCCTGCCAGTGTTTTTGTCAAGCAGTCTTCTGAGGTTTAAGGACTTAATTGGAACTGTAAACGTGCTACTGATGAAATAGAAATGTCTTAGCCAGGCCTGCCTTCAGCCACTCGATTTATAAGCACTATGCTTGTTCTTGTCCGAAGTCCTGTTCTAAATGTGTGGCAAAGCCAGCAGATTTGGCTTGCATGCAAGTATTAAGCATTCGCCTGGCAAGGGCCTTTCCCATGCCTACAAAAAAAGCCAAACTGTTGGCATTGCCAGTGCTTGTTTGTGAATTGCTTCTGGATTGTAATATAAATAAAATCTTACTCTTTTATTGCTGTCCTCTGTCCTTTCATTGATGTGCATAAAGTATGCAAAATAATACATGAAGTGTGTGGCGAGTCGAGTGGCATTTGTGCGTGTTGTACTTCACTTAAATGTACAGAAGTCAATGATGTATTTTCAGTGAAGTGGATTGAGGCGTCACAGCTTTCTCTTAATAATGCAATCTAATCCCTCGCTTGCCTTCTCGCTACTTTAAGATGGTTGTTCATGATTCTTTCTCGTTCAGGTCCCTTACGACGCTTGGCTTGGTCATCTCTGCCCTTGCAGACCAGAGTGCTGGCAAGAACAAAAACAAATTTGTTCCGTATCGCGACTCAGTGCTGACCTGGCTGCTCAAAGTAAGTGCACCATCATTTACTTCCCTTTCAAGCAGGTCTCATCACCCTGGGGTTGTCGAGATGTTTTGGCCTACAGCTCGCACTACCATGCTGGTTAGGACTGATGGCAGTTGTTGTCCAAAATCCCTGGCGAAACAAAGGTTTCAGACCCCTGCTCGAAAAGCGTTCATTTTTATAATCATTTGTTCCAACTGCAGTTCTTCAAAAATTTTACATTTTAGAACATGCCCCCAATTGATGCATCTTACATCTGCAGACCTTGTTTTTCGATTTATGTGGGAGTCTGTTTTCCCGTTTTGTTTCCCTTGACTTCAGGGAGTTGTAGTTCTGAATTTAAAATTGGAAGCAAAACTACTAGTACCAAAATGGAAAGGACAAAATGAGGTCTAGATGACAGACTGGATCATGAAATAGTGAGATTCCTGAACTGTGCATATGTTGGGTTGATTTAAATCGCGCACCGCTACCACCCAAGGGTAGTCTCCAGGCGCTCACGTGGCTCTGCAAGAGAAGAGGGCGGGGTGTGGTAGGTAGGATAGGATACGTTCAGAACCAGGAGGAACTGGTGCCTGTGTGTGTTGTTTTGTGTGTGGGGGTTGGTAGAGAGGGCTGGCTTGTTGTGACCGTAAGGGTAGGATTCAGTGCCTTGGATGTGTGCTAGTGGTTTGTGTTGGGTGAGTAGGTCATATGCAGTTAGAGTGGAAGTACAGTTGTGTGCACTTATTAGTTGTATCCGTCAGGGGTCCCAGTGTCGTGGTTGTCTGTTAGGTCTCTAGTTGGAGTAGTGTGGAAGTATTTGTGGATTATGTGCATTGGGATGTCCGCCTGAGATTATGTCCAGAGTCTCAGAGTTAGTTGAGTGCGAGAAGATTAGATTGGTGCTAGATCTATGTGTAGTGTGGCTAGCCAATAGTCGTGTACAGTGGGATAGGTTATGTTGGAGGAGCTGGAATGAAGGGGTTGGTTAGTGCACCAGTTAGATTTGACATTGCCTCATACAGGTTTGGTAGGTTTTAAAACCAAACCTGGCAACATTCACCACCCCAAATGTTATTGATAGATTCTACATGGTTTTCACTATTTCTAGGGTATTCACCAATGCATTTGTTCCCATCACACTCTGCAAATAGAAATGGTTGAAATAATTGCTTTTGGAACTTGCCCTGAGAGGGGGTTCCCGCCTTGTGCAGCACACAATGCCCGCATCATAGCCTGCCGCCACCGCAAGGCATTGTGAGGCCCCGATTCTCAAGTTGGTGTTAAGTTTTGAAAATGACGTTAAAAGGCTTAACAATCTTTTCGGTACTTAAGACCTATTCTGCAGTTGGCGCTTTCCTCCAAAGTCGGAAGGAATGCGCCAATTTCAGAATATATGTGGCGGTTGGTGGGATGGGTTGGAAACCAAACTAGCAACCGCCACATTCGTAAACTGGGTTTTTGGAACCCTATTCTTGTGGCACTCCTCCAGTTTAATATGTGCGCTAAACTAGGGCACATTTACGGTACCCTTTTGGTGCCGTTAAACTGGAGGAGTGCCACAAGAAGCCTTGTTTGGTGTACATGGAAGTGTCCATACACCCGTGTTGTATATGGACACTTTCATGTACACCAAACCGAGCAGCTTCAACGTAGCATCCTGCAACGTTGAAGCTGCTCGCTTTGGTGTAAATGAAAGTGTCCATATACACCTGTACGGTGTATATGAACACTTTCATTTACACCAAAGCGAGCAGCTTCAGTGCTGCAGGATGCAACGTTGAAGCTGCTCGCTTTAAATGAATGTTCATATACACCACGCGGATGTGTATGAACACTTTCCTATACACCAAAGTAAGCAGCTTCAACATCCTGCAATGTTGAAGCTGCTCACTTTGGTGTTTAGGAACTGTGTTCTCGGCAGCATTTTTGTAGAATAACGATTCTCTCGTTATTTAACGAAAATGCTGCAGAGATTCTGCAATCTGCCTGTTTGTGCTTTGCAAAGACACCCAGACCCACATGAGAATAGCAATGGTGCCTGGGCGTCAAGAAATGGTGCAGCGAGTCGTGCTATTTAGCAGGCGCACTGAACCAAGATGAGAATCGGGCCCTGAATGTGTATGCATAGCAAATGCTGAAAGCATTTCATTTTCATTGTGCGGCCTTGAGCTGGTGTGAATGGATCTGACGGGCTCTTATCCTCACATTCTGTCATGCAGGAATTAGAGTGATTTAAATTGTGACTGAAAAGTGAATTTCCATGTCTGCGCTGGGACAAAAATGTGTTTTCTTAGACTGCGCTTTATTTGGATTTATAAAGCGCTTTCCCACTGATTGAAATAAATGGTTACACCATGTTCGAAAATTACAATGGGGGAACATTTAATTCAAGAAGATGCAAGCTAACTTGCTTTAAAAGAACGGTAAGTAGAAAGTCTACGGGTGGAACGGACAGAGCGAGATTATTTCAGAGTTTAGCAGCCAGAAGAGCAAAAGATCACAAATGAGATTGTGCAGCGGGAGGACGAGGAAAACTCGGAAGAAAGGACGAAGACAGAAGTTGGTAAATTGGAACACAGTATTCGAAAGCTGAAACAAAGGGAATGTTTTAGGTCTCGCTGAAGTCGGGCCGACCGACTATATATGAAAATAACATAAAAGGGCCATGAGTGGGAATGTGATTCCAGCAGACGGTGTATCCATTTTCATTGGTGGTCTGTTGAATGTCCTTCCTCAAACGAAGGAGTAGTGAGAGCTCAAGCATAGATGATGGACACACTGCCCATCTAAATGCAGTACTTGACAGAACTTGATACTCCAGTGTAATCTATTTTTCGAGTAGCTATAATAGTGAGCAGCCATGTTAATTGAAAATGCAACTTGCAGCCGTTCAGTAAGTCTGAGTAGTCCCGGGGCTGTATTCGCAGCAGAGAGCCCCTTGAGAGGGTCAGGTAAACGACATCCCTGCTCTCCACCCAGCCTTATGGTCCCAGGTTCCTCTGCAACACTCTAAGGCAGGCACCGCCCATGTATTATCCAGACGCCACCTCACAATCTTGCAGTCACAAGCAATCCCTCTCAGTCCATGTGCACTCTCCCTCAGGCACACTCTGTGTGGCACCGGCCACACTCCCTGTACGTGCGGTCTTGCGCCTCTGTGTTCTCTACCTCAGGCACCTGCCATAAGTCAAAAGATTTTACAAAACCGTTTACCTACCACAACGCTGGTGTGTGCTCTTCAACCTCATGACGCTGGCACTTATTCCCTCTGCCCCACAACCAGCACGCGCCATGCCCCGCTCAAACAATTAGAGGAACCCTCCATATGGCTCCCAAATTGTAGAGACCCTCAATGTGGCACTGGTAGAGAATGTGCTCTACCGTAGGCACATTCCATCAAGATTGATGAATGGCACAGGCCCTCTAGCTAAGAAGCTCCTGGAAGTAGATCTAGGGATTCTGTAATGGGCCCATAAGCTCTTCTTTTGTTTAATTTTTTTCATAATTTTTGGCATTTTTTTAAGGTTATAAAACAATAAATCGCCCCCCCTTCCCAACCCTTCTTTCGAAGGGATTGTGTCCTCCGACGTATTCCTCATCTTAGATATCTCCTTCCAGCTCTGCTGGCGAGGGCGCTGCGCGTCGACGTCCTCCGAGTCGATGTCCTTCGACAGCCGCCGTATCGACGTCGACGTCATCCTGCCTATAAAGGCCGCGCGCAGCGTCCGTTGCTCAGTTCCGTTTTTCCGCGCTTACTCAGTGCCTCGGAATACCGTTGCTCAGTTCTTAGTCAGATTAATCCTATTTACCTCGAGTTATTCGATCCGTACTCGATGGCTTCCTCGTCGGAACCGACAACTCCTCGATCCGGCTTCAAGAAATGTCGAGATTGTGGGAAAAAGATGTCGTTGACCGATCCTCACAGAATTTGTCTGTGGTGTTTGGGAGCTGAACACCATTGTTCAGAGTGCGAGGACTGTATGTCCATGACAGTTAAGGCCCTGAAGGAGCGTAGGGGGAAGCTGGAGAAAGGTAAGACTTTTAAAGCTTCTTCTTCGTCGACGAAGTCGAGACATTCGTCTCCTCATCACCATTCGCGCTCCAGGTCTCAGAGTGGGTCTCATCACTCCTCGAGATCGAAGCACTCGAAGAGGAGACGTCGAAGATCCCCTTCTCCGTCTTCCTCTTCCTCTGTTTCGCCAAAAAGAATCCCTTGCCCCACGAAACATAGTTCCCGGGCTGAATGGGAGGAATTCCGAAAAAATATGATGAGCGTCCTCGAGAAAGCGGCCTCGACCCCCTCGAAGACTGCCGAGAGCGATGCTCTGGTCGAAAGACCCGAAGGTCAAAAATGCCGCGAGTCGCAGTACCCGGCGAAAGAAACCTCTCGAGCGCGTCTCGAACCCTCGAGCAGGACTATGATCTCCAAACCTTCCTCGAAGGTTCCGTCGATGGCGTCGACGAAGGTTCCGTCGAGGTCGATGTCTTCGACACACGGGTCTGTCGACTCGACGCCGGCTTCGACAGCGGCGTCGATGCCAAGAAAAGTCACGGTTACCACACATCCAGTGACTATCCCCAGGCCCTCGACGTCGATGGCTTCGATATTGTCGAGTAGAATTCCAATTCTGTCAAGGTCTTCGAGGCCTCCGCCTCTGTTTTCGACGCCACACTCGAAGCCTTCGACGTCGGCGTCGACGACATCGATGTTTTCGAGGCCAATAATGACAAGTTCGGCACCCTCTGCCTTGGAAATGGGATTTACTCCCTTTATGAGTTCAGAACAATTGAGAACTATATCCTCAATTTTAGAAGAGGGTGATTTGTCTGAACAGGAAGACACATTTGAGTTACCGGGACCTGTAACCCCAGTTAGAGAGGAATTTTCCTCTGAAGAGCGCAGATTAAAGGATCTTCATGATTCTTTACATGAGGCAAGTGGGTTAGACACTTCCCCTGAGGTGGAGTTTGCTAAGCCAGACCCGGGGGAGCATGCTGAAACCCCCTACAGAGCCTTAATGGCCAGGATTACAGAGTTCATGGGGTGGTCTGCACCTTCACAATCTTTCCAACAAGATGACCTCACGGATATTCTTGACAAAGGCCCACAGGAGGATCCTGTGGTGCCTTTTCATAAAGCTCTTCAGAGAAAGATCATGACAAACTGGGAAACCCCAGATGTAGTACCAGCAGTAAATAAAAAAACTGTCTACAAAGTACAGGGTATCTTCTACGGACCCAGAGTTTTTGTCTAAACACCCATCCCCAGAAAGTCTGGTGGTACAGGCAGCATCCTCTACCGATGTCTAGACGGCTTATCCTACCGTCCCACAGGACAGGGACGATAAAAAATATGATGCTATGGCAAAAAAAGTCTTTTCAGCATGTAGCATGGCGTTAAAATCTGTTAATGCTACTTGCACCCTTGCTAGGTTCAGCCATAGACTTTGGGAGTGTGCTTCTACAGCGGCTGACTGCATCCCGGAGGGAGAAGAAAGGGATGCGTTCCTGAATATTATACAGGACGGTAAAGACGCTATGTGCGAATCCCTCCAGACGGGCATTGATTCGGCTGACAGTATCAGCAGAGCAATGGCGGCAAGTACATCAACCAGGAGATTCGCTTGGTTGAGAAAGTCGGGTTTTGCCCCAGATGTGCAAGCCAGGCTCTTGAACATGCCATTCGATGGCTCTTCTTTGTTCGGGAAAAAGGCGGATGACAGTTTAGAGAAACTGCAAACTTCAAAAGCAGCAGCAAAATCCCTAGGAGCTGCAATCCGTCAGACTCCTTTTCGTCCCACAGGAACCTCTGCGAGGGGCAAGTCCTTTCGCTTCTACTCCGCATTCGGAAGAGGTAGAGGACGACCGGCTCAAAGGGGTCAAAGAAGAACTACCCGAGGTGGACGGGGTAGATATTCAAAAGCCGCAGCAACAGCAGGTGCCTCTTTACCATAGGCATCTGCATCAGCCGCCCCAAAACCACTCTGAGGACTTCCCTCACAGGACACCTGTAGGAGGCAGGTTGAATCAACATCTGACGGTATGGCAGGCTATCACGTCAGATGCTTGGGCATTGGAAACAGTTGCCCAAGGTTACTGCCTGCCTTTCCTACGTATACCCCAGAGTCATCCACCGGGGATCAGCTCTCAGAAAGCTCCAGATCCGCTCCTCTTGCAGGAAATTTGGGACCTGCTAGAGAAAGGTGCCATAGAACCGGTACCTGTAGCGGAGAGGAACAAGGGCTGGTACTCCCCTTACTTTCTCATTCCAAAGAAAGACGGAGGAATGAGACCCATCTTGGACTTGCGAGAATTGAACAAATTCCTCAGAAAAGACAAATTCAAGATGGTTACTCTTTCTCAGATCCTCCAGGCCCTTCAGTTCCAGGACTGGTTGGTATCTCTGGACCTTCAGGACGCTTATTTCCATGTGCCTATCCATCTCAAACACAGGAAATACCTGAGGTTCGCAATTGGCAACTCTCACTATCAATTTCGAGTGCTGCCATTTGGGCTGACCTCCGCCCCGAGGGTCTTCACCAAGTTAATGTCGGTAGCGGCTGCAAGTCTAAGGAGGGAAGGGATTCACGTCTACCCCTACCTGGACGATTGGTTGATCAGGGCTGTTTCACCGGAACAAGCTCAGATCCAGCTAAATCACGTGTGCCACTTCCTTCACAGACTGGGCTTCTCCCTCAATTTAAAGAAGTCACAAATGATACCATCGCAGAGACTCCAGTTCATAGGAGCGATCCTGGATACTTCCCTGGGAAAAGCCTCGCCACCAGAGGTGAGGGCTCAAGATATTCTACAGATGGTTACCAAGTTCCAGCATGCCCAACGTCTCCCAGCCTTCGACTTTTTGAGGTTGCTAGGCCTCATGGCATCCTGCATTTTCCTAGTGCCAGAGGCTCGCCTGAGAATGAGATCCCTCCAGTGGGCACTGAGGACTCAGTGGTCACAATTCTCAGGGAGAATGACAGATCTTCTTCAGGTTCCCGGCAGGGTGGCTCGAGACCTTCAGTGGTGGGCCTGTCAGGAGAACATTCTGAAAGGAGAACAGTTTTGGCAACCCTGGCCGGAGATAACAGTAGTCACGGATGCCTCACTCACAGGGTGGGGAGCCCACGCCAACGACTTGACCATCAGCGGTCGTTGGTCTCCATCGGAGTCCAGACTACACATCAACCTGTTAGAGCTGAGAGCCATCAGACTTGCGCTGAAGGCGTTCCTGCCAGCTGTACAAGGGAAGAACGTCCTGATAATGACGGACAACACGGTGGCCATGCATTACCTCAACAAAAGAGGAGGCGTATGATCACTACCCCTGTGCAGAGAGGCGATGCAGCTCTGGTTTTGGGCAATCCAAGAAGGAATCGCTCTATCGGCAGTTCACCTAGCCGGAGAAAAGAACTTGACAGCGGACGCTCTGAGCAGGCAGAACACAGTCTCCCACGAGTGGGAGCTAGCTCAGGAAGTCCTTCAAGAGATCTTCGCCCTTTGGGGAACCCCTCAGGTAGATCTGTTCGCCACCAGCCTAAACAGGAAATGCGACCTGTTCTGCTCAAGGGAATTTCCCCCGAGAGGAGCTCTGGGAGACGCGTTCATAGTGGACTGGGAGTTTCCGCTTCTGTACGCGTTCCCACCGGTCCCTGTCATTCCTCAAATGATCAGGAGGTTGAGAAGATTCCGGCGAACCATGATCCTAATTGCCCCGGATTGGGCCAGGAGAACGTGGTACCCGGACCTTCTAGACTTGTCCATCTGCCCTCCAATTCGACTTCCACTCAGAGAACCTACTCTCACAGAAGGGAGGTCAGGTTCTCCATCCAGACATCAAAACCCTCAACCTTCACGCTTGGCTTCTGAAAGGCTGAGGTACAAGGATTGGGACCTCCCTGATGATGTTATGGAGGTGTTGCTTTCGGCAAGGAGGCCAGCAACAAAGTCTTTATACCGCTGCCGTTGGAACAGATTTTGCAGCTGGTGTAGAGAACAGAATATCGACCCTTTTTCATGTGGTACACCAATGGTTATGTCCTTCCTACTATATTTGGCAAATTCAGGCCTTCAAGTTGGCACCATTAAGGGCTATCTCGCAGCGCTATCCATCTTTAAGCGTACTGCGGAAGAACCATCCTATTTCAAATTACCCTTGGTAATACAGTTTCTAAAGGGGTTAACCAATGTTTATCCCCCAAGACCATTCCAAGTTCCCCTATGGGATTTAAACTTAGTACTAACTTTCCTGATGGGTACACCTTTCGAACCTCTCCATTCTTGTTCGTTAAGATTCCTTACCCTTAAAACTGTTTTATTAATAGCACTTACATCTGCTAGAAGGGTGAGCGAATTACAAGCTCTTTCTTGTAAACCCCCTCATACTATATTTCACAAAGACAAAGTTGTCCTGCAAGTGAAGCCTAATTTCCTCCCAAAGGTGGTTTCTGAATTCCATATCACTCAGAAGATTACCCTACCATCTTTCTATCCTCCTCCTCACCCGGGGAAAGAGGAAGAGAGGTTACACAGGCTAGACCCTAGGAGGGCTTTAAGTTTTTACATTAGTAGACTAGCCAGGATAAGACAGGCAGACCAGCTGTTTGTAGATTACACAGGTCAGAAGCTGGGGTTACCAATAACTAAGCAGACCATTTCCAGATGGATCATTCTAGCCTTTCTGGAATGTTATAAACTGGCAGGGAAGGAGCCCCCTCAAAACCTTTGGGCTCACTCGACCAGAGGTATTGCAGCTTCATCGGCCCTCAAGAGGCGTGCCGGTTAAAGACATATGTGCGGCCGCTACATGGTCGTCTGTCCATACCTTTACACGTTTTTACAATCTGGATTCCTCCTCCAGTCAAGAGACTAGGTTTGGAAGGGCTGTACTGCATTCTATTCATCAATAGAAGACAGCGTGAAGTCAGTACTCCCTCCTCCGATAATAGAATACTGCTATGGGAGCCTATCTAAGATGAGGAATACGTCGGAGGACACAATCCCTTTGAAGAACAAGTTACTTCTTACCTTGTAACGTTCTTTCGACGGGATGTTCCTCCGACGTATTCCTCATCGACCCTCCCATCCATCCCTGCAGTTCTACTTCCCTTGTTGTTGCAGCTTACGCTCCTTCAGGGTGATTAGTTAGTCCAGAAAGTATTATTGTGGGCTACAAAACGGAACTGAGCAACGGACGCTGCGCGCGGCCTTTATAGGCAGGATGACGTCGATACGGCGGCTGTCGAAGGACATCGACTCGGAGGACGTCGACGCGCAGCGCCCTCTAGAGAAATTTTCCGAGGCCAGCAGAGCTGGAAGGAGATATCTAAGATGAGGAATACGTCGGAGGAACATCCCGTCGAAAGAACGTTACAAGGTAAGAAGTAACTTGTTCGTCTTGCCCCTTCCCCCCGACCAGCAGTGCTTTTAATAATAAAACAAGATTATAGTAACGCTTTAATGTGTTTCATACAGTATTGGGGACTCAGGCAATGTCCAAAATCCTAATGTTCTGTGGGCATAGATGGATCCGATAGTCATCCTTCAAATAGTCCAGCAATGTGCCCCAGTACGACCTAAACTTGCAATCTTTCCCTTGTAAGTTGTACGTCACCCATTCCATGGCTAATACTTGCCAAGGTTTATATAGCCACTCATGGTAGGTTGGCGCCGCCTCCTTCTTCCAGTTCCGTGCGGTTACAAGTTGGGCCGTCGACGTCAAAACCACACACATTTTTGGACCAAAAGCCCAGTAGACATTTGCCTGCCCCTATTAGTATATTAACCGCCAAAACATCCTGCATGATCCTGTTAACCTGGCCCCAAAATGACTGTAGAGCTGGACACGACCACCATATAAGGAGCCAGTCCCCTTTCTTCGT
Source organism: Ambystoma mexicanum (assembly GCF_040938575.1). NCBI lineage: Eukaryota > Metazoa > Chordata > Amphibia > Caudata > Ambystomatidae > Ambystoma > Ambystoma mexicanum. The sequence goes on along the minus strand of NC_090927.1, from coordinate 204,606,160 downwards.
AATAAGTCTCTCGGGGGGTATAGTGCAATTGAGTGAACATTTTAAGCCACAGTTCCCTTATTTGGCTAGACTGTGTTAATTTTGAGATATTAACCCAGAGTGACTCCCATTCCTCGAGCTATTGGACGATCCAATGTACCTTCCCGGTTGGCCATGTACTGCCACTTCTCTCGAGGGCCCCCTTCACAAAGCAAAGTATAAAAGGTTGAGATCTAATGGGTGTCGACTCCCCACCCCGTGTGTGATGTAATATATTTCTCAAATGCTCTATCCGCTTGAGCTTTGTGGTGTACAGACCCAATGCTGGAGCTGGCAGTAACTAAGTCGGCCCTTTTCCTTGAGTGTAAATAATTGTTTGCATTGTTCAAACGTTTTAATTTCTTGGCCTAATTCGAGATCTTTAAGCCTTGTACAACCCCCGTCCTTCCATTTGGCGAAGGCTTTAGTCTCCATCCCCGGGGTGAACTGAGGGTTCCCAAATGTTGGTGTGAAAGGCCCCGGAATAGTTATGCGTTTGTGTCACCACTTCATCCCACACATTGCTCATCAGTGCCGTTATTCATGATACCTTCATACTCAAAGGGCAATCGGTTCTAGGTAACCAGAGAGCCTCAGCTAATGGAGCACACACCACTGCCCTGTCCATAGTGACCCAATGTTTACTATAATCTCCTGCCAACCATTGTTTCAATATCCTCAACTGTGCCACCCAGTAATACGTTCTTAAAATCTAGGAAGGCCATCCCTCCTCTATTCTTCAGTGCCATTAACGTCCACAAGGCCACCCGTGGTTTTTTATTCTGCCAAACAAAGTTGGATAAGATGCGATTGAGCGATTAAAAAAAAAAAAAAAATATATATATATATATATATATATATATATATATATATATATATATATATATATATATATATATATATATATATATATATATATAAATAAAACCCATGGCAATAGCTACTGGTAAAGCCTGAAAGTAGTAAAGGAATCCTTTCAGTCCCTTCTTAAGGTATCCAACAGCTGAGGGTAGTTTGCCTCATACAGCGTTGTCATAGATTTCATTATAAAAACACCTAGGTACATGAAAATTGGGTGGATCCACAGATTTCTGTTATGTTATTTTTTGTTAGTGTGAGATTAAGTATTTCGGATTTATGCTGGTTAACTTTTAATCCTGAAGCTGCCCCAAATTTTGTTAGTTCCGATGCTATTGCTTTCAGAGATTCGCCTGGGTTTGATATGACCAGGTCATCGGCGAATGCCCTTATTTTGTGTTCCATTTCTCCAAATTTGATCCCTTTCACACCTTCAGGACTGGTTGGTGTCTCTCGACCTCAAGGACGCTTACTTTCATGTGCCGATTCATCCCAAGCACAAGAAGTACCTGAGGTTCGCAGTTGGCGACTCGCACTTTCAGTTTCGGGTCCTGCCGTTCGGATTGACCTCTGCCCAGAGGGTCTTCACCATGCTCATGGTGGTGGTGGCAGCGTATCTCAGGAAAGGGGGGATTCACGTCTACCCCTACCTGGACGATTGGTTGATCAGGGCGTGCTCTCCCGAGCTAGTCCTGGATCATCTGTCCATCACCTGCCACTCCCTTCACAAGCTGGGCTTCTCCCTCAACTTAAAGAAGTCCCCTTGACAACTACCCAGCGGCTCCAGTACGTCAGAGCAGTGCTCGACACATCCCTGGGGCAGTGTTCGCCTCCCGAGGTGAGGGCTCATCACATTCTGCAGATGGTACACAAGTTTCAACATGGCCAGAGTCTCCCGGCGTTCGAGTTCTTGAGGTTGCTCGGCCTCATGGCATCCTGCATTCTCTTGGTGCCAGAGGCCAGGCTGCGGATGAGATCTCTGCAGTGGGCTCTCAAGATGCAGTGGTCGCAGTCCTCCAGCAGGATGTCGGATCCCGTTCAGGTGCCGCCCTCGGTCACCCAGGATCTTCTGTGGTGGGCCGCCGAAGGCAATCTGTTGAAGGGGTCTCCATTTTGGCTACCCTGGCTGGAGGTAACGATCGTGATGGACGCATCCCTCACGGGATTAGGAGCACATGCCAACAGGTTGACATTGGTCGTTGGTCTCTGTTGGAGTCCAGATTCCTTATCAATCTGTTGGAGCTGAGGGCCGTCGGGCTAGCCCTGAAGGCTTTTCTGCTGTCTGTGCGGGGGAAGAATGTCCTGATTCTGACAGACAATACAGTGGCCATGCACTACCTCAACAAAAAGGGGGGGGGCAAGGTCTCTCCCTCTGTGCATAGAGGCAATGCAGCTCTGGCTCTGGGCCATCCAGCAGGAAATTTCAATCTCAGTTCATCTGGCTGGAGACGAAAACGAGGCAGCGGACGCTCTGAGCAGGCAGAGCACGGTCTCTCACCAGTGGGAGCTGGCTTAGGAAGTTCTCTTGGAGATCTTTGCCCTTTGGGGGACCCCACAAGTGGATCTCTTCGCCACCAGTGTCAACCGGAAGTGCAAATGTTTCTGCTCGAGGGAATTTCCTCTAAGAGGAGCCTTAGGGGACGCATTCGTAGTGGAGTGGTCCTTCCCACTGCTGTACGCGTTTCCTCCAGTCCCTGTCATCCCGCTAGTGTTGCAGAGTTTACGGAGGTTCGGTTCCCGAATGATCCTCATTGTTCCGGCATGGGCCAGGAGAACGTGGTACCCGGACCTTCTCGACCTGTCCATCTGCCCTTGCCGCCGTCTTCCCTATCAAGACTATCTGCTCTCCCGGCAGGGGGGGGTCGGATTCTCCATCCAGATGTCAAGTCCCTCAACCTTCATGCTTGGTTTCTGAAAGGTTAAGATATAAGGATTGGGACCTCCCTGAAGACATGATGGAGGTGTTGCTTTCGGCCAGAAGGCCCGCAACAAAGTCCCTGTACCATTGCCGTTGGAGAAAGTTCTGTGACTGGTGCAGGGTTAAGAATGTGGATCCTTTTTCATGTGACATTCCTGTGGTTCTGTCTTTTTTTGCTTTTGTTAGCCCACAAGGGCCTGCAAGTGGATACCATTAAGGGTTACTGGCGGCCCTGTCCATATTGAGGCGCTCGTCTGAGGAGTGGTCTTATTTTAAGATTCCTTTGATTTCTCAGTTTCTTAAAGGGCTCACTAATGTGTTTCCACTTTCACCTTTCCAGGTGCCTGGTTGGGATTTGAACTTGGTGTTTAAATTCCTGATGGGAGCTCCGTTTGAGCCCTTACATTATTGTCCTTTGAGACTGTTGACCTTTAAAATTGTATTTTTAGTTGCGGTTACTTACGCTCATAGAGTGAGTGAGTTGCAGACACTGTCCGCTAAGCCACCTTTCACTGTGTTCCACAAGGACAGGGTTGTCTTTAGGGTTCATCGTCCTTTTCTTCGGAAGGTTGTCGGAATTTCAATTAAGCCAGAAGGTAATTTTTCCGGCGTTCTATCCTCCTCCGCATCCTGGTAAGGAAGAGGAGAGGCTCCACAGGTTGGATCCTAGGAGAGCTTTAAGTTTCTACATCTCACACATGTCCCAGGTCAGAGTGTACGATCAGCTCTTTGTAGGATACGCTGGAAGGTGTTTGGGACAAGCTGTGACTAAGCAGACAATTTCTGAATGTTAACCGTTTGGCGGGTAAGGACCCTCCGGTAGGCTTAAGGGCCCATTCTACTAGGGGTGTGGCTGTCTCTACTACTCTGCAGAGGGGTGTTCCCGTTCGTAACATTTGTGAAGCAGCTACATGGGCCTCTGTCCATACTTTTGTAAAACACTACTCCCTGGATTCTATCCATGGGCAAGATTTGGCCTTTGGCAAGGCGGTCCTCTATTCTGCAATTTAATTGGGCATTCTAAAATTCAAAATTCTTTTCCCACCTCCATACGTTGGTACTGCTTTGGGAGACTGTCATAGATGTGGAATACGTTGGAGGGCACAATCCCTTCGAAGAACAAGTTACTTTCTTACCTGGTAACGTTCTTTCGATGGGATGTTCCTCCGACGTATTCCACATCGCACCCTCCCGACCTGCCCCTCTACAGAATTTCTTATGCGATTGTAGCTTACGTTTCCGCAGGGCTTTCTGTAATCCTAATGGCAGAAGATTGGTGCCACACGTTCTGGGGAAAAAACTACAACTGAGGCTATGGGCGTCGTGCATCCTACTTATAACATCCGGTGACGTCGGCTCGACGGAGGCCCTCGAGGGAGCACAGCTGTGGTGATTACCTGTCATAGATGTGGAATACGTCGGAGGAACAGCCCATCAAAGAATGTTACCAGGTAAGAAAGTAACTTGTTCTTCTTAGGTATCTTGTTGGTTGACCTAACCTTCTGCCCATATGATGTAAATGCTGCCAGCACGTCACGGGGTCTGGTCCCCGGTTCTTTCCTAGGAGGACCCACCCTGTGTATTCTATCCAAAGGGATATCGTCCTGAGGAATCTCCAACAGCAGATCTGCGCAAAACGTTTGTATTGAGTGCTTGAGGTCTTTGTCTACGATCTCCTATGGAGCATTCTTAATGATATATTGGATCGTCTTGACCGATTCCCGAGGTCTTCGCCCTGATGTTTTAGATTGTGCGTCATCCGTGCTAGCTGCTCCAGTGTTTCATTGTTTCGTTTGCGAGTCTTCTGCCAGTTCTTGTAAAGCTTGTTCTCTATTATCAACTCGCTCTCCTAGTTTTGAGATTTCCCCTTTCATTTCTAAAACAGCACTTTTTATGTCCGATCTTACTGCAACAACCTGTTCGTGGAAAGAATCCTGAAGTGTTTCCTTTAGACGCTGTTGGTGCTCTGCTAGACATTGGATTAATTGTTCCTTAGTAATTGCCATTGGATCGCCGTATTCTTTGATCGCTTTATGTGGTGACCGTAGAGCTGAGGAGCGAGCCTCGCCATGCGTGTCGTTTTCCTCTGATTGCCAGCACCCTGTAATTGTCCTCTTTGCCCTTTGAGTGTTCACCTTAGGGCTGTGAGGGTGCCGGGGTGCTTTTGGTGCGTCCTCTCCCTTTAGCACTCGACATATGCTTCTCTGGGGGTAGATCACCTATCTGACTGATTGCTGTTGATTCACTGAGTCTCTGAAATGTTATGCTCCACTCCGTCCTGTGGGATTCACTGCCGTATCGTCGTCTCCCAGCGTCCGTGCCCAGCTATGCCCTCTAGAGACTGCACATTAACCAGAGGGGATTACCAGATGACCCTCTGCCGTGCTCGTTCAGTCTTGTGGATCTCACATGCAGCCCTAAAGTACTGGGTCCTCCAACAATTCATTTTTGTGGTCTATTTCACTTTGCCATTAAACCTTGTAATTAACTACTGCTTTAACCCTCCCGTCTCGTAGATAATGTGAGGAGTCTTACCCCTTAGTTGGCAGCTGAAGGATGGAAAGGGAGTCTATTAACTACTGCATATGCCTCCAGGACCTCGCTGGTTACCTTGCAATCTACACCTTGTGGTCTTTGTCTCTTCTGCTTTTCTGCGCCTATTAGTCTTCCCCTTTTGTCGACTGATACCAGTTGTGCACTGTGTGCCGCCTCCTCCGTTCGGGTCTTACTCTGTCCCTCAGAGTCCTGTTTCCTCCAGGTCCTCTGTGAAGGTCGTGTCCCTCATTAGGATCTGCCACTTTCTTTTGGCTCTTGTCGGAGTGCCACGCCCTACTCTGCGTTGTGAAATTTAGTGGCACTCCCTCGAGCCTCCAGTGCGATCGGAGCTCCGTTCTCTTGTTAGGGGAGTGGGGCTCAGCCTGTGCTCACAGAGACATCGTGGGGAGGGGAGAAAGGAGCGCAACACTCCCCTTTCGTTTCGGGCTGGGGACGAGCATCGGCTCAGCACGCCTTCCCACCCAGCCCCCCACCCCCTTTGCAGGCACTCAACTTGGAATCAAAAGCTCTTCTTTTAAAGTGCATATCCCATCTACCATGGTAGGGCCTTGCAGAAGCTTGTTTGTTTCAGTGCCTCTGATAACTCCACACAGCACACCAGCATAGTGGAGATTTTTGGTCTGGCTGCAAATTATTTTCCTATTAAAATAATCTGTTTTCAACAAACCATCATCCATTGTTATTGTTTAAAATACCCTTTTTGGATGTTTTTACACTACCAGCACAGCGACAATGCGAGTAAAAAAAAAATAACTGGCTGAACATTCCTCACTTTGCTAATTCTCTGAAACCAAGGAGCTCCATTATAGTTTCCACCATTTAATACTGATTTACATAAAATGCGCAACAGATACTTTTTCGTCATTTTGCTCCTCCTCTACCTGATGCAATACCTCATAGCATGTTATTTCAATGTACAGCTGTTTACTATTTTGTCTTTAAAGGACAGCCTTGGCGGCAACAGCAAAACAGCCATGATTGCAACAGTTAGTCCTGCAGCAGATAACTATGACGAGACGCTGTCCACGTTACGCTATGCAGACCGAGCTAAGAATATCGTCAACCATGCTGTGGTCAACGAAGATCCCAATGCACGAATCATCCGGGAGCTTCGCGAAGAGGTTGACAAACTCAGGGACCAACTCACCAAAGCAGAGGTACTTTGCTATTTAAAAATATTTTTCCTTCAGACTCTGTAGCATTCCATCACTTAATGCTCTACAGTTTTGATATGTTGTGGTATTAATTTGTGACATTTTATTGTGTTGTATTTGTTAGGAGAGACGGGTGGCTTCACTCCAAATATGTGCTGTTATCATGTCACTTAACTCTGCATTGCTTTACCCGCCCCCATATACATAAATATAGTAAAGTGTCTAGCAGAAATGTCATCCTTGCATCCACTCTAAATTATATCACAATATAGCGTCTCAATACTGACGAAGCGCTATTGGGTACCATACAGATAATATTGGCTGGCACCAGAGGTAGATTTATTTTTATACGACTCATGTGCTCTGAAAAAGAACCTTCCCTTTCCCATTTTTGACAATGATCCCAAAGCATTATACACCTGTGACAGAATGCCATCTGCCAGGGTGGAATAGCCTGAGCTTTTTGTTGATTACAATATAAAATGCTAGATTACTATCTCTAAAAGTGAGGTATGATAATCGGACCCCACTTTCATATTGCTACATGCTGACAAGTATAATGCAAACATTTAACTCTGCTGAGCAAGTCTACAGGTACACCTCAGCAGCTGCCTTGTTTGACAACATGGCAGATAAAAAGTAGGATGTGCAATCATATCATTGTGAGCTCTTAGTGGCAGGTGAAACTCTCTAAATGTAAGCTATGTCTAGTTTTGACACAGTAGTCTCTGTAAATCTCCAGTTATACTGAGCAAAACCTATTGGTACCCAACTATTCGCAGCTTGGTTGCTAGTGACTCATCCTACTAACAGGGCTTTATGTTTATCAGGACATAGGGCTGGGTTTCACCCAAAACAACTGTTTGGCCCAGGCCAGAAAGCACCCCTTTTAATCTCTCTTGGTAGGCTTCTCACCACCTGCACGAGACAGGAAATCTCTGGGGGGAGGGAGTGAGAGGGGTAGCTGAAAACCATTGCTGCAAACGCATCATACCCTGTTAGGAATATCGAGCGCTCACACCAAGGTTGTAATTAACAGAGACTCTTTGATGCAGTACAGGAGAGGGGTGAGTTGGAGCAGTCAGGAGGGAAATAACGGGCCAAAAAAAACACCATGTTGGTATTTCCCAGGGCTACCACACTTCCTGTGCCCCTTCCCCTCTTCCTGCGGACAAAGCATTCTGGGACTGACATCACCAGGCAAAAGACTCTGAAAACAGCATCATAGATTAGACCACGTACAGAAGGCTAGAAGGAGCCCAATTAATTGTGGCAGATTGTCTATTTAAGGGGGGGTGACCACCTCCTATGTTGAATCATCTTTGGAACTACTGAAGAAGTATTTCCTCTAGATCTTTCTCCACGTGGGGAGAGCGACATTTCCCTCACCCATCCCAGAGGAAGATTTGGGGTACTGTTGGATATGGAAGGCTTACTGCAAGCTGAGACCACTGGTACCCAGGAAACTGCTCACTGGAGAGGACAGCCCCTGCAAGCACTCTCTGGTAGCCTTCCTGGTTGAGAAATGCAGATCAAGGATCCACCTTGCCCCTGGAGACCCCGGACAGGGTGCCCCAGCAACCGGAAGTCAAGAACCAGCTCTTTTCATGGCTTGTCCAGTTCACTGCTTTGAGATGCGATTTGTGCCACCGTAAGCACATAGAGCTGCCTTTGCTTTTTGATCAGCTGCTGAACCGCTGACTCGACCTATCGCCTGACTGCATGCCAGCCATTTTTGAGCCAATCGCCATTTAAGAACAGTATCGTATCATTGGACCTCTTTGAGCCAGCTCAATCGATCTGAGACACCAATTCGATCATTGGCTGCCTGTTTTAAACAGATATGAGCTAATTGCTGCTAAATGACACCATCTTGCGCCTGACTCTACTGACTTGAAACCTACGAGCCATTGGGAACATCTGATTCAAAATATCTCAGCAGTGATTCAACCTGATGCAAAAAGCCTAGCTGCCTGGCTCGACACTGTTGAGCCCCAAGACCAGCCCTATAAGGTATTTGAAGTGGTTCTGTCCCCTAGCCCTGCCTTAAAAGCCCAGCAGGTTGAGCGCTTGCTGGTGCGATCTGTGTGATATGCAGGTTCGAATCCCAGCAAAGCCAACCCAGCCGTTCATGCTTCCGAGGTCGATAACGGAGTACCAACCTTAGTTGGGATGATGTATATAAATATGTTGTATGTACAGCGCTTAGGCGTAAGCACTTTATAAATAACAAATCCTCATTATCATTAAAGGGTTCTAATCACTACTCAGACCCCAAGACACTGGATGAAGAAAGAAGTGCTTGACAGAACTATAAAATCCCAAGGAGTGTGGATGATTGTTTTGTCCTATGTGAGCGATATACTTAAGGAGAGAGGTCCTGACTGGAGACTGTGTTCCTGAAGGATATAGACAGAGCAGTAAGAACCAGCTACCACTTGTTTTGTATCTATTCCGGTCCATTGTTTTGTTTAGAGACACACATTCCCTTTTGATAAAGAATAAAGAAACTAGAGGATTCAAAACTGCTTTCAAGTCGTCCGTTGGCCACCCAACTTACTAGACTAGACTAGGGGAGGCACCATGTAACCTTTGCCAAAAAATAACCAAGTAAAGTTCCCGTCCACAGCACTTTGATCAGGGTGTTGTGTGGGTGGTGGGGGTATAGACTTATTCCAACTAGAACCATAATCGACGATTTCATCAGACAAGTAGATGCTGCATACATTACCAATGGGAACACTATTTAATTCTGCCACAGACCAGGAGATATCTCTGTGCAGATGGCGCATAAAAACCGCAGAACATTCACTTATCACAGTAGGATGTCAGCACTGTGGAGAAAGGGTTACTAGTGTTGCAGGAACAGAGGGGGCAATGAGGGTACTTAAACTGAATTCTCATTAACAAAGAGCAGTTTGCAGGACTCCATTAAATTTGAGGGCAACATGAGTCATGAAACATAAGCCGTTAATCTAGCTACACTTGAAGTCATACTGTTCAAGAAATGGGACTTCAGGGCAACTCTCGAATTGCAAAATGCATGTTCCCACAGCCTGAAGAACCATCAGTACAAGTTACTTTCATGCTGGGGTGTTGCTAGGTCTGGAAAAGACCTGGGGCTACGCTAATGTTGGGACTGTCGGGACTCGGGGCTAGCTAGCCTTTTGGTTGTAGCTCCTGAAATTCTATCCGGGGCTACAACCAAAAGACCAAGGGCTATAGCCCCTTTAGCCCCCCTGCTAGCAACGCCTCTGCTTTCATGTGGTACAAAATCTGCACTGACAGTTTTCGAAAATGTCAGAGTGGTGACCTCTCACATTTGCAATTTTCCCAAATGATTGGTAGGTGAAAGAGCACTCACTACAGCTATGCCAGTGGGTCGGCATACAAAACAGGACCTTTTGCGTATATACAGTATATGAATTGAATCGATATTTTATTTCTATCGCTCTCGTATACAAGTGTTTCAGAGCACGACAAGGGAGGGGAACAGGGGATAACAAAACAACGATCTTACTAGGCCCAGTGACATTGAGAACGCGCAAGTGCATGGGAGAGGGGGAGGGGAAAAATGCATGGATGGGGGAGAAGTGGAAAGTGCAGAGCAAAGGAGAAACCGGTGAATAATAAAAAATAAAGGCAACAGGCGGTGGTAGTGCAGCCAGCAAGTGGCAAGTGTTGGGTTTAAGGCAGCAGACAGGGTAGGTCTGAGAAACGCAGGAAGGAAAAGGCAGGAGGTGACTGTATGGGTACAGATACAGGCCCCAGTGCATGGGGTTGCCCAGAAGCAGTGCGGCAGGATGAGCAGGTGCGTGGGCCTGGAGGACAGAGGGTGGCCAGGTGCACGGTGCCAAGAGAACAGATCAGCAGGGGAGAGGGGGAGCGAAGACGGAAGCACAGAGGAAGCTCTTGAGGTGCTCCTGGAACCAGAGATGGTTCTACTCAAGTTTCAGAGTGGCAGGGAGGCTGTTCCAGAGGGTGGCCCCTGCCGAAGACCGAGATCTACCCCCAGCTTGTTTCTTTGAGAAACGACTCACCCTGAGGGAGTTGGAGGTGGAGGAGCGACGAGCTCGAGTGGTTAGGTATTTACTGAGGGAGAGTTGAAGGTATTGTGGACCCAGGCCCCAGAAAGCCTTGTGGACAATGCAAAGGGTCTTCAATTTAATCCTTGCAGCCACTGGGAGCCAGTGAAGAGATTTTAGGGCTGGAGAGATACAATCCCAGGGCTTGAGGCCAAAGACAAGTCTCAGAGCCCTGTTCTGGAGGAGTTGCCATGGGTGAAGTGTAGAAGCAGGTAGATTTAGAAATAGGCTATTGCAGTAATCCAACCTAGAGAGAACCAGGGTTCGAGAGACGGTGAGCTTGTGAGGGAAGGAGAGGAAAGACCAAATACCTCTGAGGAGGTGCAGTTGAAAGTTGGACTTTTTAGAGACATCAGAGATGTGGGAAAAAAAGGAAATCGTGGAGTCGAAGATGACACCGAGGTTCTTAGCCTCGCAGGTGGGGGTAGGAAGAGGGCCAAGGGCGGCCGGCCAGAAAGTGACGCGAAAGGAGGGTGAAGGTGTGCCGATGAGGAGAATCTCAGTCTTGCTTGCATTAAGGCAGAGATCGGTGGCGGCACACCACTCCTGAATAGCAGACAGACAATCCGAGATGAGAGAAGGAGAAGAGGTGGCCGAGGGAAGCCTGAAAATGAGTCATCTGCATAACACTGAAAATTGGAGCAGAGGGCAGCAAAGCGCTGGGCGATAGTTGCCAAGTATTAGTTGAAAAGCCAGGGTGAGAGGTTAGACCTCTGGAGAACACTGCAGGGGGAGGGGGGAGGGGGGGAGGGGGGGAGGGGGGGAGAGGGGGAGAGGGGGAGAGGGGGAGAGGGGGAGAGGGGGAAAAAAAAAAAAAAAAAAAAAACCACACACAAACGAACCCAAGTTGGACCTGGGAGGGTCAGTCGGAGAGGAAAGAAGTCAGCCAGGCCAGAACCCGATCAGTGATACCCAGGTTGTCGCAGATGGTTGAGCAGGATGGTATGGTTGACTGTGTCGAAGGCGGAAGAGAGACTGAGTAGGATGAGGAGCAAAGGGATATTAGAGTTGAGGTTGGGTGAGCAGGTCTTCACGAATGTTCAGGAGAGCAGTTGCCATGCTTCTGGCAGCTGTAAAGCCGGACTGATGGCCATGGAGACAACCAACAGAATCAGAGTCAAGGTTAATCTGTGAGATTTCCCAGGAAAGGAGTGATGGAGATCGGGCGATAGTTAGCTGGACAAGAAGTGTCAGCTGTAGGTTTCTTGAGAAGAGGGTGCACAAGAGTGCTTTAGACTGGAGGGGAAGGCTCCTGAGCAAAGGAGAGGTTACAGAAATCGGCCAGGGCAGGAGCAAGGGTGCCAGTGTGGTCCATGATAGTTTTGGAAGTACAGGGAAGCCCACCAATCCCATTTGAAGTAGCACAAACAGGATTTGGTAGCCAGACAATCCGGCTGTGTATAAAGAAAATCAATAGACTTCTAGGTACTCCCACACTGTATGTAGATTGGTAAGTCTGGAAGACTTTAAGCCAGTGTGCACTAGTTTAAACCGAAATAGTGTGCCTTTGTGGGCTCTGGAAAGTCTGTTACCAAAACTGCAATTTAGGGTGTGCGTCGAGGTCCACTCCGGCAAAGGTCCCTGAGGAGCCAGGAATGAGACGCTGACACAGAGGCCTCATGGTTTCTGGTTATAAAGTTTTATTAAAATCAAGAAGGTTGGAAAATGCCTCACTATCCCTAAACTACAAGGTATTTCCCTACCTCAACCAAAAACGATGGGGTCTGTGCTTTTGTCAAGATGCCCAAAGAAAAATATGTGCGAAGTATATTGTCTCTGATTCTCAAGTGTTCAAATGTTTGAATCCAATATAAGGGTATAATTCAAACCAAAAAGTTCCAAATGGATAATGTTCACAGTTCCAGGAAATGGCTCCTTTCATCAGATTCCTTTCTACCAATATGCAAAAAGGTCAAACAAAGAATAACCAAGTTCCTTGTGATTTAAGAGGGCAACTCCGTCCTTTTGGTATATCCAAAATTCCAGGGAATGACTCCCCTTCCCAGGCTCCCTTCCTTCTCCAAAATAAAAATTAACCAAGTACTTTGTAACCCCAGAGGGGTAACGCCCTCCTCTCTCTGTGCTCACAGTTCCAGGGAATGGCTCTCTGCTCCCAGATTCCTCCTTCTAATCAAGACAACTCAGAATCTCATAGACATGAATTCTCCTTGGCTTTCTCTTTCCAATATTTACAATTTTGGTGTGGTTCCCAGACTCGCAGGTCACATAGTATACCCCCTACCAGGTTTTCTCTCCACCTTGAAAACACAATCTCAAGGACAAGGGTCGGTCTTGAGATTTTCTTCCACTATAGTTTATTACACAGGACTTTGCCTGGTGTACTCTACTGCCAGGTCTTAGATGCAGGCTTTTAAAACATTTATCTTTACCCGGTTACTCTCCTGCCAGGGTTTCAACACTTAACCTTGCCTGGTATACAGTCCTTACGGGACTTATTTGCAGTGATGTTTGCCCACTGTTGCCTGATCACCTCCGGTTTCACAAGTTTGTTTCAACATTTGCGCTTGTATTTGTTGTAGTTCCTCTTTTCAGGTATGGGCCCAGCGGCCCATTTGTTGTATGGTTTAAGACCACGCTAAACCCTTCACAGGTTTAATTCAGTGTTTCTCATTACTTTCATGGAGCAGCATGTATTCCTAAGCACCCCCCGGTAGCCTGTCCGTCATCCCTGGGCTTAACAGCTTTGTGAATGGGACCCAGTCATTTTACCGAAGCAAATTCCAGAGTGGTACATTTCATCACGACCAGCATTTTGGTTACGATGAATTGTACCACTCTGAAATTTTCTACATTCATATCACATATAACCCTTTCAATTATTCTCCCACCCTTGTTTCTTCTCCGTGCTGCTTTTTGACTCAGCGTGCGTTCCAGCTGGTGTAGTTCTCTGCATTCAGTTCCACTCTGCGCTGCTCCCGCTGCCTCGGACTCGGGCAGCGAGCCCTCTGTCACTAGGTTTCTTCTTGCGCTGTCTGGGTTTGCCTTGGTTTTGCTTCCCACTGTGTGCTCTGTTGTTGTCTGGTCTCTGCAGCCTTACCCATTTTCTGCACTTATCCCTCACAGTCGGTCAGCTTCTGTGAATTTAAAGGTCTCTTACCGGTCTCGGTCCTCTTCATTGTTCAGTTCCTCTTTCTCATCTCAGTTGCGGTGACAGTGTCTTTAGTATAATGTTGAGGAAGCTGACAATGGATCTCACTGGGAGTAATCTCTGATGTTCACTGCCTCTTCCTCGTCTCAGTTATTAACATATCACCCCGTGTCTGATGTTGGGGACTGTATGAAGTAGACCTGGCAAGGGTTTGAGGGAGAGGGTTACAATATGCCATTGAGGCATGATGAAGAGGAGTGTCCCTAAAAGGGAATGGGGGGGGGGATGAGATGATGCCCTGTCATCCCCGAACCCACCACCCCATGTGGGCCTCTCTCCTATAGCTGCCCCCAGGGCCAGGATCAGGTAGCGACTGCTGTCCCCTGGCCACATGAGCAGAGGCTACCTCAGGGAAAGGAGTGATGACATCCAGATTTATTTTCAGGTCCCAAAACAAAATGTCCAGGAGCAGACACTTTCACTGCATTAGTAGCCCAATGCACCTCTATTGTGCTCACTCATGTGCCAATGTATTTTGAAAGCCTTGCTCCTGGACATTTTGTTTAGGGACCAAATAAGTGCATTGGGCTACTAATGCAGTAAAAGTTCTTACAACCCTGGTATAAGCACAAATGAGTCACAACCACCACCATCCTACTCCACAGCAATGGGTCACTCTGGGACCAAAATGGAGGGCTTAAAACAGCAACCATGTCCAGGTAGCCATATTGGCTGCCAAAGGCTGCACACCAGAGAGGGTTTCAATGAGAGAGAATTAAGAAGTCCTTCTGGTCACAAAGAAATTTAAAATAAAAAAACAATGGAAGTCAGCAAAATGTTTAGGGACCCACCAAATTAGGGGTCAGGACCCCAAAAATTAAATTCAGCCCTAATGTTGTTTCTCAATGGATTGCACCTGACTTTCCAATGTTTTAGTGAAGCATGTTTTACAAGATTCTACAAGATAACATAGCAATAGACTATTTGTCCAATGGCAGTCATTGTTGCTCAGCCTACTGAAGCTGTATGGACATTGTCCACATTGCTGGATCGGTTGACTATAAACTGAAAATAGTGGCAGGTCGCACATTGGTACTGGCTTCCAAACTGAAACAGTTGATAGCAGAGGCGGTTAGAACAGTTATTCTGAAGTCCAACTAAGGGCGACACAAAACCATACAACTGAGACAGAAAAAAACTCCAGTCTTCGTATTAGGCTGTACCACCTGAGTGTTTGGTAGCGCAGACAGAGCAACCAGGCTTATCTTGGGAAGATGTGAGGGCTGTAGGAAAGTACAAAGAACCTGTAGAATACAAATGGTCCAACACAAACACTTACACCCAGAAGTATCATACAAATATAAAGGTTTATTATAATTAAAAGTTTGCCAAGGTAAATCTTGGGGGTGCAACTCCATGCTTAAGGTACACCAACCAAAGCATAAACCTTGTTCAGAATAACGAACAGTAATTCTAGTTAAGTCAGTCCCAAGCATACATATTTTGAAAAGAACACACCTATTCAAGGGGATATGTGGGGCGGGGGGGGGGGGGTAAAACCACGAGTTACTTATAGATTTATTTCCGTAATTCAAGGGTAGTAGACACTGTCAGTCATGCAGTGACACTCCGTTAAGAACTCGCATAGTAAACCAACCCTGTTACCAAGATACTTTTATGCATAGTGGAACACAAATGTATGGAACAGTATGAACCTATAACTACATTCAGGATAATCCTCCGTTATACTAGGTGAGTAAGACCTAATGTAATAAACTATTATTTGCTTTTCAGATCAGTGGAACACAGACTAAGGTAAACAATTACTTGTTACACTACTTTAGGATTGTACAAAGCAGACAAAGGTCATTAAAACATAGTACGCTTATTAAGAATGGGCACAGCTATTCAAGAATGGTAAAACCCAAGGCAGACTTATTCTAGAAAGTCTTTACAGCAGGTCAGGGGAAGCAAGGACCAGTTGTTAAATGTAAACACTTATTTTCTGAAAAAAATAGTTGGGTGAAGCCAATAGCATTACTTTTGGGAAAGGGAGGATCCAATTCACAGGAAAGCAAGATAACCTCATATATACTTTTAAGAAGGGCAAACCATGTTCAAAGGATGGTAAGAACTTTTGTAACTGCTCATATTTCAGAGGGACAGTTACCAAACCAACTCTAAGTAGCTTTTCAACACTTGTTATATGGTGTGGGCCTTTTGGCAAGAAATGTACATTTTTACCTTTCTTGGAGCATGAGTGTTCTCAGTGGCAGGACGGGGGTCACTAGTTCTCTAGTGGCCAACACAGATCCAGATAGGCAAAGATGTAGGAAAAGTCAGAGTTCCTGAGGAAAGCTCTTCAAAACAAGTTAGTATTTCACTTTAGAGTTGTAGAAAGGTCCCAGGGACTACAGGGAATACACCCTAGAGGGTTCCCAGCATTGGACCTGGGCGAACTGGATGATGGATCTCCCAATCAAATCCATCACGTCTCTGGAGGATAGCTAAGGGGCAACGTGCTCGCCTTTGAAGCAAGACGACACAAGCGAGGCTCGATCCTCGGGTCTGCGCTTAGAAACCTATGGGTATTAAGCGCGTTGTAAATAACCTATCGTATCATATCGAGCTTCACAGGAATCACACAAGGCTTAAGGTAAGTAATACCCCATCTAACACAGTACCTCAACAGACAAGGAGTTTGCAGCAGGAGGTCTTCAGGATCTGCAGCCGAAAACGCCGTTCATGAATTCCTTGTCATGGTGACTGAAGAAAGGACACTGGAAGAGAATTTGCAGCAGGGATCAACGGGGAAGGGAATCGTTTCTTCAAGGCTGGTTGTGGCTCTGTGGGTTTGGTGTGCTTTTTCAGGAGCCAGGAGAAGACTGAATATCATGGTCTGGTTCTTGTCCCTCATCTGGTCCAGCACTCTGGTGAGGGGACTTCCAGGACTAAAATCAAATCTCTGGCGGTCCAGCAGGATGCCCCAAAGACTGGGCACTGCACAATGGCTCGAGTTCCCAGGGTCTTGGTGTATTTCTGCCCGGCAAGCTCTTAGCACGTCGTGGGATGGTTTAAAATGTAGGTCTTCTTGAGTCTAGTGGATCTCACCAGACACTGGGTCGTCGTTTTTGGGACCCCCAGATTGCTTACTTGGAAGGAAGGGTAGTAGCATGCTCCGGTTGCACAGAAGGCTCTCGGTAGCTGGAAATCATCTCAGCTGGCTTTTCTTCATCTTCCTCTTCGGATTTGGTTCCAGTGGTCGACTTGTCAGTAGCTTCCACAACTTCTGCAATCTCTCTGTAACGCTCACCTGACTCCCACGGGGGCGCTGGCCTGGTTCGCGGTGCTGTGACCTCGTCTAAGGTGATGCGCAGGGTTCGGAAGACGGACTGGACCGGGCCCCAGATCTGGCTTGTCTGACTCGCAGAAGTATCCTTCTGTAGGTGAGTATATGGGGTTAACTGTCTGCGGGGTAATGCAATCGGCCTCCCATTTACCCCTCTCACCCTCCTCAAAACCCTGCTGTGCTTCCCCTTAGCGTCTCACCTTAGGGTCTGGAAGGACGAGCTCTCCATCCTGCTTCTGAAGCAGGGGCGCGTTGGTATCCAGTTACGTCACTGGATTTTCGGATGGGTGAGCACCAAACTTGCTTGGCTTCCAGGTAAGTTTTTCTATAAGTGGTTCCCCTTGTGTCCATGCATTAATGTTCTAATGCTAGTGTCTTTTTCCCCATAGGGGCCGGGGTATGGAATGCCGGGGAACAGGCACCGACCCGAGGTGAGCGGTGAAATCCTTGTGGAAATCAGGGAAGTCTTTAATGAGTGTTTTGGTAATGTCTTTTCATTCACTCATTAACGCTGATGTCTTTTTCCCCTTAGGGGCCGGGGTCCGAAAATGCCAGGATGCGGCGCGGACCCGAAATGAAAAGGGAATGACCCAACAGGTAAGTCTTGACATGGAGTTTTAGCTTCCCTTTTGCCTTCTTTCTCTCACCTTTGTTCTTGTCTTTTTCTCCCTAGGCGCGGGGGCGCGACTGCGAATCCGGATGGTCGCTGCTGAACATGGAGGCGCCCTGTAAAGGTGAGTAGAATGCGGCGCTGCAGCGATCGATGCGATGTGCTTTTAAAAATAAATGTCTTCCTTTTCAGGATTGTCGGCGAAATGTCTCTGGGATGCAGATTTAGCAGGTGAGGCCTTTTCCTTCTTCTGTTCTCTTGTTCCCTTCCTTTGCAGGTGATTCAGGATGCTGGCAGGTGTGGCAGAAGTCAGGATGCAGGAGCAGACACGGTGAGCGTCCAGCTGCTAGATGCAGAACAACGCGAAGCACGTGTGGCTGATCGGGTGTGGTTTAAATAGCCTTGGAAGAAGTTCCTAGAATGTGTCCTTCCTCCAATCAGGTATGTATCCTTCCCCGACCACGCCCGGGTGGTAAATGAGTCCCACAGGTAAAGTAGTTCCTTTCAGGCCTCAAGGAGGCCGGGGTTCTGCAGCATGGTCTGCATCAGGTAAGTGCACCCAAACACTTTCATAATGAGCCTGGCGCCATGGGCGCCAGGACGCTGTCCAAAGGGCCCCTATAAGAGGTTGCTGGGACCTTCTCCGGGGACTTGATGGGAGCGGGCATCGGGACACTCTCCCTGCAGTTTACAAAAAGTGGTGGTCTGGCTGTCCAATTAGGACAAGGTGAAAGAAAATAGTTGCAAAGCTTTGTACTCCTCCCTTGCTTCCTGCCTCCTCACACTCTGGAGCCTTGGCAGGGAATACAAAGGATTCCCGCCGAAGACCAAACTCCCACTGAGGGTGTTCCCACCTAGAATCGTAGGGGGAAGGCCTCGAACTACAAGCAAACAAGGAGCCCACCATTTTAGCAAAATGGTGGCTTTTCTGTGCATTACCAAGGCTGATTTAATACGACTGAAAAGTCACTAAGGTAAAGTCACTGCCACCAGACATTCAAGTAAACCTTCAATTGTAACAAACATGCTACAGGTAAGCAAGCAATGGGATACATTGTATCCCTCCAACACTTCACATAAGGTGGGGTGTGCTGGCTCACTATATCAAATGTGTTGAAAATCCCTCTTTAACCCTTAGGAACAGTAGTTCACCCAAGTATATTAAAGAGAAATTAACAGGGAAGCCCAAAGGGGCAACCCAGCCTAAACCCAAAAGTTATAGGAAACTATAACTCCAACCGTACAATATGGAGAGACACAAAAATGTCACCCATAAAGATAGTAAGACTAGGGGAAAGATCGCCACTCACCTATAATTACCCAGTCCAAGAAAATGTTCTGGGGTTGACATAGGTCAGGAAGATTCATCACAAATCTGAAAATCTTGCCTTACCGAGGCAGAGTCCGGGAAAGTGTAGTTGCACTACAGGGGACAGTTCCTGCTGTCTATGCTGTTTCAGCACGTAGATCTTTCTTGGAGGGGTACGGACCCGCGAATAGTGGAGCACCAAGGCAGAGCGCGGAAGAGTGCAGTTGCACTGCGGCGGGCCAGTGTTCACCGTCTATTCTGTTTCATGACAGAAATCTTTCTTGTAGGCACACAGACCCGTGAAAACGCAGCACACAGCAGAGTGCTGAGGCGGAGTGTGGAAGAGTGCAGTTGCACTACAGTTGAATGTAAGGTGGACGTCGGCACGAGTGTACTTTTACATGCAAACGTTTAGAACTAAAACCACTGAGCAGAGGAGTCTGTTAACTAAATTGATGGAACTGCTGAGGGCACGCTCCTTGCCGTACTATCCCTACTGCCTAAGCACATTTCTCCTTTAGTTGGCCATTCCCCACCCGAAGCTAAAAAAAACCCTCTGAAATAACCCGTTTTTTTTTTTTCAACCAAGAGGGACATTATATAAAAGTGCAGAAATGCTCTTGACACATTTTACTGAGCAGTTGGATAAATCGCAGTCCCTTAATTTCCAAATGTTGTAGAGAATCTTCCTAAATCAAACCTAAGTGCCAAAAGGGAGATCCCTCTCCTGGAACAAAGATGCTAGAAATGAACCGACTTTGCAATCAAAGGAGGATTTGTTTCTTAATACCCCGCTGATTTTCACAGATTATGATAGTTCGGATACAGCACTTGCATCTATCCCTTAGTCTTGTGTGGGTAACCAAAGATAATATTTATCATGCTTAGAATCCAAGGCAGAGGCAAGCCAGACATGTTATCAGCCTTAAATTACGGCCTATCATCTTTTTTAAAATCTATATGATAACCTTAACGCTAAAGTAAAGCTACATACTAGATTATTAAAAGCAATTAAGAAGAGATCGTAAGGGCAGAATACCGGTAATGACCTCCATTCTTTCTTTCAAACACAAACCTGTACTCTACATTTTAAAGATTCTGTGACAATGACTGATACAAAGGTGAACAAGCCGCTACAAACTTAGCAGCGACATAAGGGACCAAGACACATGTACCAATGGGCCAATTACAACAGATTGAGGAGTGCAAAGGTCAAGTGATAGTCATTGCTTTGGGCCTTTCGGCTGTTCCCTAACCAGTCATCAAAATACGTCCCACGTGAAATCAAATGGAGGCAACAGGTGATCATCTGGAATATTTGTGAGAAATCTTGCACTGTTTGAGGCAACTCTGTCGCCTCTATTTTATTAATAAGCAACAATTAACAAAAAGAGGAGGCCTCGAAATGAAGACTTGGAGCTCCAGCTGGAAACTGGAACTGTTGAGCACAGTATTTGGCCACGGAGGAAGAGTTTACTCCTAGTACATAATTGAAAACACTGTGGGATGTCAAACATTAGAATTGACCACTTTGAATCTGCAGCTGTCACGACCCTCGCCCAAAACCCCCTCTGGCAAACCCATTAGCCAGGTGGAGTCAGAACTCTGGCCTCTAGAGCCTGGCATCCTCTTCAAAAGCCCTCATGGGGCCAGTCCTGGCACCTATGGCGCCAGGCTCATACACCATGAACAACAATGTGCTTGGGAACTACTTTATTGTATTGTCAGCCAACATGGAGGCATCCATATAGCTTGGTTCCCTAAGAACGAAGCTATGCGGTCTAGTGTTTAGGGTGTGGGAGGCCTGGAATTACTTTCCCTGGTACTACTTTACCTAGGCTATATAAACCACACCTTGACTGCAGAACATGCTTCGTGTTACTTTACAGCTTGCAACGTGACGCTCACCGTGTCCAGCTATTCCCTCGAACCTCAGAGAAGCAGAACCTGCAAGGAGACAAAAGGAACATCATCATTAGCAGCAGCATCTTACCTGCAGTCTTAATCTTTAAACCCTTGCAGCTACTGAGAACAGCTTCCTCGAATCTGCACGCCTCCCGGACAGAACGACCTGAAAGAGGAAGATGGAGGCAACATTAAAGAAAGCTGTAGACATCTACAAATTACGAACTGCTCAAAAGGCTTACCTGGCTGGTCGCCTCTCAGCTTGCACCGCTCCGGACATTCCACTTGCGCTGAAGAACACCGCGACCTACAAGGAAGGAAAACACAGGTTAGCAAAGGCAAGACTTTGCAGCGCTGCGCATAGCGCTTACTTACCACATCATAGCGCTCTTAATGCGCCATCATTTATCAGCAGGGCTCAACCAAGCCAGTTCGCTGCGCTGAAGCTCCGCATACCTAAGTGAGAAAAAGGAGACATTTTAAACAAAGAAAGGCATGCAGGATAGCAACAAGACTAAAGAACAGCAATAAGACCTACCTGAACAATATCAAACGGGCCGGCGAAGTAACTAGACCGCACTCGCCCATGAAAGACAACGCGCCCCTGCAAAGAAGGCAGGACGGAGAGCACGCCTAATTCTACCACAAGGTGAGGAGAGGGAGCCAGAGGGACTGAAGGCATACGAGGGTGGACGGAGGATACTTACCCCAGTCGGTCAGTCTTGAACACAGTCCTCCTGTATTTTCAGGCAGCACCTTCCCCGCAGACCACATCAGGCCAAAGCTGAGAAGCATACCAGCGAGTAACCCGGCTGGGTGGCGTCCCTGTGGATACCAGGTGAGCGTAACAGCAGCGCTGCTCCTAATCAGCTGCTGAATGCATGCACCTTGGCGACCTTTAATCCAGACATCACTTTGAACACCCAAAGCTACCCCTCTTTGTAAAGTGTTTAGTATTCTTAAGAACACAGGTGATGTAGTCTTATGCCATCGCCCATCAAATCAAGATCCTAATCCTATAGCTCGGCGCCCAAGAGGCACAACTAAAATACCTGTTTTGGGTGATCCAATAAGGCCAGCTAGACTTCTTTTGGAACATAGGATATAATAGAAATGTAGTACTCCATAGAAAGAACATATTGTCCCTATTTTTTTAAATTCCTAAAGAGATCCATTTCATGTAAAGATATAACTCTTGTGGAATTCATTGTTTCGAACAGATAAAGTTCCACTAGATATCTTTTAGGAAAGATTTCTCTTTTTGGCAACTTGCCTTCCATATCCTATGGACCTCCAAACATTTTGCTTTTGGACCTGCCCTGACTTTCTACAGGGAAATGTGAAGCCTTCAGCTTCACTCCCTGGCCACTCATTTGTCATGGGGAACTGTTTCCCTTTTGCCTTTTTACTTTTTACCTGTTTGGGTAACTTCATAACAGTGCACACAGCATCTTATAATTCAGTTCAGTTATATCACCCTAGTCTTTTAAACTGGTGGTTTGTGGTTACTTTTATATGTGCCTGAAGACATGCTGGTGGCAGCAGTTGAATTTCTGTAGTACTTTTAGTGTGCACATTAGCGTTTACCATGTCTGGCCACTTGCACCTGCAACCCCTGGGCTTCCTGTACTGGAAAACGTACCTCCAGCGACTCCCAGTTGACCTGCCTAGTCACTTGGGAAAATTGGAGTGCAGGGGGTACTCGCAATTCTTCCAGCCACCCGAGTCTCCCCTATAATAAACCTTAGAATAAACTTAGGTTATTCCATTCTACCACTTTTTAAACATTTGTTCTAAAAGCTGTTCTAAAGTATCAGAAAATAGTCTTATTTACCTACAGCATTGTTGAGAAGTCATCTGGAAAGTCTTTCACCACCACAAGAACCTTTCCTACCTTTGTCCCCTCTTCTGAGAAGAAGCTTCAGTTACTTTTGGGAACAAGGCCCCATTCCACATAGGGATTGGATTTCTAAAGTTAGGTTTCTATTCATGTGAACTACTTTTCCTTACTACATCATTACTTACTTTTAGATGTTTAAGTCAAGTATGTTTTTCTACAAGACGAAGGTGACTGTATATATGTTTGATAACTGAGTGTTGTGTGATGTTACCTGCTTTTTTCATTTTCCTAGTGTTTTGGGCTTGCAATAGAGTACCTGTCTAAGCAGAATTATTGTGTGCTGATAATAAAGGAATGACATCATAGATTGGCTAACAACATTTGAATATGCTTGCGATGTGCAAGAAGTGGGTGAGTCTGATAATATTGCATGGTTGTTCAGCAGACTGTCACATTCTGGCTGCTTTGACATTATGAAAATATCAAAAGCTGACAGAAAGGACTTTGACACTTTGAAGCAGGATCTCCTTTTAAAGTTTGGGAAACTCCTGTCCAATACTTAGAGATTCAGAGAACACAAGGAAAAGGATGATAATACTTGGGTGTCTATGGCTACAGATTCCCTGAAAGCCAGAGTGGCTGGGTAATGGGCCATAATGTAACCACTTCTAAAGGCATGATCAATCTGCTCATGCTGGAACACATTGTTACCTCTTGTTCATCTGGCCTGAAGCAGATTCTGGCTGATTTTAAGGACTTATTAGTTCCCAAGAAGCCGACCATTACTGCACATCTTTGGGTTTCCCATAGAGGGCCCCATAACAACAAACCTGTGTCAAGTAAGCAGGCGGAGGGGGTAAAACAAACAAAAATAGTGTGGCTTCTGATGAAGAAATCTTTCCATGAGAGCAACAAAAGGTTTAAAGTGGGGAGTAAGTCACGTGAGCATGTAAGCGGTAGCGGGACTAACCATAGCATGAGTGGACACTCTAAGCCTCCCTACATACACATGTAGCTTGTGAAGAGGGACCACATATGTAGGGGTAAGATCCTGGGGGCCCACTCTGTGACTCTTGCCTTTTCCCATGAAGAGGAAGAGATAGTCACAGGTGCATCCTTCTCTTCAGATTCCTTACCCTGTGGTATAGGATCTGAAGTAGTCTTAGTTTCCCTGGGATCCTGGGAACCAAGAGTTGCTAAGGTGTATGCATCCATTCCCGACCATACTAAGTATTTCAAATATAGTGTACTTGTGAATGGTGTAGACACTTCTGCTATTATGACACTGGGGCCAGTCGGTCTGTACTGGATTCCATTTTGATAAACTAAGAGAAGCTGGCCAGAGCTCCTCTGATGCCCACTAAGTTGGCTGATGGTCCCCCTCTCAAGTTTAGTTATGCCTGTCACTTTTGTTGTGAATGGTGGTGTTGTCAGGATCCCTGTTGGTGTGCAGAGGCAAGTCCCTGAAAAAGATCTGCCAGGGAATGACTTCAGACACTTGGTTCTTGTGGGGACACAGCAGACCATCCAGCTACTAGGTCTCAGACCAAGGCTGCCTTAGCCAAAGCGGAAACCGAAAACTAAAGAGGGTAAGAAAGCATTCCCCCTAACTCGCCTACCACTGAGGTGGAAGCAGTTGGCCAAGCCCCTGAACCCGACCAGGAAAAGGGGCTGCCTAAAGTTCTCAACCCCCATGAACTCCCTGAACTACAGAGTTTACTAGCAGAAGGGGGTCCCTCCATTCAAGTGTTTAGTAAGGGCCAACGTGAGTGCCCATCACTTGAAGGCCTCAGGAGACAGGCGTGTTCCCAGCTAGAGGGTGAAACCGTGAAACCCCTGGGAAACGTAGGATTTACTGGGAAGGTGGGCTCCTGTATAGTGAGCCCACAGAGTCCTCTGAAGGTGACCATAGGAGGTTGGTGGTTCCCCTTCAGACGAGACCCTTTCTACAATTGGTGCATTAAGTCCCCCTTGCAGGTCATCATGGCATCAAGAAGTCTAAGAAGAGGTTGTCCATGCATTTCTACTAGCCTAAGAAGGGGGCATGAGTGGAAGACCATTGTAGGAGTTCTGCTATTTGTCAGATTTCTGGCAAAAGTGGTGTAAAATTCCAGGCTCCATTGATACCACTATCTGTGGTGGGTATACCGTTTGAGAAGGTAGGGATTGATGTTGTCGTTCCCTTGGCCAGCCTACATCCTCTTGCAGTAGGTTTATTCTTGGGGTAGTTGATCATGCTACAAGCTAGCCTGAAGCCATCACACTCAAGACAGTAATTAACAAGTCAGTTGCTAGAGCATTACTTGGCATCTTTGCTAGAACAATGAAATCATAAACAACATAAAGGATTACCAAATAACCAATTTCCTGGATGACTTCTACTTGTTCTGGGTAGATCTTGCTCCCCTAGGAATGTTGTATGGTCAATTTCTTCCAAGGAAAAGAACATCTTAAATCGCGTCTTGAAAAGTTCCAAAGAAACAAAAGTTCACTGATAGCCGTTCCTTCATTTGATGAAAAGATTCCCTTTCCAAGTTCTAGAAAGAAACCGCTCCAATGGTATTCCAGGATAGGGTGGACAGAGTTTAGAACTTCTGCTTAATAACCACTCTTCTTGTAACTTCTGCAGTGCCTTGAATACAATTTGTCAGGATGCTTCTTCTTAGGGGTTGGTCTCTCTTTAGCAACTACCTTCTGATATTGATACTGTGAGCGCGCTCCTTTGCCTCAGTCTACTTCTACTACATTCAAATAATGTTCTGATAATATTTTAGACAACCACAGTTCTACTGCTTCTGCTGCAACTGGAAAATGATAAAGTATTTTAGGCAACTTCAACCAGACTCTTCGACCTCTACAGGTTGGCAAGGCACACTTCTTTCTTGTATGGTAACCCTCTCTGCCTTTCCTTTCTGTCTTGCAACTACCACACAATCTGTCTGTTTCTCTCTTTTAATACTCTTTTAACTTGAACAGTCTCCGCTCTACTGATTAGTTATTTTAACAAGAACTCTGCTCCTTTCCCCAGCTTCATGTACACCTTGTCTCCAGTAGTTACCCCAAAGCTGTATTGCCACTCTTCCAGCCTTGCATAACCTTGTCCCCCTTATATCGGAGGACACTGGGTTTACATAAGCTTCAACAACTTTCAAACAAGTGTTAAATTCTTATGGATAGGGTGGTGTTTACTGACTTGGGTAATGCTTTTTCTTTTCATGGCTTCAACAACTTCTTATGACTGCTAAATAATTGTTCAATATGTTACAAGAAGTAAGTCTCTCTGTAGAAACTAATTTAGGTGCCCGCAATTTCATTTTGATGGCAAGCTTCCACTTAGATTTGCGTTCCCTCATATTTGGGCAGCGTTTTGCTTTGATAGATATCAGCAAAAACAAAGTTTTATATGCGTAACCTCTCTTTGATGTTATATATAGGCTTATAAAACTGCAGGAAAGTCAGCTTCTTAAAGGTTTATCGGTTGTTAGTGACATCCCCGTCTGCGAACTCCTTTTACTCGCTTTAACTTGTATGCAATCATCAATTAAGCTGGTTACAGTTAATGGAAAGGTGTTCCTGATGATGTGGAGTACGGAGCTTCATTCACCGGCTCCACAGTCACAGCGGTTGTGGGCGGCTTCTACTTCCCGACTTCTGCTACTACTGCTACAGGCACTCTTGGGACCCACATCCCTCTGCAGTATGAGTGTCTCAGATCCAGCCTTGATAATGGAATCGTCTTTACTCCAGCTTCCCTCGGCTTACTTCTGCACATGAGCCTTGGGTGGATGCACAACTTCAGCTCTGCATTCACAGAAATTAGGCACACATGGAAAGACTCAGTCTCTTCCAATGCAACCACAGCCAAAGCGGGTTTGTGAGCACAGGACCAGCTCTGAGCCTGCAAGTGAAATCTGCTCCTTCTCTGCTCCGGTGTCCCTTCTCTGGTCACGCTTCCTAGTGAACTCCCAGCCTTGTGCTCTGCTTCTTTTGCTGCTACTACTGACCTTACTGCTCCAGCTTCTCTACTGCTCCTTTCTGCTGTAGCCTTTTATAACCCTCAGGTGGGTCAATTGGCTTCAGGGACAGGCCCTTAGAGCTAATTGCCTGACCCTGTCAAAGGCTATTGGACTTGTCTGTCCTTGGCTCCTACACCTACATTTGTTACAGTTCTTGAGGGACTCTTGGACATGTAGGCCGTTTAAGAGAAATTTGTTTTTCTTCTTTAAAGTTGCAAAAGGCCAATCCGAAGGGCAGGATTACGGGGAAAGGTAAAAAGGGGTTCCTCCCAGTTTTCCTGGTCTGATTTGTTTTTTTTTTTTTTTTTTCTTCTTCTTCCCCACCCCCAACCCATTTGATCTTTCCACAGCACACCGCCCCCAGGGTTGGGATCAGAGAGCAGCTGCCCTCCCCTGACCAAATGAGAAGCATCCCAGACCAGGTTCCTTGGGGGGAATCCCGTCAGATTCTCCACAAGTGGCATTTTACAATCATGGATGGCAATTTTGTTGTAGCAGGGGATCTCAACTCTACTTGTTTGAATGTCGGTTTAGGATTCAAAGACTACAATTTTAGTAATTAACCTGAATTTCAGACATTGAAAAATCATTAAGGGCAGTTATGGATCATATGTCTAAATTCTATGGGATTATATATTTTGAATGGTAACATCTGTGGTAACATTCCTTGTAGGCCCACCTGGCATAGAGGGAAATCTGATTTTATAGTAGATTACATCTTGATCAGTATGAGACTACTTAAAATGTGCAAACGGTTTGTTGTGATTTTGATCAATATGTTTTCAGGGATGTTTGACCTGCATATCAATCATATCAATGCCAGAATGGATGGAGGCCCTACCAATAAAGTTAGCAGCCCAGGAAATAAGTGTGTCAGGTGGAATGATTCTCAGATCGCCAAATTTAATGGGAGGATCTTGCAAACTTTGTAAAACGCAGCACTTGATTGGAAATACCAATTCACTGCTGTTGACCTATACGTTTTTATTTTGGATAATCTGAAAGAATCAAATCTAACTAAGACCCTCATGCTTTTGACATGCAGGTCTTTGAACGCAAGAGAGTAAAGAAAACATCTATTCATGATGAAAAGTAATGGGCTCACGAGTTAAAAGCGCTGGAAATTAAAGCCCACCAAAAATATGCAAATTGGATGGATCTGTTAGCATCTATACATGTTGGTACAGCATGACGGAGAGAGAATGCTGAAAATCCTGCATGGTAATTCGGTGGGAAGCGTCTGGCCAACCATAAATGATTTGGAACAAAATCAGGCTGTATTAGAAGCTAATCCCATCACAGAACAAGATTGGGTACAACACTTTGGGGACTTAAAAGCTAAAAAATACCCTGCATAAGGAATATTTACATTATGTTGGGGCGAACAAATGGTCATTCAACTAGGAGTGTGAGGAGATCTTGCAAATTATGAAAAAAGCCAGTGGTTCATTGGCTGCTGGTCCCAATAATGTATCAAATGGTTTATTCAAACAGTCCACAGATAGTTGGTGTAGTGTTCTACACATTTTATTTAGACATATTTTTATTAAAACCATAACTCCAGTATCTTGAAAAACATCATATGATATTCCTATTTTTAAGAAGGGTATTCAAATTAATCCCAGGAACTATAGACCCATCACTATCATAGAAAGGATAACAAGATTATTGCATGGCTGGTTTTGAGTGAGTTGGAAAAGTGAGGCGAAAGCTGTGGCAGACTAATACAAATATTGAACCAGTTTTCTAAAGAATACTGGCACTGCCTTGAGCTTTATTATCAACTGCCTACACAAACTGATGTAAGGGAATCAAAATAGCTCTTTATACATAGCCTCAATCAATCTGTCAGTAGCATGGGGTCTATCTAGTGGACTTTTAAACATCCTAATTCACCTCCACAATGACTCAAACATACAGGTGAGAGTAAGTAAAGCCGGACATCTATCTAAAGCAATTCCTACCTAATCGGGTTTGAGGCAGGGGTGCATCTTGGTGCCTTGGCTCTTTAATTTTTCATGTGTCGGATATTGATGAATGCATAGAAGAAGTAGCATTTGTTTCCCCGAAAATCGCAAGCCTTAACATTTTCTGGCTCACTTATGCGAAGGCTGTTTTTTACCTTTTGACCGCACTTAAATAGGTCTGCAGAGCCTAATTGGCTCATTTGCCCTTTTTATTAAAAAATGATCTCTTCATTAATTCTACTAAGACAACAATTCTGCACATGACAAAAACAAAAAGATGTGCAATGTTCTACTCAATGCTACATTGAGTATAACAAACTAAAAATCATGGACAACTTATTTAGGCTTTCCAATCACTGCATGACCAAACAAAGCTTATGTCTGGTATTCATTACGCCATAAAGCCATATTGTTAGCAGGGAAAATGACTAAGATAAACAGGAAATATGCCACATTTTCACTTATTCCCCTAATCAAGTTTTATGAGGGAAAGGTTGTCCCTAAACTTATATATGGGGTCGAAACTGTGCAACCGTGGTTATTAGATAAGGAAAGCCCTTATTTGGTGTACGGTCTTGAGGATCCCTAATCGTCTCCCTGTGGCGGTGGGTTTACTCTTTTAGATTGCAATATTATGGAAAAGACTGCTTTTCCTCCCCATGATTCTCTTTTAATTTATCTTCAGAAATTTCTCTTGAAATTTACTGATAATCCGGTAAGTGATTATGCAAAATTTTGTGAGAGCCTCCTTCTGGAGGAGAATATTAATCTGGAATTATTACTTCACAAACCAAGTGAGATTACAGTTGCTTTATATCACAAAGATTGAATTAATACCTGTAATGCAATTGGTCCTTCATGCACACCTGAGGGTGGAACATAAAAAGGTGGGAGTCTTGCCACCTTTTTTTAAACTTCTTTATAGAAGTAGCCTCAACCCTGTTTGAGAACACAACTTATGAGGTTTAGACTAAATCTGTTGCCCACAAGGAAGATTTTAAGTAAATGAAATCAACTACTAAAATAACACATTTATTGTTGTTTCTGTAAAAACCAGACCGAGCTGGAGAATCTGAAACATCTGACTCTGAAATGTCCTGCACTACTTGAAGCACACA
This sequence comes from Ambystoma mexicanum, assembly GCF_040938575.1. Lineage (NCBI taxonomy): Eukaryota > Metazoa > Chordata > Amphibia > Caudata > Ambystomatidae > Ambystoma > Ambystoma mexicanum. The sequence continues at coordinate 204,576,348 of NC_090927.1, read as the reverse complement.
TCTTGCACCTTAAAAATCTAGTACATGTATAGTCATTATTGATGTGGATAACCTGTGGCAAAGGCTACTAATTGGAAATCGGATTTCAATTGCTCTCTATACTTGGATTTCTTGAACAATTGAAACGCTAACAAATTAAAACATGTAATGAATTTGTTTTAACTTGTGAACTTAACTTTCGATTGTTATTGGAACAATATTTTAATTTCTATGGAGTTGTCATGTCTACAGTTTCTGTTATTTATTGTATATTAAGCAAATATTAAATTTGTAAAAGGTTACTTTTTTAATCATATGCAATAAAATGAAATTGATAATTTAAGACATGTTTTCTACCTTTATGTACACATTATAAATTCTTGGAAAATTGGTATGTGGAGCCCTAATATCGCATCTTCACCTAACCTAATCAACATCAGATGAGTAAAAGGCTAATTGTATTCAACCTTTTGATGGTTCTATGGTCTTAGATCAACAGTTTATTTTTCACTGAGTTTTTTGCCAAATATTTTCTGCCGAAAAAAGACTGATCACATTTTTTTAAAATGTGAGGGGATTCATCCCAAGCCCCCTTCCCCATTATCTAGTCCCTATTCCCCCACACACACCTACAGCTTCTATCCCCTTACCCAAACCCCCATAATCTCCCATATATTTTTTTCAGCCAAAGATTTTCGGCAAAAAGTCAGCGGAAAAAAAGCCTGGTGAAGTAACATTGTACCAGTTTTGATGATTCATTTTTAAAGGTATTATCCAAAACAATCAAGCACTGGTCCATGTAAAAACACATATTTTTCAGCTCCTAGTACTTTATTCTAATTTGATCAATTGCCCAGAAAATGCCTCCGTGCTATTGGCTGATAAGCGCATTCATTGACCTATAAATAACCAATTCTCCAAGGAAATTAAAAACCTCATCTGTTCTAAGCTTTTCTGTTTGTTGGTCCCGCACTTAGAAACCTATTTGTATGAGTTTCTTCCCCAGACAAATAACTTATACCTCTCTCCAAAAAAGCAGATTTAATGTCTCTTGCTTGCCTGTTTTTATTTTGCTTTAGGTTTCATTTACTAATGCTCAGCATACATTGTAACATAAAGTCAAATATCATTCTATTTTCTTTTTTTTAGTCCATGAAGGCCCCAGAACTAAATGAACGTCTGCAAGAATCTGAAAAGCTGATCCAGGAAATGACTGTTACATGGGAAGAGAAGTTACGGAAAACCGAGGAGATTGCACAGGTTTACTATTAATATTCTTTATGGGATTTGGGTGTGTGGGAATTATAAAGTGACAGGCAAGCAAGTCTCTTTCGTCTAAAGTGTGATCTCCTTGGAATGCATTTAGGTCATATTTTGTTGATTCAAAGGTGTGAAGCAATTAACTGAAATTCAGGGTCAACAGAGAAATCCTGTAGAAAATTTGGACTCGATACACTAGTTTATTTGAAGTTGAAGGTACAGTCAAGCAACTCATTTGAATTGCCATGACAAGACACACCTGCTTCCCTCAAACCTTTTAACCAGGTAGTGGGCCCTTGAATAGCCTGCTACATTTGACATTTCCTGATATTTCCTGGTCTTTGGTATACCCCTGTGTATAGTGCCACCCTGCAAATTGGCTGCATGGAACTAGTGTCATGTGCCTGAATGGGAAGGCAGCCACAGTGAATATGCGCCTCAGCATATGTATCAATATGAATTTGACCTCTGTGGCCATCTGTTGATGCGTACCTAGAGGTGAGTTAAGTGGTCTTGTACAGGGCCATTCTGCCAATAATGTTTGGTCTTGCTGCACCTGGCTCTTTAAGAAAAGAAAGTTGAGGGGATACCGTTAGTGAGCTAGTGGGAAAGGCAGGAGCGGAAATGCTACTGTGTACAGGTTGAAATCACCATTTACCTTGTATGCCTGTATAAGTTATTGAGCCAGGACCCCAGAAAGTATATTATGCCCTAGCATGAGGTATACATGTAAACATTTTGACAGCTATGTAACCACTGGGGACTGTCACATGAAGTTGTCAGTCTGTTCGCTGGCTTTGAATGTGTATTCCCAGTCAAAGGCTCAGACACTTTCACGCCAGTCGTGTCCAAGCAGATTCTAAGCTGACTCGTTGTTGAGATTGATTTACAGAGTCAGCCCTGTGGACAGATTGAGAGGCCATCCTCATCTGGGTGGGTCCTGTCTCTGTGCTGCTTCCCCTCGTCCACTCTCCACCCAACCTTCCTCTGTGTTTGATGGGTCTCACACTGGATGATCTCTAATTAGATTGACCCCAAACTATTCAGCCAAAAGGGAACATCTCAAACTTGTTTTATACCTTAAATTTAGCAAAACGAAAATAAAGGGCAAAGGTAGCCACTGAAAGTAATAATTTGCATCAATTATAGGTGGTTGCATAATTCACCAGATCTTGTAAAAGCTAATCAAAATTTACAATTTTGAAAATCAATGGTTTTGCAGTTTTGAATAGTGCAGCTTATTGAAGTGTTCAGGCCCACATCAGCACGCTTTATTGTGTTAGAGCACTGCCATCCACGTTAGTGGTCCGAAGTTGAACACCAAGGCATCTAACAGGGTGAAAATTGCCTATGGCACAAGGGAGCCCAGTGGTTAGTGCTCTAACTCTTTTAGAGCATGTGCAGGCAGAAACACGACCGCCACACCTGCTTGTCAATGACCCTTGACCAGTGCATGCCCAATGTGTGCACATCACAACAGGGATTATGGAATGCAACTTTTATAGCTGGTTTGATCTGCTGTTCCAAGCTTGCTGATTGACTAGGGAGCTGGAAACTTTGAGAAGAACAAAGGAGAACCATGGCATGCTGACTCCTATTAGGTTTATAGCCTGTATTTCATACTTTCTGATGGTCTCAATAGAAGAAAACATACTCTAATTACTTTCAGCAACATGCCCAAGAGTTCCATCCAACCCACGTCCTGGAATGCATGGCTGAATCCCCTGGCATAAGCCCGCATCCATGACCGCTTTTACGAGCTGGACTCCAGAGCCATGTCTTTGCCCTGCCTGTACCTCCGCTCCCCTGTAAACCTTTCTGCCCCTTCTCTTTTCAAATACCCTTTGGCCCAGTCTCTGTCTCAGCACTAGCACCTTCTTTCATTCACCTCACACACAGCTATGGAAAGCGAGATGGGTCTCACTCCCATGACCATGGCTTATACATGGCAGAGATCATTAAATAACATGATGTCCACCTTGATGAATGGGTGCCACACCACATGTACTGATTCATGAAGGTGAACAATTTATATATTTTTAAATTAAACTATTTTAGCACCTAGTGCAATAAGGATACTAATAACGTTTAGACCCACATTCTGGAGCGGGCTTGGGCAGTAGGGGCCTGAAGCCCTCGCCTCGCTCAAATCTACCTGGGCTCAGGAAAAAAGGCTCTTATCACCCACACCCTCCTGAAGCACAGAGATTAGCACCATATTAGTATGCCATTTTTGCTTGTGTTCTGTTCTGGAAGTGCTGTGGTATGTAAAACACAAGGCCTCAAATAGTTTCCATAAATTACATTTTCTATAGTGGTTTTCTCATGTTCTGCTGCCATTATTTTGGAGCTATGTTCCCAATTGACAAAACGTCATATATATTAAGTGTATCTTGCTTCTAAAACTGCAGATTGTTACTCATGACTGGTAATGTTTTATTGACTTTGCTAAAACCTTTTAAAAAATGTTTTCTTTATCAACAGGAGCGTCAAAAACAGCTCGAAAGCCTTGGTATTTCTCTTCAGTCTTCTGGAATCAAGGTTGGAGATAATAAATGCTTCCTGGTGAACTTAAATGCTGATCCAGCACTTAATGAACTTCTTGTCTACTACTTAAAGGTGAATAGATTCTTTCTAGAGTTATTTATTAAAAATGAAGTGGGAAGGAAATGTTTTGTTCAAATTTCCTAACCAGAATTAAAAATTAAATATCGAAACTCAAGGTTTCAATACTTCTACGCAAGTTTTAAAGTTTGGTTAAATTCCGTGTTCAGAACCAAAAGAAAGCTTGCATATTCCATTTCATCCCGTTTCCTCCACACTTATGGGGGTGTCCATCCCATCGAGGTAAACATTTTATTGACAGCAAATGGCCATTTCCTCAAACAAATGTCAATTTAGGGGCGAGGGCAGCGCATACATGGAACGTGGCCTCGACACGTGAATGCCCAGTTCACTGGCAACACCTTTATGCATGGACAGGGCCGGCAGCTTGGCAGCACTCCACGCGTTTTTTGCCTTTTACTCACCACCCCTACTGGGCTACCGCCGGATCTTCCCCAGTTTATGTCTGACGTGAAGGAAGAGTTTTCTGTTTGTAGGTCATGCGCACACTACTACCCGATGCAGCATCCACACTCCCTTTGGTTGGAGTGCTTAGGCTCTGATCACCACTCAGATGTGTGCTCAGCCTGTAGCTCCATATGCAACTGGGCCTTGAAGAACAGACTCACCAGTGGGGACAAAATCTTCCACGTTCAGTTTCCGGAACATCTGTGGAGCTTTGTGAAGTCTCTGCTGTTAGTAAGTGACTGAGTTGTTTTTATGTCCCCACAGCATGGAGACTTCTTCCCAGGAGTAGTCGCGTCTGGGAGGAATTGGTCTGATCCTATTTATACCGTTATCAGTGCCGAGAGTCTTTCACGAGTTCCCGTACCAAGGACCCGACTGTGTCAACCTGCGGCAATAGAGGGCTTGCAGACGGGTCTCCCATGACCGAGGCTGCTTCATCTCCAAAGGATTCTACCAAGACTGCTTCCGGGACTCGTCCAGCAGGCAAGAAGCCTTTGGTCAGGGACTTGGGATCTGGTGGTACATCATAATCCTTATCTGCGTCACAGGCCACACTTGACAAAATGGCAGCACATCAGGAATCGTGTTGCTACATTTAGATGATGACTGACTCAACATTGGTGTTGTCGCTACAAGACTCTGATGACTCACCTCATGATGTGGTTTGTAATGCTCAGTCAAAAAGAGTTCAATTGCCCCAGACCATGTTGAAGGGATAATTTATGCACAGTGTGAATTTGTCTCCACAGTTGACCTTATCACTAGCGAGGGGCCTGGTTTTTGATCAGCCTGGGCTAGTGGAATGAACAGTTTAGCTTCAGCTTCTGGACCCTTGTCTTATTTCTGTGGAGGGTTTGAGACTTGCAGATCTAGGGTTGGTCAGTGGTGATCCCTCAAGAATGCAGGCGAAGATGGAAACTCTTCTTTAGCTGGGGCATTTCGCAAAAATCTCTGGCCTGGCTGACTTTCTGTGGTTGGCAACATATGTAGAACCTTCCCCGGAAGCGAGGGTATTGGAAGACGTATTGTCTCGGGGCCCCTGACAAATCTGCTAAACCACTTCAAAAAGATGTGTTTGCGGAAGCGGAGAAGATTTGGAGTAAGCACCATTGTTTCGCTCCTACCAGCAAAACACTTGAGATCCAGTGCAGACAGCTCACAAATGTCTTTGTCCTTGGTTGTGGGACCTGTCGCCTTCATAAGGGTGGATCTTCGTCAGCAGAGTGTTCCTACAATTGTCCGAACATAGAAAATATGTTACATGCATTGGGCAAGAAGCTCCGTTCCAATTCTGCATTGCAAATGAGGCCAGCCAATACTAAGGCTTCATTGGCAGCAGCCAATAGCATCTTTTGAAAGGAGCCTGCCAAATTTCAGGGGGACATGCCACATAAGCAGCAGATATTCAGATCTGGACTGGCGGGTGCCAGAATGATCACCCAGATCCGCATAGAGGGCTCTGGTCAGCATGTTGACACTGCATCTAGGTGGGGTGCATAAGCCTAGACATGTACAGATCAGCCTTGATTCGGTCCACAACCTTTGCACTGGACGTGCAAAATAAGATTCTTTATCTCCCTTTTGAGGAAGCTGGATTATCTCACTGCTCGAATGACGAATTTACCAAGAAACACAAATCTACCTTAACGGCAAAGTAACGGTCACTCCTGCCCAAGACACATCACACTTTCAATTTACTGCCTCTCTACAGGGCTTGAGATTGAAGGCCTATGGCGGTTTCAGAGGCCTCCTCAATAGGAGATGGACAAGCTTATCACTCTGAGCGTTCCCAAGACGAAGCAAAGAACCAGCACCAGGGGCTTCTTTAGCCCCTTGGATCCCCCTGCATGCGCGTAGGGACAGAAGGGAGCACCGGCATGGATGCGTTTTCCCCTCTGTACCGAAGCTGGACCATGTGAACAAGGTTTTTTGAGTGACGGGGGAAGAAACATGGATCCATTGGCTGGACAATGAATATAAACTGAGGTTCCCAAACTGGACAGTAGCAGGAGGTCTTGGCTCCAGACAACAAACTGTGGTGGCCCCCTCACTCCTCTTTTTAAGCCAGTTTTCTTTGCAACATTGATTTTACCTAGAATGTTTCCCTCAAAGGTTTTGCATTTTCTGTTTTGTAATTTGTTGTCTGGTCTATCACTTTTCAATGTACTTTCTATATAGATATACTTTCTATATAGATAGCCTTTGATGGTCCCTCTCAACTACGAAAATATAATCAGTGATGTCATTGGGACTCTAAATCACTTTTGACTTTTTGGAGTGCTTTCTGTTTCTGAAAGTTTTACATGAGAAGACATTAAAGATTGAGTGATTCACTGGCCGTTGGTATTCGATACTCTTTCGATTCTGAGCAGGCAGTTGTGATTATATTGGATATTCTTAGCCAAGCCTGCCTTCAGTCACTCAATTTATATTCACTGTGTTTTCTTCACTGAAGTAGTTATACACAAGCCAAAACTGTTGACTTTACCAATGCTTGTTAATAATTGTTGACAATTTGCCAGGCCCTGCTATTAGATGCCCAAGTACTCTGACCATTCTACACCTGCTACCATCAATGGCCAGTTAATGCCACTACGGCAGTGTCTGGGAAGTGCCTTTCCCGTGCCTACACAAAGCCCAAACTGTTGTCATTGCCAATGCGTGTTTAATATGCTGGGTATTATTTTAATCCTGCGTTTTATACCTTAAGTACTTATTTTACCTGATAAATTGTTGTGTGACCTAATTGTCTATATTTTGTCATTGATATCAGTGTAGTGGATTTTCTAGAGATGTATGAAGAATTAGTGTACCTTTTGGATCGACCTACTACCACCACAGCCCCCCTGCTAGCCCATGTCGCTCTGTCCATGTTACCTTCAGAAAGATTTGGCTAGCCTTTCTTGTCAGGTTTTCTCTCCCCACCCCCCAATTAAGGCCAGTGGTTGTATAACACTCAATAGAGGGTGGTGCAAAATCTGCCTTAACACAGAACGATAACTCCAGGTACGGCCTGAGGATGAGGTCTATAAAGCTTTTATATCCTGAAATTGAGGATTTATTAAAAAAAAAAAAAAAAATACAGGCCTTCGCGATGGAGGTGTATACCGGGGGGTGAGGGGCTTGCAGAAAATTGACTGGGCCACATCCAGCTGATGACCGGAAGAGGCTGGGCTGCATCTGCCAGATGCTGCCAGGCATGGATTGGAGCGTCAGTGGGTTGGGGAGGCGGGGTGAGTCAAGACCCTGGTTCACATCTGCCAGCAGCGACCAGGCGTGAAGGTAAGAAGCGGTGCGGGGCATTCCGGTGTTCAGTCCTGGCCCATGTCTGCCAGGAGCAGTCCAGGCATAGAAGGGGGGCAGTGGTGGCAGTCTGACTCATCAGTGTTCCAGATAACAGGAAGCGCTGCGCTGAGCGCCGCCTCCTATGGCAGACCCACAGAGAAAATGTTGAGGGAACAGTCTTCTCTGAATCTCACTGATTCATGTAGCTTGGGGATTAGCCAATGACTTCCCACCCTCAACATTCTGAGGGATATTATTCAAAATTTGAGAATTCCTACTTATTCCCTAGCTCACCACTAAACTAATCTGAACCACAATAAAAGAAATGTTTGTCAACAATTATAAAACAGCAATTTGAGTACAATGCAAAGTACATAAACATGATATCCCACACATACATAAAAAAATACTATCCTCCCGTTTACTTCTGGGCAGACTCACTCTGTATATTGCATGCATCAACTCTTGTTCTTGTCTCTTCTACGAATTAGATTATTTTGCTGCCTGCTTGTTTCATGTCCTATTATTGTGGGACTAATGGGCCCCCTGCTGACTCGTCTCTGGTGGGAGAGGGAAAGCGAACAAAAGCTGCTTTCTTTAGTAGTGATGCTTCACTAACGATCTGCAACACAGTGATCTGTGTGCGCCTTTTGTAGGCATTACTGTTTTAACAGAGACTCCAATGGTTACTTGCAGGTTGGCCAAACTACTGAAATGGCCCTTCAAACCTTTGGAGTGCACCACTGATGGTTTCTGGAAGATGCATGGAGTGATTCAGGAAAAATCATGGCTTGCCCATCCCTTTTCCTTTTAAGTGCCATGAAATAGAGCTGCATAGATGCTGGTTCTTGTATAAAATGTTGGATTGTGCCTCAATTTGCATTTGCTGTACTTGCAGTACCAGGCCAGCCTGCGTTCCACAGACACTGACTCGGCTCCCGCCAGTTTAGATTTTTCTTTTCATAAATGGATGCAGCAGCAGTGACCTGATGTCCAGCTGTTGCCACAGTTCTTCAGTCATTGATTATAATGGAAGCTGGCAAACCACAGAGAGCAGAAAAGACTTCCTGTTTTTTTTTCTCTCAATAAATAGCAGTGTTTTTAGATTTGCATAGATGGGCCTTTTCAGTTTGGGCTGAGTCATACACTAAAGAGTCAGGATTGAAAACTGTTCTATAAGCCTGACATTTCTGCTGGTCATTGCTGTCAAACATCTTTGTCGTAATTATAATGGGTTAGTGAAAAACCCCATTGCAAAAATAACCCTGAGTGACTAAGAATATGCCTGTCGATCATACTTCCCAGTTAGGCCTCATGTTGAAAAGGGAAGAAAGCCATCCCTTATGCAACCGCAAAGATTCTCCCATTGTGGTAATTTTCATCGTATTCTTTTTTTGTTTATTCCGAAAATAGTATTTTATTAAAAAATAGGTTGGTGGTTAAATTCTATCCACCAGTTGCTACATGGAAGAAAAACATAAAAGAAACCATGAAAAAACAAGTGAAACAGCAATTCAATATCACTGGTACATATTTGAGCGGTCACTCAGTTTCCTTTTGATAGTCAAACCACAAACTCGGCGGATAGGTCTGTCATAATCCTTAACAAACTAAACCTACTTTAGCTTTTTTCACCCTACCTCACCCCCACCCAGCCTCCCCTATCCTCCTCCGTCCATTCAGATAGCCACCTTAGAGAGGACGAAAGAATACAGCACAGGGTAAGCGCTCACCTGATGTTTTACTTGTAGCCTTTCAGTCTTTGGTGGTCTAGACGGCTGACTAAGTTGCCTTAAGTTTGGCTATCATATGATGGTTAGTGCGTGTCATTGGGAGGGGCATTGAGATCAGAGCTTGTTCCTCTCCCAAAACTCCTGAAAGGGAAGCCACATTGTATCTGTGTGGGAGTGTGAGTCCAGGAGTGTCGCCGTAAGGCTTTCCATGTCCTAGATCTCTTTTGCTTTGCGCAGCCAATCTTTTTTTGTTGGTAGTGACCTTCCCTTCCACTGTATCGTTGGGCCCACCTGAGCTGCTAGGAGTACGTTTATGGGCATGTGCGCCAACATTATGTACTGATCTTCTATAAGCTTAATGCCCAACAGTACCAAGAGTGGGGTTGTTGCCCTCTTAATACCCTCTGTCATGGATCCAGCCCAGGATTTCTTTCCAGTAGGTTTGAACTTTGGGGCATTTTGGTGCCAGCAGTTGGTTACGACAGAGCGAACCCGCCAATAGTATGGACTTATCCCTGGGTACATTTAGCTAGTCTCTGGGGGCGAGGGGGAGCTGTGAGGTGCCACTGCATGAGCAATCCACTATTGTGCATTTTGTATTGGACCGAGATTGTGGCGCTCCAGACCTCTCTGTAGGCAGCGGCCCATCCTTCTAGGTTGCTTTCCCATCCCACGTCCTTCTCCCACTGAACCTGTTTGTGTGGCACTGTCAGCCCTCATTAGTAGAGCACTGTATAGCCTTGCTATCGATCCTCTAGTTCCCTGATGGGTGTTTAGCACGCTCTCAAATAGGGTTAGTTGTCGTTGGGGTTGTTTGTTCCACCGGGGGTCCGTTACTGTACTCTTTAATTGTAGGTGTATTGGCAGGCCTTGCTGTGCCGTTTCCAACTCTGATTTGGTCAGGAAGACTCCACCCTGATCAACCCCTGCTCATATTGCGGTTGGAGGTTTATGGGGTGGACTATGAGCTCTTACAGAGGGAGCCCTGATGCAACTCAAGGGGGATGGCCATGTGGTGACACCGTTCATGTCTGATTTGTTTTTCCAGAGGGACCACAGGACTGTCAGAATTGGGTGCTTGCGTACTCTTCTCTGTAGTAGTTTTTTGGGGGGTCTACAACCACTCTTCTAGTGTAACTGGTGAAAGTTGTCAGTTTTCTAGATGAACCCATTGCTTCTCCCCAGATTACCTTAGATGGTCTAGCAATACTCGTAGCTGTGCTGCCCTATAGTACTCATAAATATCTGGGAATTCCATGCCCCCTTTGTTTTTGGAAGAATCATTGTTTTGTAGGGGATATAGGGCCTTTTCCCCTCCCATAGAAAGGTCAAGAGGGATTGCTTTACTTCGTGGAATGAGTCTGAGAGCACCACCGGTAGTGATTGAAACAGGAAAAGAAGCTGTGGGAGAACATTCATTTTGATTGTTGTAAACCTTCCCGCCCAGGGAAGTTTCAACTTTGACCATTTCTGGATGTCTTTTTTGATGGTGGTTCACAGAGTGGTAAAGTTGGCCTGGTATAGTTCTCCCAATCGCCTCGTAATGGTCACTCCTAAATATTGCATGTCATTGTGTTTTTGCCTTTTGTACCAGCTATTTAGTAGGTCATCAGAGCAATTCACTGTCTTGTAATGGCAGGATATCAGTCTTACTTAGGTTGATGCGAAAGCCCTAGTCTGACCCATATTCGGTGATTGTGGCAAGGAGAGCTGGGATGGACCGGGTTGGGTGGGTCAGATATAACAAGATGTCCTCTGCAAATGGCGCCAATTTATACTCTTTGCCAAATTTGATAAGCCCGCTAATTGCAGTGTTCTCCCGGATAGTTTGGGCTAGTGGCTCCATAACGAGTGCAAATATTAAGGGTGATAGTGGACAGCCTTGTCTAGTCCCTCGACTAAGGATGAAAGAACGAGACACTACTCTATTGACCACCACCTTTGCCTTTGTGTTGGCGGTATAGGGCTTGAGAGCCCCTTATCCGGCGTCTATCTAGGCCTACCTTGTGCAACCCTGCTAGCATGAAGGGCCATTTGACCCTGTCAAACACTTTTTCGGCATAGACAGACTAGGGTGGGGTCTGTGTCTTGAGTGTTTAATGATGCTATTAGATCCAGTGTCTTACGAATATTGTTGTATCCTTGCCGCCCCTTCACATAACCCACTTGGTCGCTGTATATGAGCCCTGGCATTACCATGCTTAACCTATTGGCTAGGATATTGGCATACATTTCTGCATCAACATTGATCAGGGAAATCGGTCTGTAAGACCCACAGTTGAGTTTGTCCCTCCCTTCCTTCGATAATACAATTATGCTGGCCTCTGTGAAGGACTGGTGGGCTAGGCCAGTCTCCATGATGTTGAAAAGACCGGTCAAAGTGTGACATGGCCCCACTGTAAGTTTTGGAGAACTCTGGGGTGAAGCCATCTTGCCCTGGCGCTGATCCTGACTTCAATTTTGAGATTGCTGCACTCACTTTAAGTTCTGTGGGGGCGCATAGCTGATCCGTGTCTAGGCTCTGTAGGATATTTTGTGGTTTTCTCTAAGAATTTCTCTGCATCTTTGCTGTTTGATTTGTTGCCCGAGGTGTCTGATTGCTCGTGAAACTGCGAACAAAGCCGTGATTCCTATCCGACCAGGCGATGAAGCGGAAGGAAAGGAAAAAAAAAAAAAGAAGCCTTTTCATGTTCACTCCATTTGTAAAAACTGTGAAAACAGTTGAGTCAAAAAAAAAAAAAAAAAAAGCCGTGATTTTGGTGGGCACATTCAGCATTTCCCCTTTTCAGTCTCTAATTTTGTATACTGCCCTCTCGTCTCTTTGCCCTCTCAATGTATCTGCTAATGGGGTATGAGACTTGTTCCCTTTTTCATAAAACCTTTGTTTTGTGTATCTAAGCTGTGTCAGCATTTTCCCTCTCCAGTTCTTGTCTAAGCTCTCTTAAATCTGCCAATGCCCCCACTGGGGTTCCCTTCCTTTTAGCCAGGCCAGCTTCTTAGTTTCTAATTTTTCTTTGAGGGATGACTCCCGCAGCATACTCATCCTTTTCATGAAGGTTCACTGCGCGATCAATAGCCCCCTAATCGTGGCTTTCGCTGCTTTCCATACCGTTGTTCAGGGGAAGGTTGCTTGTGTCGTTTCGCTCAAAGAAATCTCTAATCTATTCATGGTCTTTGTATAGACACATTGCAAATCCACCTTCGGTCAGTTGCAGTGCTTGGGTCTAAGTCTACCGAGCTCATGTCATGGTCTGACCATCCCACCAACTCAATTCTCGCTTTTACCATGTTGTGCTCTTGTGCTTAGTCTAAAAGATATCTATTTGGGTAAATGTATAGTGTGGGGGGGGGGATAAAACGTGTATGCTCTGTTCTGTGGGTTTCTTAAAAAAATCTTCTTGTAGGAGGGGTTGAACAAGCTCTTTACCTGGAGGTGGTGTGGCTCCTTCCCTGTACGAGATCCAATCTAATGTGGGATCCATCACCATGTTAAAATCCTCACTGCAAATTAGTGCCCCTGTTTTCCATCCGTCTAAGAAAGCAAAGAGCTCTCTGCTGAAGGGGATCTGCTGGTTATTGGGTGCATAGGCCAACTACAGTGTGACGGCTCTTGTTCTAATGACCCGGTTGACTGCTACGTACCTCCCATCAGCACTCTTATGGGTTTGTATGATCTGTAGCCCCGGTGACGCCTGGTATATCATGTCCACTCCACCTTTTTTTATGTCCCGAAGACCAGATAGCTCCCCCCCCCCGTTTCCTCTCCTTTCTGGTATTTTGTCTCTTGCACAAATAAAACATCTAGTCCAGCCAGGTTAATGCCCTAACCAACATGGATCGTTTTGGGGGTGAGTTAATGTCTTTTATGTTTAATGACCCGAACCCAACCAAGTTAGCCGCCATCGTTATGACTTTAAGGTAATTTAATGCTTTCTCACACCTCAGGTTCTAATAGTCGCCTTCCAACATATAAAGCCATTTCAGTCTTGCCAGCCTTACTTCCCTTCAGTTGTCATCTTTGTAGGTGCTTTCCATTCTATTTTCTGAACGTGTGCACAGTGCTGAAATTCCCCGTGCCCCTTTGCTTTACTCTCTCCCCCCTTGAACTATTCCCCCCTTTGTTCCTCTCCCTAAACTGTAAAAGGAGAAACTGCAAAATTCCTCCTGATTAAGGAGACGCCCCAAAAGGAAACATAGGGCCACACTATGGGGGACTCCTCGAAAACCACAACAAGATTAACGATTTATAACTAGTTTCATAACGGCGCTTACAACTTACTATCCGAATTTGAGTGCTTGGTTCGAGAGGTGCAGGCTGTTGCCCCCTGGGGTTGGTGGGCGCCTTGGCCCATTCAGAAGGCAAAGAATCAAAAAAGAGGTCTACTTTCGGGCCGTTGTGTGTCTGTGTCCACCGGGAGCAAAGTTCTCTGCTTGCTATAACTGTCAGTTCGTTCTCTGCTGATTTCGGCGTGTTAAACCGCTTAAGTCTTCTGGTGCCTTTGGCATGTCCTCTTCTGGCCAGGGGCCCTCTGGTTTTCTGGGTGACTCGGAGGACGACGGGAGTTCCTCCAGATCTGCTTGATTTGCTCCCGAAGTTAGTCCCAGCACACTGTTTGCCTCTTCAGTGGAGACTATCCGGTATTCCTCGTTGCAATGTTCGAAGGACAATGCGAAGGGGAAGCCCCATCTACAACAGATCTTCTTTTCGTGCAGCCAAGTAGTTAATGGGCGACAATCTTTCCTTTTGGTTAATGTGACTGCCGACAAATCTTGGAAGATTCTGACGCAAGAACCCACAAAGTCAATGTGGTCTTTTTCCCTTGACCGCTGCACACTTCTCTGCATTTTGTGCCTATAGTGATTGCACTTTGCTAAGACGGGCCGTTTTGGGAGTGCGGGGGGCTCCCCCACTCGATGCACTCAGTCGAATTCCAGGTCCAGCATTGGTGGCGGGGCGGTGATTAACTGGGAGCTTAATGGGGCTTTCACTTGTCTCTCCAAACTCAGAGGTGCTTCATATGGTAGCTCCTTCATGGCCCGGCATACGTATGTTGGACTTCCTATCGTGGTTTTCTAGATCGTTCACTTTGGCCGCTGGGTCTAGGTTTCTTTGCGCAAAATCCTGGAAGCGCCTCTCCACCTTCATTTCAAGCAGGTCAGTTGACTGCTGGTAATTCTCTAGTGCTTCCACCTTGTCTTCTATTTTGTCGACTGTTTTGCAGGGCTGTCACGGTTGTTGCCATGCTGCTTTTTATTGATTTGATCTTTTTCAGAAGTAGCCGGGTATCTGCCTTTGTGGATGTTTCTTGGTCTCCCCCCGGTATAAATGGCAGTTCTGTGGGGTGTGGGGTCTCCAGGCCTGGGCTTGTGCGGCAGAACCCCCGCAGTTTGTGTGCGACCGCTGGGTTTTGGTCACTTGGCATTCAGATCCAGTGATAGCTGATTCAGGTGCTTGCCTTGGTTTCTGGGTCCTTGTGATTGGGTGCCCCCTGTGGTTGGGAGCTACTGTAGTGCAACTGTGCAGTGCTTGGGTTTTGGTTTCTTCCACAAAAATGTCGCTCTTGGTATTTGGGCTGAGATTTAAGCAGGCTCGCCCTGTGTGGGGTGCACCGCTTGCCTCCCCCCTCACTGGCCGGGGTATGCAGCGAGCCCAGGCCACCCGGCTAGCTTGGCTGGGAGGGTTGTTGTGAGGGCTTTAGACACGACACTGGGCTTTCACTGCACCGAATGTGCATTACCCATTGCACGCGTTTGATGTCTGCCTTTTTATCTCTTAATGCATCAGAGGGTACTTATCTCTAGTGGGGTGTTCCCCCTTGCTGTATTTATAGGCTGCGGCTCCTCTCCTGCTCTGTGCCGACTGAGACAAGTCCTGGTGGCGAGGTCCCAATCGCTGTTTCTTTGTCCTTACAGGAAACGCAGGGGTTTCGCTCTGCTGCTTTGAATGCAGCAGCTTTCCTCAGTTGGTTCACTGTGCCCCGCGTGGAGCGGGAGTTGCCTGCATATTTAATGTCACCCAGTCGCTGAATTGAGGCCTCCCGGGTGCGTGTCAGTCTGGGTGGTGTTTGCAAGGTTGCCTTTTGATAATTTTGACTGGGATTTGGCTAGCTGGTTGTTGGCTGCTTCCCCTCTGTTTTTCTTCACTTTTTTCTAGGACAGGACGGGGTGTTACAAGGGTGCTGCCATTCCTGTGTGTCGGTTTCAAGGATGAGGAAGGCTCAGGCAGCCATGTCGTCTGCGCCCTCTGGTGGTCTCTCCATCGTGTTGTTTTTAATAGGTTTGCTTAGCGTGGTGTGGCAAGCCAGAATTAGGAGACGGATGAGGTTGTATTTTTTCTTCTTTTATTCAGAATGATGGTCCCATTCTGTCCATAGACCTAGGATCTTGGCCTATTCTGAAATAGTCAGAAGCACGTGTGTCAGGATAAGCCTATGCTAACCTAGATTCTGTCCCTACCACCTATAAACAAATATACAAACAGATATGTCAGCCCTCAACCACCCTGGTATGTATCCGGTTCTACTCCTGCTGGGATAGGATTAAACTCTTAGGGATCCCAACATTTGATACAGTTCATATGGTGCTCCAGTGTCAATTCAGATGTCCTTTATACAGTCAACAAAACAGCAAAAATCTCTCTCCTTCTCCTTTCTAGCAACAGGTTGCTGCCTGGTACTCTTTACCAGAAAACTCCAGACTTTCATGTCCGTGAGATGGAACCATGACTTCCCACAGCGTAAGAGTTTGGTTTCTTTCATCCCCACCTTATGGTTTGGTTTCTTGTGCCCTGCCTTGGGGTTCTGATTCTCTTGTAGAGGAGCAGATGTGCATGTCATCTATAGTGCCCGCTACCTCACCTACGTCATATTGGAACAGCAGCAAAAGAGCACTATGCGTGACACCAGTGACACCAGGTATCGTCCCAATACCACATTGAAGATATGAGAGGTGTTATGCACTCAGACAACTATATAGAAAGTACCCTCGCACTGACGTGGTGGAAGGATGTGTACATACACCATTGGACATCGAGGAGCTGTAATTGAAATCTGGCAAGGCTAGAGTGATGCCATGAAGAGAAGACACGAGGACGCACTGAAGCAATATGCAAATACTTAAAGAACAAATATGTAACTGAAATAACAAGAGAAACATGTAATCAAATACAAATAAATTATGTGCACCAAAGAAAAGTAAGAGGAGACTAAGTGAATGTACATACCAGAAAAAAAGGTAGATGAGACATATAAAAGCTTGCTGCAGAAGAAAATATAACACAATTAAAGCCGCCATGATGAAAAGATGGACATCTGACTCGTGATGAAACCAATCATGCTACCTCAGATACAGACCAGGGCTGCAGAGCTTAGAGCTGCTGTAAAAACAGCGTTGTGTGAGGAACAAAGAATATATATTGGCCTGAGAACAAGGATGCTACATCAAGGAATAATTGCGAGGCACAAAGGAAGTCAAGAGGATAAGCCATGTACGTAAGACCTATTTCTCTTAGATTAAGCAAAGAATAACACAGTGGCAAGTGCCAGATATTGGACAAAGATGCGCAAAGCACCTTGCAGCTTCCCGTAGGTGTCCCTAATGAATCGAAAATGTAAAGTACACTCCCTAGTCACTCGGGTCACCATATAAACTGGTCCGCAGCCAGCATTGCCAAAACCACATCTACTGTAAACAATCTTGTTCTGCCCTGTCGGCAACTATTTAAATCTTACAGAGCTGACGAGATGGAGACTTAGTTAAGTGTCCTTTCAACTGATGTGTCTTCAGTCAGAGTAGATCGGCTATTGACTGTCGGTAGTGGTTACCTATTAGCCATTTGATGTCGAAATATGTAATGCAAAAAGTTATGTGCAGAGACTGGGTTCTCTGGATTGGAGTTGCATCGTGAGTCGGATAAGATTAAGAACAACCCCGCCGACCACTTGGAGGAATGCACACCTCAATTTGAGAGCCACCACCCCCGGCACCACAAGAACACATCAACAACCCCTTGCAGCAACTTACTGTAAACATAACACGGAAACACTCTCCCCTGTGCCCAATACCTTCAAGTGTAATGCTGCCTTATGCATTTCTCATGCTACCCTCATGACAGCCTCCCCAGCCATCATCCTTACTAACACCAACCTAGACACAGCGGCCACAGTACTGGCCGAAGCCTTCTCTATAGCCAAAGCTTCCTCCCCTGCTAACCTAGAACACATACCTAACGAGATAATCTGCACCGGACACTAAAGCGAATACCACAACACTCCTCACAGGAGCGCTCATCAATGCCAGATCCCTCCATGCCCACGCCCTTGACCTTTTCGACCTCGTCACCACCAACAAACTAGACTTCCTAACAATCACAAAAACATGGCTGCATCCAGCTGCTGGTATGTTCCTCTCCCTAGCCGTCCCCGACGGAGGCGGAGTCGCCTTTATTGCTTAGAACATACTACCCATTAAATAAATTCCCAACCAATCCATCAGCTCCGGCAAGCTGCTCTCAATCAAAACTGCATTATCTGCTACAGCCACCCTTATGATCCATTTAAGTTGCAGACCTCCATGCCCACTGCTTCCCTTTGAGCAAGACATTGCGCAACTCCTCTCTACCAACACAAAGCCCTCCTCCAAAATCAATTTTTGGGAAGAAGTAAACTTGGGTCTAAATGACCCAGCTGATCCCTCACGCACCTGCCCTAGCCAGCACCATTGAATCCCTAGGCTTCTCCCACCTGATCTCAAGCCCCACCCATGAAAAAGGCTGTACACTAGATTGGATAGCAGACCTCAACACCAACATTCTAACCAATGTTTCTTGCCCCTGGTCAGATCAGGGTTATCACTTTCAATATTACAGCGACAGCTCACTCTGAGGTCTCATCCCAACCAACCAGCACCGGCTTCCCTCTCAAACTCGCAGAACATTTCTCCAGCCAACCTACTCCCCCTGTTGCTACCACTAACCTCTCATCCACACACAAAACATTGACCCCACCGCCATGGTCGAGCTATACAACCAAACCTTCCTCAAAGCCATCAACAAAGTAGGACTTCTGAGCATCCGTAAACCTTAACCAAGTGCCCACCTCAATTTGTGGTACACCCCACAGTCGCAAAACCCTATGCTCCTCAAAAAGAGCAAGCAGAGACTGCCTGCATAAAAATACCTTCAGACCAGAACACACAGCATTTCACTACCCTTTCCAAAAATATAAACAAGCTATTCTGCAAACCAAAAGCACCACATACAACGGCGAATTGATGAAGCAAGCTCTGGCACAAGAGAGCTCTTATCCATCTTACGCAAGCTTGAGACACCAGTTCCCCCCCACCAGATAATTCCACCAAAGATCTCAGCTAGTGCAAGAACATCCAAAACTTTTGTCTCTATAAAATGTCCCTACTCCAATTCAAAATTGCTGCAAAAAGACTCCCGCCAACAGACCAGCCCCCAGACCAGCGTTCCCCCCCCAACCCTCTCCCTACTCCCAGGTTTGATTTCAACTCGGTCACTACCACTGAAACCACCAAGTTTATTAAAGGGCTGAAACCATCAAAATGCCAAAGAGACATTTGCCTTAATAAAGGCTTGCGCTGCAGAGCTTGCCCCTTCATCACAGCGCTAATCACCAATTCCTTTGCAACTGGCAATGTTCCAGAAAATCTAAAAAAAAGCCTAGGTACACCCCTCTTCTTCAAGATGCCAACACTAGACACCAACATTCCCACCAACTACCGCCCCACTACGACTGTACCCTTCCTCCTCAAAATACTCAACAGAACAGCCTACTTGTAACTCCAAAACTAGCTGGAAACCCATAACCTCCTCGGCCTCCGCCACTCAGACTTCCGCCCTGGTCACGGAACAGAATCTGCCCACTTGGACTTAAAAATCTAAATGGATGAAATCAAAGACAATGGCAACATGTCCTCCCACTACTTGATCAATGTGCTATTCAATCCCAAAATCCTCTGCCAACACCTCTCCTCAGCTGTCCATTTCTCAGCTAAAGCCATAGCCTGGATAGAGTCCTTCCTATCCAACCGCACTATGAGAGTTATCCACCTCAGCAGCAGCCCTGTGCTGCCCCAGTCACCTGTGGAGTGCCTCAAGGGTCATGTCTCACCGAACCTTTATAATATCTACACAAAACTCCTCTTAGACTTCCTTGATGTCTTGGGTGTCACCTACACTAACTATGCGGATGACACCCAAATCCTCCTACCCATCTCTGGCAACTATGAAACTGACTCCATGCACTAAGCAAATTATACCAAACCATCCAAGCCTGGATGGCACAGCACAGACTGTGCCTAAACAATGAGAAAACCGAACTACTCCTTACTGGCACACAATCTCAGCTAAACACACTCAATGATTCACTGTTACGCTCGTCTGGTATCCACGGGGACGCCACCCAACCCTGGTTGGATGATTTGCACTCTTGAACCCTCTCCCGGTCCGTTGGTAATGCCTCTGGTTAAAGATGGGTCTGCAATATAGGAGACCTGGATTCAATACCAGATTGTCTTTGTTGTCCCACCTCCCTTGGCCTCAACTCCTTTCTCCCCCTTGGGCCTTCCCCTCACCTTAATATTGTAAAAGGTGGATTCTCCGTCCTGCTCCTCGTAACAGGGGCGCGTAGATGTGGGGGCGAGCAGCGACCAAGTTACTTCACTGGTGCAAGCCCCCCCTGTGGGAATCCAGGCCTGCTGCGACTCCATAGGTTTGCTGCTTTACAGTCTTTATATGCATTTCTTATGTCCCTCTTAGTTCGAATAATAATGTCTTGCTTCTTTCCTTTTAGGTATGGAAAGGTATTTTGGTGTTGTCATGCAGTTTGAAGATGAGCATGGGCCGGTAGGCGAAAGCGCGGTGTGCGCGCTGCTGTCCGGTGAGGAATGCGCGATGTGCAGCACTGTTTCGCCTTTTATATTGCTAACCTGTGTCTTTCCTCTCCTTGCAGTTTGCGATGTTCCTCGCCGAGCGCCGTAATGCTCCAGCAATGATACTGACCAGGAGATGACTACCCAGGTAAGAATTGTGTGGCTTTCTTCATTCGGGAGGAAACGTGAGTAAACGCTTAGTAATGCGGTCTTTCTTTCTCCTCTTTCCAGGTTATGGTATTCCAGGATGCATGTGGTGCCGGATGATGGAGTTTGTACCTTGAGGTGAGTGGAACTGAAATCAGCGATGGATTGAAGACAGGATACTGTTCCAGGTGAGTTTCGTAGTGCTCTTGATCTCTCTGCAGGTCCTTGGTTTCAGGTAAGCTGGCATTAAAGAACTGGACACTGTGAGCATTACGCTGCCCACAGCAGAATAACGCAAAGCAAGTTCTGCTGTTTGGGTGTGGTTTAAATAGTCTCAGGTAAAGTAGTCCAGGTAAAATAGTCCCAGGCCTGCCACACCCGAAGTAGTCCAGGCAAAGTAGTCCCAGGCCTGCCACACCCAAAAGACTAGACGGCATAGCTCAGTTCCTTGTAACTGAGCTATGTGTGTGCCTCCATGTTGGCTGCACCCCCCCAAGTTAAATAGTCCCAAGTAAATAGTCCCATTCTAATGTTGGTCTTCATGATGGTTATGAGCGTTGCGCTAAAGGCGCCAGGACTGACTCCAAGAGAGTCTTGGAGGAGGTTTTAAGGCCTTTGACCTGGCCCTAACTGCAAGGCTGACTTGCCAGTGAGGGCCAGGGGCAAGGGTCATGATATTCACCAAATCTTTCTCTATAGACTGGGAACATAATCACTGTTGCCAAAGAGATAAAGACATTGGCAGTATACCTAGATTCTAGGCTATAACTAACTAGACAAGTAATATTACATCAGCAGCAGCGCATACATTGTGAAATTGATCAATGCTTGCACACTATTCCTATCCACTGACAGCTGCATCACATTTGCTAGAGCCCTCATACTATTTAGGATCGACTACTGCAACTCCCTCTTTGCAAGTGCCAATGCCCGCAATATATAAATACTTAGTCGTTCTGAATAACGCTGTAAGAGCAGCCCTAAACATCCCTTAAAAAGACCACATTTCCACAGCCAGACAAAACCTCCACTGGCACCCAGACGAGGATTGCATCATGTTGAAAACGCAAACATTGACCCATAAATGAATCTCGAACACTGCCCCTACCTACCTGTCCAGATAATTCTCAAAGGCCCAATCCTCCAGACCCACCCGGACTGCTTAATCGCATTTACTTGACATTTCTAGATACAGGCACCAGATAGCAGGGGGAGCAGCTTGCTGGTGATCGCGGCTAAACGGCCTCCCTCTAGCCCTAAGATCTGAGTGCTCCTTCTAGTCCTTCCGCAAAACCCTCAAAACCTCTCTTTTCTCAAGACCCCCAAATTTAAACTGAACCAGCCAAACCCGACAAATCTTGGCACCGACACCTCCACCCTGTTAGAAATGTACCTCTAGATAAGCTTGTATGTATCAATTATGCTTATAACCATTTTAACCATTACCTGTAACTAATGTACCACCTATGTCTGCAACCTTGTTTTAACGAAGTGCAACCATAGCCTTCATGTAAGCCCGCACCCAGATGCCCCTGGATTTGGTGCGCTTTACATATGTCAAAATAAAGAAATAAATAAGAACAGATATCGAATTTGTTTAAAAAGCTGGAAATTCTCAGTGAGGAACACACAGTGGCAGTGGATAATGGGGCCTCTACAAGGTAAAAACACGAGCACAATCTGGCAGTTATTGTGCTTAGCGAAAGGAGACCCAATTATAAACCCTGTTGGTGAGCAGGTCTGGCTAAATTATATCGGGTGGAAAAGATGAAGTCTTCTGCCACAATCTCCTATTCACAGACCATAAAGAATTCCAAACGTTGGCCCTGCCAGTAACAAATTTAAAGTTCTAAGGCTCCTGGTCCAAACAGACTAGCTAATATAGTCTGTTATAATCTATGCTTATGAGCATAGGCTCATAACTAGGCTTGTGGAATGATGAGGATGTCATCATGTGGAATGTGGAGGTTCAGCAGTTGTACTATTGACGGTTGGGCTGGTCAGTAGCAAAGGTGTTGATGGGGTGTGGGGTTGTCCCAGTGTTTCTCCCTTATACTCGTATTTCGTGTTTCCCCTACAATCCTCATGTTTGATGGAAGAGCAGGACCTGGACATTAAAGACTCATTATAACTTACCTTGAGTACCGGAAAACCTTCTTTCCTACACTGGCAACGAGGATGGGATTGTGAGGGGAGACCGCTGCTGCTGGAGGGTGGGGGTGCAGCCCTGTACCACCAGAGAACACTGCCCCCGGAGGAAGCCCCGCACCCCGAGCGAGATCAGCTGAGGTCTGCTCTGTCCACACTGCGGGTCCCCGTAGGAAGCGCAGTCCAGGATTGAGCAGAGCATCGAGTGCCGGCTTGACGGCTGTTCATTCGCACCCAGAGGTCCGTGGCTTAACCCTTAGTGGGTTCATGACAGACACTTGTTTGGTTGGCGGAGAGGACATGGCGACTTTGTGAGTCCTAGAGTTGCCAGCGTGTTGTCCTGGCTCTGATTCAAGGCGCAGAGCAGCTTTCAGGTGCCGTTTGGAGGGCGTGAACCCTAGTTCCTGGGAGTGTCTGGTGAGCTGTCAGGAGAACGAGCGCCTATCTTGCAGCCTGTATGGGTGCGAGTGCGGAGATGGACAGAGGGAGCGGAAGCGGTGGATCCGTGGGCCGGTCATCGGGGCCTGCGGCGTTTACGGATGACTCCTCCCCTGGTTTTTGTGCCGCGGCCTGAAGGGTATGCGCTGCCATCATGTGACTGTCTGCGGAGAAGGTTTTGGCAGGCGTGGGAGGCGAGGTGAACGTGGCGGTGCCCAGGGAAGGAATGATGACGTTGCACTTGTTCACGGTTCCGCGGGCCAATCACTGTTTAGACCGTTGGTGCGCTTGTGGTCCGTGTTCCGTCTACTCTGTTGTTGAAGTCCAGGGGAAGATTTCGTGGTACGGTTTCCTTCTCGTTTCCGGCAACAACGTCCATGTGATACGGTATTACAGTGAAGTGATGGATGCCGTCCAACTTTCCGTTCCTGTATGTGAGGAGTCTGGAGTTGGGGCTCGTATTACGAATGCTTCTGGATGTCCTGGTCCTGGTGATGGAAGCCCAGCAGAGGACAGCGAATAGTACAAAGTTCCTGTGCCGGCGCTGGAAGTAAAGTGCGTCATTTTCACTTCCTGGATTTGGCGTTGGGGCACTTCAAGGAACCGTATGAAGAGGTGAGTGAGTGAATGAATGTAGTGCCAATGTGGCTATGAAGTTTTTATGCCAATCTTGGATTCAGTGTTTGGCGATGTAAGGTGTGGATGTCCGGGTGGATCTATTTCGCTTCATTTCCATTGGTTCTTATTTATCTAAATTTACGCATCATCTATAAGAATTGTGGATGACCGGGTGGGTTCACGTGATATGCTGTTCGGGCATTTAATGAGTATGGGCATATTCTGGTTTTATTAGGTGTGTGGAGCGGTGGATTCGATTTTCAGTTACCTTTATGCAGGTTAACCTTGTGACATCCGGGAGAGTCCACAATGTTGTATTGTGGGATGTTAATGTGAGATTATGGATGCCGGTGTGGGTCAATTTTTCCAGTTTTGGGTTGTGGATGCCGGGTTGGATCCACGATACCTGTTGGTGTTCTGTGGATAGTACACTGTTATTTTTCTAGTTTTTGGGGTTGGTGGGTGCCGGGTGGATCCACCATTGCTGTTGGTGTTATGTGGTGAGTACACGGTTATTACTCAGCCTTTTGGTCTTCTTAGGGTCATGTAGGGAACATTTCACATGCGCATGGCTATGTAAGAGGTGTTGTGTACATGATAGGTGTTTTATGTAGGGATTACATCTCCTTTGCACATGGCCATGTTAGAGGTTAGCGAACTCCAAAGGTAGTTCAATGTCATGACATGGAGTGTATCCTGGCATTGTATGGTTTGCCCCAGGTTTGTTTTCTACCGGTTGGTTTGGGGCGTGTTAACATGTGGTGTTGAGCCATATTCAGTCCGATGCTTGTAGGACCTTTGGTTATTCTCTTTGTAAGATTACCCTGGAGTGGTTTGGTCGTTTAGCATTAGCCTGGTCCCTCGGTGGTGTTGGGCAATTGTTGTGCTCTGTTGAGCTGGGTTGTGCTCGGTAGTGGCAGTTCCGAGACTCTGGGGTGCAGACCAGAGTGGGAGGATGTTGGTGCAATGGTGGTATAGGGTGGTTAGGTAGTTGTGTTCTCTAGTGAACTGCGTGATCTTGGAGTGGCAGTCCTGGGTTTCGAGGTGCAGCTCGGAACGGTGGTAGTGCATTTTTGTTATTTTTGTTTCTTGTAAGTTACCATCGAGGGGTTGTGTAGTCACTGTTGTATTTTAAGGTGGTATTTTATAACCTAGGAATTACATCAGCATTTGATCTGGAGTTTGATCATGGTGGTGGTGTGGTGTTTTGTTGGTGGTCCAGGTGGGCCTGTGGAGCATTTATGGTAGTGGTCCGGTTGGCCCAGTGAAAGTTTTCCTCATGTTGGGTGCTGCCATTACGGACATGGACGGCCGCTGTGTAATGATGAGGGCGTCATCATGTGGAATGTGGAGGTTCAGCAGTTCTACTATTGATGGTTGGGCTGGTCAGTAGCAAAGGTGTTGATGGGGTGTGGGGCTGTCCCAGTGTTTCTCCCTTATACTTGTATTTCGTGTTTCCCCTACAATCCTCATGTTTGATGGAAGAGCAGGACCTGGACATTAAAAACTCATTATAACTTACCTTGAGTACCGGAAAACCTTCTTTCCTACATAGTCCTAAAAAAGGATCCTGTAGGCTGGGCTTCCCTTTTTAGAGTTTCTATTCTATATTGTGTGTACTGAACACATAATGCCGGCAACATGGCGGCAGTCTGTATTCTTGTCTACAAAAAAGAGACTGGAGTCTGACGTAAAATTACATATTGCTTTCCATGTTGAACGTGACCGGTAAGTTGTACTCTGTTTTATCTTGTAAGAGATCCAGGTCTGGGCCGAGTCTAACCGTATTCCTCTTAGCTTCCAGACCAGGTTTCAACTAGGTTGCTCTAAGACCCATAACATTCGATTATTTCGAAGACCTTGGGTGCTAATTACGTGAGGAATTACTGAATGAAGGTGATCGTTAGAAAAACCTTGCAATGTTAACATTCAAAACTAAAAATTGGTTTCCAAATTGAAAAGCAAGGGGCGGCTATCTGGTGTTAAAAGCCCAATTCAAAGCAAAATCTGACTTATGGGACTGAAACAAAAATGACGATCATATTTCCACCCTAGAAAGTCCTGGGCACGTGTTTAGAGCAGTGCACAAGTTTAAGACCACAACTGTGTATTATTCAGAGTCTGAATCGTGAAATATGCACGCATTTATTGTGCCTACAAACAAATCAACTTACATTACTCTCCAGCATGGGGTCTGGCATGGATTCACATGCTCGTGCTCATGAATGTTCCCCGACGTCAGGCTTTTTTGTTTCGTTTCTGAACTGTCTTTCTACTAATAACCAATCACTGGTCTCTGGGTCATACTGCCCCCAGCCAATGACTGCCCTCTACCTAAGCCCGTCCTCTGGCAGCCATCTTCAGATTTTTACCGCACGTTCAAGTGTTGGGAGTCCTCGTGCTTAGCTCTCGAGCTTTTACTGCGTGTTGTGTTTACTCAAATTTTTCGGTCAATTCCAGCCTCAAGCTTCACTGATTCATTTTCCAATTAACGGAGACCCGTCGAATCTCACTTCTTGGAGGATTCCGGAAGATCTTTGAGGCCTACCCCACGTGGTCTTGGCTCAAGACGAAGGACACTCTATGCCTGTTGGATCCAAGCTGTTTAGGATCTGCCCAGGATGTGGACTACAGAACGTCTTCAAGGAAGATGAGCACTCCCGTGGTCTCTACTGCCTGCACTCTGACAAGTCGCACATGGAGGACGACTGTGCGTTCTGCAAGAACAGGACCGTCGTAAACGACTTGCTGACTGGCTGGTGGCAAAGAGCCAGGCAGCGGGTGAGAAGAAGTCTGACCGGTCTTCTAAGACCTTTGAGAGGGCTCTGGCGACGGGGGCCCAACAGAAGGCAAAGCACCACAAGTCCGCGGGCACGGGGAGCGCCGTTGGTTCGGGTTCCTCGGCTGCCAAGCCGGGCGCAATGTCACCGACGACGTCAACCACGAGCCAACGCTCCGGCTCAGTGAAAAGGAAGTCTGAGAACCTGGGTAAGCTTCGGGAGAAGCTCCCGATGGAGAAAGCCAAGTGGGAGCGAGGCAATGACCCTCACCTCACGGTGAAGGCCTCCGACGCGCCTAAAGTTGCGAAGGCCCAGATTCACCCGGCTAAGGCCTTGATTGAGGGAGTCGTGGAGTCCCTGGCAAAGCCAGCAGAGGCGACCCCAGTGGAGACAGCCTCCAGGCCTAGAGTTTCCCTGCCATCCCAGAGGGAATCATCTTTCCAACCGATCGAAAAGACCCCCATGAAGCCCCGGCCCGAGAAGGAGGGGGGGCACGGTAGACCTAGCGGACTTGGATACCTCCTCCATGGACGAGCAGTCGGTCATCAAGGCAGCTCTGGACAAATGGTTCGATGAGTTCAGGGCCTGCAGGAAGGATCCCGATGAGGCGGACGTGGAGAGCGAGGGTGGAGCCGACGAAGAATGGCAGGTTGACGACGAACCGGAGGAACCTCTGCCGACGCTCCCGTCGCAACCAATGCCACATCCGTCAGACAGGTCAGAAGACATCTTGCTGGCACTGCACACCCTGTGCACAGAGATAAGGACAAGGTTGCCCTTACTGCCGGGGGACGATCCAGCGGCGCCTGGACTGTCTGGAGCCCTCCAGCCAAGCAGAGGCGAGTCCATACACCCCCCACCTTTCCATCCTTCACCTCCATCCCCTCTGCCGAGGGATGAGACGGAGACGACAGGGACGGATAACGGCGGAGACGACGGAACAGACCTCCCATCGCCTCCACCGACGAAATTGGTTAGTTTCACGCCATGATCGCCAGGGTTTTGGAGCTTTTCCAGCTATGCCCCGAAGAGCGGAAGGAGGGATTCATTTATCAGTGACGGGAGGCCAAGAGGAAAACTGTACTCTCAGTCCCTCTGTTGGACAACATCTGGGACGAAGGACTGTCCCTTCTGAAGAACCCATCCACCACTCAACCCCCCCCCCCACCCCCCCTTGTAGAGAGACCTGTATGGTCTTCGGGGTGCAGCCGTCCCCAGACAAGGCGGCCAACGCTCTCGCTATCGTGGCCCGCTACGATAGGGAGCTGTGATTTAAAATCACCCCCCTCCTGGACTTCCGGACGACAAGAGGGCGCAAGATCTTGAAATCCTACAAGAGGGCGAGGTGGTTTTGGACCACGCCATCACGGTAGCCACGGACATCGCCGACACCAGGTTTAGCCAGATGGGCAACAGCTTTTGCCTTCGCTGTGTGGTTGGCTCAGGGCCACCAACTTCCGTCAGGACGTACAGACAAGGGTACTGGACATGCCCTTCGACTGGAACAACCTGTTCGGCAAGGCGGTGGACGAGTCACTGCAGGCCATCAAGGCAGACACCGAGACGGCCCTGCCTTGGGCACGCTTCATCAGTGACGGCCGTCCTTTCGGATCTCCGGAGGCAAATCTCTGGGTGCCTCCAAAGGATTTGGCGGCAGCACTTCATCGTACCGTCAAGCGGCCCACTCTGCATCACAGGAAGCCTACAGAGGCTGCAGCAAGGCCGGTGGACATCGTCGTCGTCGCCAAGGGGCCCAAGGTGGCAAGGCCTTGGCGAAGCAGGATTGAACCGGTCGTGATGTCAGGGCCCCCACCCGAGCACACTGGTGGGAGGCCAGCTGGCGAACTTCGCCAGCGTTTGGAAATCGATCTCCACCGACCGTTGGGTGCTGTTTGCCATGGCCCACGGTCACACTCTGGAGTTCCAAAGGAAGTACCCACACTTTCCACCGGTGTTCAGGAAAGAAAATCACATCCCACAGCTACTTCTTCTAGAGGTACGAGCGATGCTAAAAAAAGGGTGCGATAGAGCTCGTCACGAAGAGACTCCGGGGCTCCAGGTTTTTACTCACGGTACTTCCTTGTCCGAAAGAAGACCAGCGGCTGGCAGCCTATCCTGGACCTCTGCTGCCTCAACAAGTACATAAGATCCCAAAAATTCCAGATAGTCGCCCTTCAGCACGTACTGGAAGAAGGGGACTTCCTGTCATCGCTGGACCTGGAGGATGCATATTTCCACATCCCCGTACACAAAGGACATCGAAAGTTTCTACGCTTTGTGGTGCAGGGGCGGCACTATCGGCTCAAGGCACTGACCTTCGGTTTGAAGTCGGCATCAAGGGTCTTCACCAAGTGCCTGGCACCGGTGGCGGCGCGGCTGCACCTGCAGGGGATCTGCGTCTACCCCTATCTGGACGATCGGCTCCTCCGAGTGAAGTCAAGGGAACTCTCCATCGACCACACAGAGATGACCGTCCGCCTGCTCACGGAACTGGGGTTCTCGATAAACTTTGCGCCCTTTTCCTGGGAGCCAGGCTCAACACGGTGGCACAGCTGGCTTCACCATCAGAGGAGAGGATAAAAGCCATCCTGGGCAAGGTACAACGGCTGTTGACCATGGAAGTAGCTAGGGTGAGGTCCATCAAGTCCCTGCTCGGCATGATGTTGTCATGAATCTACCTCATCCGACTGTGCAGGTTGCAGATGCGGCCGCTTCAGGAGTTCTTCGACGACCGGTGGCTACAGGTGGCGGGAAGCTTCGAAGAAGAGATTTCCCTCAACGGGACTTTCCATCAAGCGATCCAGTGGTTGGGCGGGGGATCACCCGCACGCATCTTGTGGCGTGCATGGCCTTCCAGACACCAGCGCATCAGGAGACGGTGACGACGGACGCCTCCCTGGAGGGATGGGGTGCGCACACCAGAGATCGCCACGCAAGAGGCATTTGGCTCCCGGAGGAGAGGTCACTGCACATAAAGGTTCTGGAGCTTCGGGCCATGTTCTGGGCCCTCAGGTCCTTCCTTCCATCCCGCAAGGGCAAAGTGGTAAGGGTCTACACTGACAACACCACCACGATGTTCTACATCCGGAAGCAGGGGGGCACCAGATCCCCAGCTCTCTCCAAGGAAGCACAGGATCTGTGGCACTGGGCCGTCGCCCAGGGGATGTTCCTGGTACCCTTTCACCTGGCAGGAGTAAAGAACACTGTCGCTGACTCACTCTGTAGGGAGCTGCGCTCCTGCCACAAATGGGAGCTTTGGCAGGATCAAGTAGATCTCTTATTCCGACAATGGGGCAATCCACAGATCGATCTGTTCGTGTTGGCGATGAACACCAAGTGCCGGAGGTTCGCCAGCAGATTTCCCCAGCTGGGGGATGCATTCTCCTTCCCCTGGGATGGCCTGTTCCTCTATGCGTTCCCACCGTTGCCATTGCTCCTGTGACTCATCAGTCAACTCAGACTGTCCCGGTGCAGGATGATCCTCGTTGCACCGGCGTGGCCGAGGCAGATATGGTTCCCAGACCTTCTGGACATGTCAGCGTCCCCTCCAGTCAAGCTACTGACAGACGCAGATCTTCTTGCCAGGGAAGGAGGCGCGATCCTGCATCACAACCCAGGATCTCTGAACCTGCAGCCCTGGCTCCTGCAGCACTAGAGTTCAGAGGCTACGACATCCCGGCGGACTGCAAGGAGGTACTTGCCAAGGCCAGGGCTTCCTCGACTCTTAAGTGCTATGGACATAAATGGAAGAGTTTTTCTGTCTGGTGCTGCACACAGAAGATCAACCTTCTACGGATTACGGCCCCCCAAGTGCTGCCGTACTTGCTGTCGCTGGCCAGGGTTGGGCTGGCGCATGCCTCCATCAAAATTCATCTGGCGGCTAGCTCCCGCTACACCAGAACTCTGGGGCGGTCGTCGCTGTGGTCTCACCGCTTGGTGAAGGAGTACATGAAAGGACTATTCCGATCGTTCCCGCCGGTGAAGGCTCCGGCCCCGGCGTAGGAGCTCAATGTGGGGTGCTGACCAGGCTCATTCTCCCGTCATTCGAGCCTTCGCATTCAGTGCCGTTGAGATTCCTATCGTGGAAGACGGCGTTTCTTGTGGCCATCACCTCTGCACGACGAGTGAGAGAGATCCGGGCCCTCTCCTATAAGCCTCCGTACCTGACATTCCACCAGATGAGGGTAGTGCTGAGGACGCACCCCCTCCTTCATGCCCAAGGTGCCGTCGGACTTCCATCTCAACGAGCCCTTGGTGTTGCCTGTTTTCTTCCCGTCGCCGGGTGAGAGGACTTTGTACTTGCTGGATGTGGCTAGAGCACTGAAGTTTTACGTGGACCGCACAAAGAGTTTTCGGAAGACATCACAGCTGTTTGTGAACTTTGGCCCTGTGAACCAAGGGAAGGCCCTCTCCAAGGCTTCCATTTCCAGATAGCTCACCGGCTGGATCATGCACTGTCACCGGTTGGCAAACCGACCGCTGCCCGGCCGACCGAGAGCCCATTCGACCAGAGCGACCGCTGCTACTACAGTGTTCCTGTCATGATGCCTACCTCCAAGGTGCCAGACAAGACCCAGCTACCCCAGAGGCAGACATCATGTCTTCAAGGGAAGTCACAACAGCCTCAAGTAGGGGCTCTTGGGACTCAGACCTGGCGCCTTTGGCGCCAGGCTCATATCGGGCCACAGTCCTGGCGCCATAGGCGCCAGGCGCATAAAAGGGGACTTTGTGTTAACGGTGCTTAGTATTAACTTACCTGATGCAGACCATGCTGCAACATCCAGGCCTTCTGAGGTCTGAATGGGACTACTTTATCTTTGGAACTACTTAACCACACGGGTGTGGTCAGGGGAGGAATACATACCTGAGAGGAAGGATACATACCTGGAACTACTTTGAAGGCTATTTAAGCCACGCCCAAGCAGCAACTCACGCTTCGCGTTGTTCTGCATCTAGCAGCTGGACGCTCACTGTGTTTGCTCCTGAATTCTGTCTTCTGCCACTCCTGCCAGCATCCTGGAACACCTGCAAAGAGAGAAGAGAAGAGAAAAAGGTAAAGAAGAGTCCTTACCTGCTAAATCTGCATTCCGGAGACATCTCGCCGACGGTCCTGAAAAGTAAGACATCCATTTAAAAGCACATCGCATCGATCGCTGCAGCACCGCATCTCACTCACCTGTACAAGGTACCACCACGTTCTACGGCGACATCTGGACTCGCAGCCACATCACTGCGCCTAGGGAGAAAAAGACAAGAAAAAAGGTGAGGGGGGAAAGAAAACAAGGAAACCTTAATTTCCATTACAAAGCTTACCTGTTGGGTTATTCCAACTTCATTTCTGGTCGGTGCCGCATCCAGGCATTTCCGGACCCCGGCCCCTATGGGGAAAAAAGACATCAGCGTTAGTGGGCGCATGAAAAGACATTGCCCATTAAAGACTTACCTGATTTCTTCTGGATTGAGCTTTGTTTCGGGTCGGTGCCGCATCCAGGCATTTCCGGACCCCAGCCCCTATGGGGAAAAAAGACATCAGCGTTAGTGAGCGCGTTGATACAAGGACACTGAGAGAACTCTCATCAAGCTCACCAGAGTCTCATTCTTCGGTTCCACAGCTCCTCTCGGAATAGTTTCCGCACCTGAAAAAGAGACAATGAACAATTATTATTGCGGAATCATACTCGTTAACAGAATCCTTACGGTATTATACCGGCAAAACAAAACTTGAACCCTCTACAATCAAAATCCCAGTGAAGTAACTGGATACAACGCGCCCCTGCATGAGAAGCAGGATGGAGAGCTCAACCTTTCAAACCCTAAGGTGAGACTTCACGTGGGGGTCGCAGAAGGGTTTCGTAGAGGGGTGAGAAGGGAGCGGGAGGCTTATACTTTCTCCCGCAGATTGTTAATACTCCCTTTTCACATACAGAAAGATATTCCTGCCAGCCAGACAAGCCAGATTCTAAGGTCCAGTCCAGTCCATCTTCCGGGTCCTGCGCTTTACCATAGAAGAAGCAACAACACTCCAAACCAGACCTGCGCCTCCGTGGGAGTCAGGTGAGCGTAACAGTTCCTGTCTGGTGTGCACCTGCTGGACATCTGCAGGGCAGCTACGTGGAGGTTGACCACACCTTCACAAAATTCTACTGCGTCGACTGGGATTTCAGGGAGGAGTCCAGAGTCGGCCAAGCAGTGCTGCGCAACATGTTCCCTTGAAGGTGAGCCTGCTGAGGAGGTAAGAGATGCTTAATGTTGAGTTGTTGAAATGCTTAATGTGGAGCCTTGCCACCTCCCCGTGGTTGTGCATGTGTGTACTACTATGTATTCTTGTATTCATGAGCATGTGAATCCATGCCAGACCCCATGCTGGAGAAGGAACAGGTTAACTTACCTGTAACTGTTGTTCTCCAGCGTGGGTCTGGTATATGGATTCACATGCAAACCCTTCCTCCAACCCCTCTGCGGCTGTTCTCTTGGTCCTACTGCCACTTTACATGCTACCAAATCTGAAGATGGCTGCCAGAGGAGAGGCTTAGGTAGAGGGCAGTCATTGGCTGGGGGCTGTATGACCCAGAGACCAGTGATTGGTTGTTAGTAGAAAGACAGTTCAGAAACAAAACTGAAATTGATTATTTCTTTACTGAGGATTCCGAGCCTGACGACGAGGAATATTCATGATCATGTGAATCCATACCAGACCCATGCTGCAGAACAACAGTTACAGGTAAGTAACTTGTTCCTTATCAATAGACGAACGAAATTGTCTGTAAACCTCATGGCTTGTTGGACACCGCAAAACATCTATTTACAGAGTGTACAACGTTGAGTGCTCTTTACATGTGGCCCATGAGAGCCTTGTAAGTGACACTGACTCTATAAAATTGGATGACTTTTGGAATTATTCTTTAAATTCTTTCTCGATTTGGAAGCAAATTGATAAGCAAATTGGTGTAGAAGTAAAATTACTCAGATGCTGAACAGAAACAGTGATTGCTGGATCTATTATAGACACAAGTCTACTTACACTCTCTGTAATATACAATTGTGCGTACATTTCAATACTGGTTTCTATCCATTCATATGCTGTCTCTTTGCACATTCTTATCAACCGTGCACAGATAAACCCTATTGCACTTTTAATATTTATTTGTATATTTGCACATGGTACTGGGATCATCCACAGTGCGGTACGGATTATATCATTTAATTTTTCACCAGTAATAACATTGATGTGTATGTATTTATCTGAATGTTGCTTATTTGCACATGTGTATTTTTGGTGCATAGACCTTTAAACCACACTTTATTTCGATCTTGCTTATTTGCACATGGTATCGCAACACTATTAGTGCAGTATGAGTAGAACTACGTTTTTAATATTATTGGCACGGTATGAGGTGTACAAATAACTAGAAATAGGTATATTTTCATTTTTTTAAGATTCAAGATTTCTAGTATTTTTAGGATTTTATGTAAGCTATAGTGATTTTTTTTTAATGTGAAATGTGGTTTGTAAATGTGTGTTTGCACGAGTGTTTGTGGAATTTGAGTGTTTTCAAAAGTCGCTTGACTAATTAAAATTAAATATGTGAGGTAAAGCAACCAAGTCTCTAGAGGCCAAGAGGAGTAATGACACCCAGCCTAATTGAATTAAATAGCACTAAATAAAATGTCGAAATGGACAAAATCGTGGTCCCTTCACACGTGATTCAGAACTTGAAAACAAGGCCTATTCGTTAAGCTCCAGACGAAGATAGTGGTGTACCTACACTTCCTTAAAAGTCCCAGAGAAGAGAATGGTCTGCAAGGTGAACTGCAAAGAGGCCTTGGCTTAGGGCCTGACCAATTAGAGATGATGGACTAATTGGGCAAGTGGGTAGTAGTCTGATGATGTTCTCTGCACTTGGATTTTGTTTTGCTTACATGCTGCTAATGAGCCGATAGTCCAAGGTTGGGAGAGTATGCCAACCAATAATGAGGGTCTATGTAGCAGTGTGTTATACATTGTTGCAGAAGCCAATCCACTGCTGTCTGCTATTAATAGGTATTATACATATTTAGATGTAGCTCAAGTTGTGCCTACTAGATGAGGGGCATCCAGTATAGACACTAACTTATATGAGCTATAGGTATATGTGTTCCCTTAACCAATCCCTCCCGTCAATAGGTTTTTAAAGTTTGCCACGTATGATGACGTCATAGCTGGTGCACATTGAGGTATAAATAATTTGTATAATCAAATTATTATTGTATGATATATTATCGGTTATTTATAATGTGCTTAATACCCAGAGATTTCTAAGCGCAGACCTGAGAATCGAACCTGTCTTGCTTCATGTCGCCTTGCTCCCAAGGCGGGCACGTTGCCACTGAGCTATCCTCCCGAGACAAAGAGTTAAGTGCGTGGACTAGGATTCGTTGTTCTCGAGGTTGCCCTCGTTTATTGAGCTGATAATAAAGTAGTATTTTGCCATATTCTTTGAGTCTGTCCGGTTATTTGGGTCAGAGATCGTTATTGGTAATTCCATCTGGCACTTGGAACTCTCCAGGTGCTACTGCACACTCGCTGTTTCTTGCAATAGTTTTTCTTTCCCCCGGACTCCGAAGTAGAATCCCTTTTTTCCAGGTTGGGATCTTGTTTCTCATAACCCTTCTATGGAACATGCTACTCTCGCTCCACTTTGGGCCATCATTCTTCTCTCAGCCCTGGGGGTATGATGTCTTGGACCCCGCCCTGGGGGTATGATGTCTTGGACCCCGCCCTGGGGGTATGATGTCTTGGACCCCGCCCTGGGCATATGATGTCTTGGACCTCGCCCTATGGGTATGATGTCTTGGACCTCGCCCTATGGGTATGATGTCTTGGACCCCGCCCTAGGGGTATGATGTCTTGGACCCCGCCCTAGGGGTATGATTTCTTGGACCCCATACTGGGGTACGATCTCTTGGACCCTGCCTTAGGGTATGGTTACTTGCACCACGCCCTGGGGTATGACCTCTCAGCCCTCCTTGCCTCCCTGATTCGGAATTGGGGCCCTATCAACTACCACCTTGGCCCCTGGCGTTCACCCCGGTAGGCCCCCCTCAACACAGGTTTTTTTTATCCCTTTGTGACAAGGTCATATAAAAATAACCTTCTAATTATTCATCCACTGTCCATACTGCAACTCCTTTTTACTATCAAATTCGATATTAACCTGTTTGGCGATTTTCTTTTTAAATCAAATTACCAATAGAAAATGCAAGGGACCAGAATCCTTTGGAAGTAATATATCTGCTTTTTTAAAATTGTCATCTAACATTTATATTAAATAAGGTATTTCAGATACTTTTGATGGAGTTGGCTATATTATCTCTCTTTAACAAAGTGTATTTTTTCCACAGGAGCACACCTTGATAGGGTCAGACGACTCTCAAGACATCCAACTGTGCGGAATGGGGATTCTTCCAGAACATTGCATCATAGACATCACTTCTGAAGCGCAGGTTATACTGACGCCCAAGAAAAACACTAGGTAATGACAGCCAGACATCAGTTCAATCCTTGGAAATTAAACAATGGAGTTTTCCTGTTGGGCACTGTGACAAATTGACATAAAGAAGACGAGACAAATATACCAGGATTTCCTTCTTCATTTTTAACATGAAATGCATATGTGGGTCAGTTTCCAAGAGTTGTCCACTGCTAGTTTGTGATGGACCCTTGTACGCTTGCCTTGACCTCATACATTTATCACAATACAATCGTTTCACAGAGGGTTGGCCAGTCTCTCGTTTTTTTTAGGTTTTCAATCGTTCTTCAGAGTTGTTCCTGGCCCTTCGCCATTTTGGTTCTTAGCAAACTGTCAGAATGGCTTCTGCAGCTTTTTGGCTTCATCATTTTCATGTTCCCCTCAGCCACCTCCTCTCCTTCTCTCATCTCTGACGGCCTATCTGCCATTCAGGATTGGTGTGCTGCCAACAATCTCTGCCTGAATTGCCAGTAAGACGGAGCTCCTCCTCATCGGCACACCTTCACCCTCCTTTCCTGTCACTTTCTGGCTGGCTTCCCTTGGCCCTCTTCCTACTCCAACCTGTGAGGCTTAGAACCTCTGGGTCATCTTTGACGCCAGGCTCTCCTTCTCTGCCCACATCTGTCTAAAAAAAGTCAATCTTCCTACTGCACCTCCTCAGAGGTATTCTGCCTTTCTGCCTTTCTACTTTCCCTCAGAAGCTCACTGTCTCCCGAGCCCTGGTTCTCTCCAGGGTGGATTATTATAACCGCCTCTTTCTAAATCTACCTGCTTCTACTCTCTGCCTTTTGAAACTTATCCAGAGCAGGACTGTAAGACTTGACCCTGGCCTGAAGCCCTGGGATTGTATCTCTCCACCCTTGAAATCTCTCCATTGGCATCCAGTGGCTGCAAGGATTACATTCAAAACCCTTTGCATTGTCCACAAGGCTTTCTGGGGCCTGGGTCCAAAATACCTTCAGCTATCCCTCCGTAAATACCTTCCCTCCGGAGCTCTTTGTTCTTTTACCTCCAACTCCCTCAGGGTCAGTCGTTTTTCATAGAAGCAAGTTGGCGGTAGATCGGTCTTCGGCTGGGGCCTCCCGCGGGAACAGCATCCCTGCCACTCTGAAACTTGAGGAGAACCAACTCCAGTTCCGGAAGCACCTCAAGACCTTACTCTTTGCTTCTGCCTTTGCTCCTCCTCTCCCCTGCTGATCTTCTCCGTCTCGGCACCGTGCACCTGGCTTACCCTCTGACTTTCAGGCCCAGGTACCTACTCACCCTGCCACCCACCCGCACTGCCTCCTGGCGATCCCTTGCACCAGGGTCTGTATCTGTAACATAGAGGCCCCTGCCCTTTTTTCTGCACTTTCAGACTCAACCGGTCTGTTGCCTTATACCTAGCACTTGCCACTTGTTGGCTGCACTACCACTGTTTGTTGCTTTTTACAATTTATATATTTATCTGTATTCCTTTGCTTAGCACTTTCCACTTCTCCCCCTCCCATGCACTTTCCCCTTTCCCTCACCCATGCACTTGCACGTTCTCAATGTCACTGGGCCAAGTAAGATCGCCGTTTTTTGGAGTTCAGTTGTTCCCGTCCCTTGTCTCGCCACGCTCTGAAACACTTGTGTACGAGCGTGATATAAATAAAATATCAATATCAAGCGGTCATGGACGTTTTGCGCATCAACACGTAACTATAGGAGTTTGTCTACTTCCACTCTGTTTCTGAAGTTCATTGGTGTACTTCGTGTTCATTGCTAGTGGGCCACTCGTGTCACATAGTTCGTTCCTAGTAGTGCCCTACTCGTAGCCATATAGGTCCTCCTTTTTAATATATACTTTCCAGTGCTGGATTGGTAAACTAGGTTCCTTCCACCTTCCTTGGATGCTCATTGGTTTTGGGCCTTTTTGTGCCAGCCACCATCCATTCTTTCTCAAATGAAGGTCGTTAAAGTCTTCCTCCGCAATACCCACATTTGACCTATTTGTCCTCTAACACGGAGTTGGGAGGCTGATGTACGGAAGCAGTGTGAAAGAATGGCCATACTGCGGTTGGTCCCCACACACTCTTGTACACATTTTGTTCTATTTTTCATGGGGGTGGGATGGGCTCTTTCGTGGTATACCTTCAGCCTCACAACCGGCACCAGAGTAAAGATAGTGCCAGTTCAGGGCACATGCTGCACTTAAAGCTTGTGGATGTTCACCCAATGGCTTAAAGGTATCACCTAAGCGCATTGCGTATGTCAATATTACCATCATGGAAATTTGGCATGACGCTAATTGGAAGTACACTAGGTAAAATCCCTAACTTTGCTATAATTTTATTCAAATTGGTTATTGTATAATAACTTTTGTTGACTATGCCATGGATTGGGTACCATATTGGGACCATTTCCCTATGTGTTGCATGTCTCCGCTGCCCCTCATCCCTTTCTCTACTTTTTCCACCTTGCCACCTGATCAGATGGATTTCCAGATTCAACCCTATGGACCGAGACTGAGAGGTCTCCCTATTATGCTGCACAGGGAAAGAAACCTGTCTAGCCACTCTCACTGTACTGTGACTGAGCAGTAAGGGACTTGCTAATCCACTTGCAGTCTCCACCTCTCTTGTTCCTTCCCAAGCCCTCGGCTCTGCCTTAGCCTCCCACTTCACGTCCAAAACTCAGAACGTCCTATCCTCGCTCTCCTCCACCCCTCCCTCCCTTGGCATCCCTCCTCCGCTCCTCGCTCTACCCCCTCCTGCCCATGTCACCGGATGATGTCTTTAAAGGGGTCCGCTCTATGAAGTCCTCCTCCAAACCGGTGCACGCCTGCTCCACCAGAACCATTAAGGACAACATCTGCTCTCTTGCCTGGCCCTTGCATACCTCTGTAACCACTGCATTGCCACCTGCTCTTTCCCCTCTATCCCTCTAGCACTCCTTTATGCACCCTCTCCTAAGAAATCTGCCTGCAGCCGCCTCCTACCTATCTATTGCCCTATCTCTATTACCCCCTTCCTGGGTAAATTCTTATGAAGGTTGGCCCTTCCTCAACTGACCCTTCACACCGATTTTGTTGGCTACCTTCATGATCACCAATCTGGATTCTAGGTATCCAGAGGCAACTGCTCTCCTGAACACCTTGCTTGCAAATCTCAACTCCAACTCTCCTGTATTCTCATTCTCCTTGATCTCTCCTACCGCCTTTGACATGGTCAACCATTCAATCCACCAAGGACAATTCTGTAACACGCTAGGCATCCCTGATCGGGCACCGAACTGGCTGACCTCCTTCCTCACGAACCTCCCTTCCCAGCTGCAATTGGGCCCTTTCTCCTTCACCACCCTCTCTACCTGTGGTGCCCCCCAGTGCTCTAACCTATCGCCTTGGCTCAATATCTATCTCGCCCCTTTTGCTCATCTGATCTCCTTCGATCCTCATTTCTAATATTATGCTGGTGACACAGCTTTCCTTCTAACTTCCCTCTACTTCCTCCTCTCTCATCCCCGACTGTCTGCCATTCAGTCATGGTGTTCAGTGAACAACCTTTCTCAATGCCAGTAAGACGGAGATCCTCCTCATCGGAACACCTGTGCCCCCTTTTTGTCGTACCCTTTGGCCACCCTCACCATCTTGTGAGGCCAAAAACCTTGGGGTCATCTTCAACGCTGCCCTTTCCTTCAACCCCCACATCATGCACCTTAACAAAAAGGCCCACTTCCAGCTCCACCCCCTCAGAGGCATTCTTCCTTTTCTCATCTTCCCCCAGAAGCTAAATGTCTCCAGAGCTCTGGGCGTTTCCAGGCTGGCCTACTGCAACAGCCTCTTTCTCAATCTCCCTCTCTCCTCTCTTCGCACCCTCCAGCTAATCCAGAATAAGGCTGCAACACTTATCCTTGGCCTCAAGCCCAGGGACCGTATCTCTCCAGCCTTGGCTACCAGTGGCTGCAAAGATCAAATTCAAGACCCCCTCTGCATCACCCACAAGGCCTTCTGGGGCCCGAGACCAAACTATACCCAACTTTACCTCCCTAAATACTCCCCTGCTTGAGCCCTATACTCCTCTAATTCCAACTCTGACTGGTAAACACTTCTCAAAGCAGAGAGTGGGGTCAGATCTCTCTCCGCGGCTGGTGCCTCCCTTTTGAACAGCCTTCCTGCCTCTCTCAGATTTGAGCCGGAACTCCTCAAGTTCATGAAACTTCTCAAAACTCTGCTCTTCTCTACCTCCTTTCCCTTCCTTGCTAATCTCCCCACTGCCGCTGTGACTGGTGGCCTGAGTCTTATGAACCTCACAGGCTCTCAGGCCCTTCCTCCCTGTCATTACTAGCACCCCCCGAACTCCCATTGCGTTGCCCAGCGGGCCCCTGCCTGGTGTCTCCACATAGCACCCTTGAGAGCTGCTTGTACTAGCACTTAGCCTGAGATGCTCCTCCGGGCTCCCCTTGGCACTTCCCTCTGGGGCCCCCCTCAGCACTTGTCCACTCCTGCTCCCCTTTCCATCCACCTCCCCTGCACTTCTAATCAATGCACTTGCACAGCCGAATGCCACAAGGCCTAGTAGGACTACAACTGTAAACCTATTGTTATTTTTGCTTCTTGACACTGTTATTATTTCCCCTGGTCCCTTCCTATTTACCCTTGTGGTGCTTTGAAACATAATTCTGTTGCATAAAGCGCATTACAAATGATCAATAAATAAAAAATAATGTGCTCTGTTTTTTTTGGAACTCTGTTCTGTTTTACCTTTTCTATGGAGTCTACTTTCCTCCATATCGCTTTTAAGGCACCTGTATTTTACTTTTGCAGTGCACAGCTCCTAATGGGCAGCGTTGCTGGTAACCCTATGCGTTCTCCTTTCTTTATCCTTACTACTGTTCTTAAGGATAGAGAGATACTTTGTATCTCTCCTAAAACTTGATATTCTGAGAGATTGGCACACACCACCTCATGTGGCATGCCAATGGGATACTTAGTATTCCTCTTCTCTGCTCCTGTGACTTTTTAGTCACATAGACAACCCTCTAGTTATGGCTGGTGGCAGTAGACGTGCTCTACCAACTATTGTGCTATTAATTACCGCAGACTGTATTCAGTCTCGGTTTTGCACAATAGGGTCACCTAAGTACTAACTTGGTGGCTCCTTTCTTTTCTTCGCCCTTTCTAGAGTGGTTGTTCTCTGTTAGCCCTTCTTCTACCATTCTGGGAGGGGGAGGTTTGTGTGTGGGTTTTGCCTTTGGCAGGAACCCTTGGGTGTCCCTGCCTAGGCTCCAGGGTTTCCGGGCAGGCAGGAAGTGGGGGAGGAGTTTTTCTACTCCCCTGCTCTTTGTCTGCCTGAGTGGAACCAGCTCCCCCTGGGGGTCTGGCTGTCCGGATTGCACTGCCACCACCATAAACTGCTGAGAGAGATTGCAGAGGGGAGTGTGCTGAAATTGAATAAAAGGTGAGGTTCCTGAGGTGAAAGATGTTGACCGCTGGAAGTTGAAGTAACTGAAGAAGACGACCAGAGACGCCAGCAGACCCTTTGCAACACCGTGAAGCGACCACTGCTGTCCTTACAGTATTACCCAAATTGTTCGTTTACAATTGTTCGAATGAACAGTTGACCAAATATAAAGGGTCACAATTGACCTTTTCACAATTGACCGAATATATGTATATATGTATGTTTTGGGAGGTTTCCACCCACATATATGGTACAATTGACCTTCACAATTCAGTCAATTATCATTCGAGCAGTTGTAAAACGAACA
The DNA here is from genome assembly GCF_040938575.1 of Ambystoma mexicanum. Taxonomy (NCBI): domain Eukaryota; kingdom Metazoa; phylum Chordata; class Amphibia; order Caudata; family Ambystomatidae; genus Ambystoma; species Ambystoma mexicanum. The sequence continues at coordinate 204,534,753 of NC_090927.1, read as the reverse complement.
ATTCGTATACAACCGTCCTTACGCTGTTTTATATGCAACCAAGCAACTCCAAAGAGGAAGTCTCCTTCCCTTTGCCTGGTGGGACCATCCAGCCCTGACACGAACTACAATCAGAGCCATCCTCTGAGGACCTGTCTTTCCAGAGCTGCAGACCGCCTATACCAAGGCCAAATCCGTCCAAGTCTTTGCTGAGCGCTAGGTGAACCTCCAGAGACACAATCCAAATTCCCTCACCAGAGTGCTGGACTCCCGGAATCAAAGCTGATTGACTGGGCAAATCTTGTCCTTTGTTGGTGCTGCAGAAAAGGCACCAAAACCGCAGACTGACTACAGAATCTGAGGAAATCCATGCCAGAGGTCCTCCCTCGAGAGTGCTGCTGAGAGATCACGTTCATTGTCCTGCCTTTCGTCACCAGACCAAGGAATCCAGAGACTGGGTTCAGCGCTGCTACATAAACAAGAATCCAGCCACAAACATTTCTTCTAACGTAAGGTACTGTGAGGTGAAAAGGTATTGCTTACCTTTGATCCAAAAAGTTGCCCCAAAGTGTTGGAGTGCACGTAGAGGTATCCAGGGTGTCCACTCTTACCTCTGACCCAAGCTGTCTGCTTGTGTCCCTTTTGCAAGTCCTTTAACAGGGTCTCCAATGTTTTGTCATTTCTTCTAGAATGTTGAACTAGAGAGTAAAGGTATTCATAGGAACCTTTTCTGTTCTACTGCATCGTGAGACTTTGAGCCCTCTCCAAACTAATGTTCCCTTATAGTTGGGGATTAGACTTTTAAAGTGTTAACTAGTGCCAAAACTGCCTCTAGAAACTTAAGCTCTGCTACTGTTTCACTAACCAACTGTTTTGTTTTCAAAAAGACTATCTTATGTGGTTTTGCTAACTAAATACAATTACTGTATAGCTTTGTCTGTGCGCTGCAATACTGATAATACGGTAGAACAGTCAGTGTCAAACTCTAACCATTGCAACCACAAGCAACTACAAAGTAAGCAGTGGCCTTTGAAAAGTATCTAAAAGTATTCCTATGTATATTGATTTAATGAAATAAGTATTCTAAGACTTTTCTTGTGTACTTACATTTTAATAGAAATGTACTGGTGTAAGTGTTTCTTTGATCTGCTTTACTAACTGGGTTCAGTGTACTTGCCCACCGCTTGCACCTTCCTCTTATGATAAGCCTGCCAGCTCTGCCTCTCTACCAAGGTTCCATGAGTAATACAGACTGATACTAAGAGTCTGAGACCTGTATGCCATTGGGATAAATTCCTAAAGTCCTACCTCAAGTGGACTTTAGGAAAACCTCCCTAACATTTAGGCATTGGGCAACACTTATCAATTCAAAACCACGGGTAAAAAAATCTCAAAACATACACTACTTTTAAATGAACATTCACTTTTGGGGTATTGTGGCTACAGAGAATCAACACTTTATTTTTAAACACCTCAGGATCAGCAGCAAAGTTAGTGAAGAAACGACAAGGTAAGTAATAAACACATTTGAGAAGTATTCTGTAAGAAGAAAGGAATTAAACACAATATACAACCTTTTAATTATAACATTCTGCACTTTAAAAGTCTGTCCCTTACTAGAAGAGATGAAGCCTAGTGCACTTAGACTCACCATGTCCAATAGAGCTTTTTGCAGGTGTACTTTTTAAAGAGTCTGAATAATTGTTGGCAAACACAACAAGCGGTTTGTAAGTGTTTTAAAGTTGATGAATCATAGAAGTACAGTTGTTGGGAGACCACCTTCCAATCCCACAACGTCTGTGAAAGCCCATATGGGGATTCTTTTACAAAATTCCATTGATCAGGCAGGCAAGGGATAGGTAGGGGATGGACTTTCTGCCTGTTAAACCCTATCGAGGTGGGTTTAGGGTGTAGGATCAGTTTGTTAGCCCCCCCACTGTACACCGATTCACTCAAGGACCACTTCAGAGGCTCTCGAAATCGATGGGCCCCGTGCTTCAGGTCTTGGTTATGTTGAAGGGAATTTAGGGGTTATTGATGCAGAGGTATTTTTCAGCGCTTGGATTTTGTTACGACTAGTCGGTGGTCGCGCGCTCTGGCAAGGCAGTTCCTGGAACAGGGCAGCTGGGTAACCCTGGCACAATGAACAAAGGACTACCATGTTGCTGACAGCCTTGGAGGACTCCGAGCACACGATGTAGGCAGAAATCGCAATGACCACTGCGATAAAATGGCAAACGTCGACTCTTGTGGTGAAAATAATGCAGCTAGTGCTGTGAGGCCCCACTTCATGCTGGAGAGCTGCAACTCCTAGGGGACAGGGAGGGTCTCTTGTTTGACAAGTCAAGGGTCTGCATAGCCCCAAGTCGGACCTTGGGATAATGGCCGATGAAGCGTGGGCCCATGAGGAAACTTGTCAGCCCAGCAGATGATTCTGTGACACTTTGAATGGCTTCCAAAGGCAGGAACCTCAAGCATGGGTCGAGACTGGTAATTCCCACCGATTGAGGGCTCAAAGTACCAATAAAGGCATTGGCGTTACTGTAATCAGCAATGGGCCAGGGCTTTGCCAGGTCAGTTGAAGACCATGCAAGAGGGCTGCAACAAGGAGTTCCAGGTCTTCCGCGAGATTCTCCTCTTCAAATAGGTCTTGGGTCCAACGACCATCTGGAGGAGTCCTCCTTTGATCCTTCATTCTTGCTAGAGTCTCTCCCAAGCTCACCAATGGTAAGGATATGCACTATTCAAACTGGCAGCGACAACCAAGTCATGGACAGCCTCTGGCCCCACATCTGCCCAGCAACAGACACACTTTGACCAGTATGTGGGCTGAGAAAGGACAGTCCCATCCCCCACATCCGGCCACAAACACACATTGCTTCTTTGCCCAGGATAGGGCTACCCATATATGGCAAATCCGGCCCTGAAAGGGGCAGGAGAAGGCCAAAGTAAAAGATGGCCAAAGGATAGGGTGAAATCTTGCAGCACTGCCATTTTACCGTATATGGTACCCTAAAAACGATTATGCAGTTAAATGCTAAAATGCATTCGAGAATATAAAGAAATTGTAGAAAACCTATCTGCTGCCACCAGCCTGTCTTGGACACATCATGCAAGTAACCGTAAAGGTGCAAAGAAACTGTTAAAAGGACACAATGTATCCCTTTTGCATTCCACTGTAAGGCGGTGTGTGCAGTCTAAAATAAACAAGGAATTCCACAATGAAGGACAGATGAACTTAACAAGGCAAGTTAGGCAAAAATGCTTCACTTGTATCCAAAGGTCAGGCCCAGTTCAAAACAGCAAAAAGTTATTGTGGTTCCATAGATGTGTAAAGAGACACAACAGCAATAGGAAAATCCTTCTGAACACAACCCATATTTCCTAAATGCAATATCCTAAACCCTTTGTCTACTTGGGTATGTTAAAGCAGCAAGTCAAGATTCGACTAGTTTATAAGACTGTGGCCTGTCTTGGTGGTCATTGATCTTGGTTAAAATCATTTTTCTGAGAAGCTAAACTTAGTGGACCTGGAAGGGTTTAGCACAAAATCCTAACTAAACTCTCACTTGGTAATGAGGCTAAGCATAAGCCTAAAACTAAGGTGACGAGGAGCTTGGTGTAAAATACTTAAGTGTTCATCAAGAACTAGATTGCTTATGCACCTAAGTATACATTTACCAACACACATGCATTAAGCTAGAATACTGTAAGTAAGTAAAATCCACATGCACATCTATACCATTAGTTAGGTGTCCAATTGCCACATATACCATTGTACTGTCAGAATGAATGCAGCAACAGTTAAATACTGTTACAATTCCCTAAAGTAGTGGAGAAGATATTACGTTATCCCACGCATTCTAGAATTACATGCAACACCAGTACTCGGTGATTAAACATAATAAGTCCAGCCATAACCTGGGAACAGGTTGTCTACAGTGTACAAGGTAGAAACAAAGTGTTAGCTAATTTGGGGATGTTTTATAAATGATTCAAAGTTGTCCCGTAAAAGTAAAGTAATAGGATTAATTTAGTAGTTAGTCCTTCAGTCTGTGCCACTTTGATCGTATTTCAAAAGGCGGTTTCCTGCAAAGGAAAATGGCAGCTACCAATTGTGGTAGTCTAGTGGAAGCACAGGCGTGATTTATATACGCAGGTCCGACCACCAAAGGCAAGGGTAGCGGCAGGGAATGGAGATCATGGGAACTTCAAAACTGATATGCAAGCCATCCCTTTGAACCCCAACCGGAAAGGACAATGATTCTAGGTAAATCTGTGCCATTGGGGACAACTTCTCTCACATTAGGTTGTGGCATTGGAGACCCAGAGGTCGTTAGTGCTGTTTATTCTTCTTTTGACAACTTTGGCACTAGGTTTTGCAGTTTGTCATAATCAGTGACCGTATGGTTCACAAAACCACCAAATTTGACTCCAGATAATGAAGGATTTCTACTTCCGATCCCGCTACGGGGGAGGACCCACAGAAGACAGCACACAAGATGTGCAGATGGGATGAACCCGCACAGGGCCTGCCTGCACAAAGGCACAGAACGACAGGACTCTGGCTCCATCAAGGCTCTACTTCCTGGAACAGAGCATCTATGCAGGAGAGCCCATGATGAGGTGCACAGCGCTTTGCACAGCACCAGCTGCACAAGATCAGAAAATATAAAGGAATCTCCTCTTCAAACGGTTTGACAGCAAGAAACCCATAACACTTCAGACCTCCAAGATGAGGGCCATGCCATTTCAGCACTTTGACCTGTTTAGGCCCACCAGTTCAGGGGAGGGAAGCACTGTGGAAGGTCTCTCCTATTGATACAAGAGCAAACGATGGCTTGGGCAATGGTTGTCCCAGGAGTAGCTTGCAGCATCCTTTTACCGCCTCTCTAGCTTTGGATACCTGGCTCCATTGGTTGCCTGAACAATAATTCCAGATCCTCTCGCAGTCTGGTAGATCTCAACCCACCATCAGTAGGCCTGCAATGTTTATCCAGCCCAGCCCCTTATTCAGCCCATAACAGTTCCCCACAGATCTGCTTCCCTTGCTCGGGCCAGAAAGTAAAGTTATGACTAAGCAAAAACAGCATTGCGCATTTTGATAACAGAAGAGTCCCAGAAGGGCACCCAACAGGTGTAAAATAAACGTACCACGGCCACCACCCCATCTGGGCTTCAAAGTATGGAACTGATGCCCATGCAGTCAAAAGAAAGGGAAGGCTGCTCTGGTAGCCTTAAGGACGACTGACCAGTACCCCCAAACCAAATGAATTCAGCAAGGGAATGAGGTTCAAAAGAACTTCATCACAAAAATGGTTTTCAGAGTCTCAAAATAGCAGATATGCTTGGGGTACCATTGAGGTAGATTGGGGAACGCTGCAAATAGAAACCTGTTCCTAACCAGTACTAAAACATGATTTGGATCTTGAAATGTGTGTTGTGTGCACTAAAAATCTCTTGCTTGATCAGGTAGCCTTTGAACATGCTTTGCTCACCTACATCATTTTTCTTTTCTTCAAGCTAGTATTCTGCAAAGGAGATTGAGAGAGGAAAAGAGAGCAATGAAACAAAATGCATTTTTAATTACTCCTAATTGTTGAAAAGTCGCTTGGATATTTTGTCACATGAATGTAATTATTTGAATGGTGGCAATCTGTATGTATTGTAGAAAATCCCCATTTATCGATGTTCCCAAGTCCCCTGAAATGTTGTTTCCCTGCAAGTTCTTAAATGTATATGGCTCATTAAGGCCCATAAAGTTGGGCATTATCGCCTTGGTGGCCCTTGGTCTCTCTGGTTCAATAACCAGACTTGGATAGCCCTACTGGTTCTGGTTGGCAGGAGTTACTTTAAAGCAATACCTGCATGAATAGTAGCTCTTTTGGCTTACAGGAAGCCTTTTTTCTCCTAGCCACTTCCAAGACGGCATCTTTAGTTTGGAAATTCAGTAGCCAGGTAACTACACTTTGTCACCCTTGTATGATTGGATTGAGACCAGAAATATCCATTTTAGGGTTGTTCTTTGAAGTCAGCTCGGGTCAGAATCTCACAAATGACTTGTGTTGGTGAGGTTGTCTGAACTCCCTCTGGAATCCACATCCCCTGTGTATACCCAGGAAGGTGCCTGAGAGAGCATGTGTGGTATTGTGCACTAATTGGCTGGCTGCCAACTTTTTGAAAGGTGCTTCAATGGAAGATTGCAGGTTAGGGTAATATTCAACCATTTCATCTACAACTGCATCTTTTGGTCCCAAGAAACCGAACAGTGAAGATTTGCTTCTTGGATGACCAGAGAGAACCATGTACCAATTTTCCATTGATCTGGCAGAGACAGCTGGATGTGTTGGCCTTAAGGTGTTGCCATGTGTCTCCAACGTCTGGGGCTTCACTGTGCTGCTTAACACCAAGAAGCTGAGCACTGCCTGCTTTTGGTGTTCCAACGTGGTTTCCTCTGCTGGACATTAATGCTTTGACTGTGTAGTGGGGCACTGACAATGTCATCATGGCATTGAGACTTCCAATGGGGTTTGTTTTCTTCAAACTGGAACCTGTGACACCAGAGTAAGGTCTCTATTGCACGATCAGCCATCAATCAGCTGCTGTTACTTAGCTGTTACTTAGCTTGTGCTTCTTCAGGGGCCTGTATGACTTGAGCTGGTCCCATGTATCTATTCCTTTGGGTCTTTGTTTTATGTCCTGGCACATTCCGCTAACAATAACACCCTTTCCTGCTGCCCTTCAATGTTCCCTCTCTGCATGCTCTTAAACGGCAATGCGTCATTAGTTCTTCATCTTAGGCCTTCCATGACTGCTTGAAGTGGTGGTTCCATTTCTCTGGCACTGCAGGATTCCTGTGCTGACCCCTACCCATCTGCAAGACCACTGCAACCTTGTACTTTCCAAGTGTTTTGTAGATCGTTCCTATATGTTCCACAGCTGGTTCACTCTTGGCATGTCAACCTTTATGGAACTCTGGCAGACAACCAGGTTCCAGAGTGTTGTGGGAGGTTCCGAGAGTGGCCATTGGAGGTGACAGAGCAGGCAGCAAGGAGGTAGAAACTGCCTTTTTTCTGGGCCCACCCCACTGTGCCTCTTGAAGCAAGAGCTGCATTAGATGTGTTTCCTGGACACTCCTGCCTCCTCATTGTTTGTACCACTTAGATATGATAATCTCCTGTTAATCGTGAGACTACCTCTGTAGGAACCTAACCCATGGTGTCCCAAGCCTACTCCTGGAGTGGATCTCCTGTTGGGGGGCGAGGGGACACTTCACTCACCTTTTGAGCTCTGGTTCCATCACTGCATGACACTAGGGATCTTGTGCTTGCCCAGCCCTGCTGGCAACATCACGATTCACCACTGCAATCTCTCGTTATGGGGAATGGCGATTTGAAGTCTGTGCCTGGACTTTATTTGGGCTCTTTCACCCTTTCTGTTCTTTTAGGAGTGCCTCTTGCCTGTGGTGCTTCATGTGCGAACACCTTACCTCTGTTGGTTAAGATTGGCTTATTGATTCCTGTGGGCCCACAATGGGACATGGGGCATAATTGAGCTTTACTGAAAGCCTTGTGGGCTTTGAGGAATTGGTCAATATTTCATGATCCTTTTGGATCACTGTTTTTCTACAGTCTCGGAAGTGATTTAAATGTTTTTACCACAAAATATTCTGTAGTCCTTAGTTTTTACAACTTAATATATTTGTGTGGCTATATTGCACATGCATTCCATCAATTTTCTGCATGTTAATCAGGTATTTTCTGTATTTGTAAACCAACATTCTCCTTCTGAAAATGTGCATTGACTGCTCTGGCCATACAGACCTGTAGAGAGACTGCATAACAAAGGAACCCCCTATAAACCAGGTAGGTTGAAATGCCTGGGTCCTAGAAATAAGGCTTAAGAAAAATCTCCTCAACACTCCAATCATGTACCTCATTTACTTTTCTGGATTCCACAGGATCTCCTTTAAACGCAAATGATTTACCTAGCAATCGTTGCAGTTGCTATTCGCGATCATACCAAAGATCTAGTCCCTTTTGTCTTTGAAGTTCTGTAAAATGCTTTATAGAAAATGACCTACTGGCTAGGCACTCGGGTGCTCTACACATCAGGATTTTAAAGTTGGGAGTATTGTTTCCACTTGAACAATTCTGCTATTCTCCTAGATGAACAATTTAAAGAGTAGGCCCATTCAGCCATCCTCTACCCCATACCTTGATGTGCATCCAAAATCAAAATGTTCCACTTCTGCAGAAGGCAAGGAATTACTAAGTCAAACTTTGCAAGTTGCAAAGAAAGAGAATTGCACCAGATAAACCCTGATGTAATGTTCTGGAGTTGTCAATAAGAGAGGTTACATATTTCAATTTCTGATTTTTACTAATTTTAGGACTACCAAAAAGTGGATTCATGCTACTCGTATTATGTATACACTTCTGCTTCCTGAGTGTGAATGAACAGTCCACAGAAATATTGGGAATCTTGTCACTATGATCTGGGCTTCTTCATGGATCAGGTGGAACTAGTGTGCATCAGAGGTAAATGGTATTGCATTATACCCTTAAAATTGCAGAGTTGCTGCTGAAATTGCATATGCAACACTGCTCACGGCTATATTGCTATCAAATATCTAAATGAGGATAGGGAGATAATTGAAGTGCAAAGCGGTTTGATATTCTCCCAACTACTGAAGCTATATATAACATTTCTACATCAGATAGATAATATATCTTACTCATCTACGTGTGAAGGCATTGGCAAGGCACTAGCAAGAAGAGAAGTGTGAAGCCTCCAACAAAGGTGTAGTATACATAGTTTTCATCAAGTGATTCTAATGTTTGACTGTCACTGCCCTTAAAATGTAAATGGGGAACCCAGACGTGGATTGCTGTACCAGAGATGTGCATGTGCAGCAAATAATGATTTGTAATAGTGGGGTCTGTTTAAAATAGATTTACTAACACTTTTATTATTATGGTTACAGAACCTTTGTGAATGGTTCAGCTGTTACAGGACCAATACAGCTGTATCACGGAGATCGTATACTGTGGGGGAACAACCACTTTTTCAGGTATGTTATGTATGATACATTATGTGAAGTCCTTAAAAAGTCCCCAATTGAAAATCGCATGAAAAAGGAGTTAGTTGTACATGGAACTGAATGTGCTATAAACTGAATCATAGCATCACTCAATTAGGAGCTCAGTTTGTTGTTTTAGCATAAACCGTATATTGTCTAATAAATGTTAACCGATTAGTCTCAATTTGCAATGAGATTTCTTCTTTTCCTTTTGTGTTGTACTTTCTTTGTCATTTGTATTGCAAGTTCTGCATGCAAACAGTTGTTAGACGCGTTACTTTGTGCTTGTCTGCTCACTAATGTGCCTAGCTGAACCTGCAAGCATGGTATGAGTTAAGGTTTTGTGTACCTATTATTCGCAGTGATAATGTTAAAACATGTGGGGGGGTGTTTTGCTTTTTTCAAACCAGTTCTTGCTGAATTCTCTGCTGCGAGTACCCAGAATGTTCCAGTATGTTATTGCATATACTTATAGACCCACAGGCCCATACTATGCAGTTTCACCCTTCCTACTGTTTCCAACATGTGCACTACATCCCCTTTACACTCCTTGGGATTATATGGCCCTGGACTGCCCATAAAGCACCCAGGCACATGGCAGCTTCTTAAGCACCCTCTCCCTTTGTGACATTTGGTGATTATATCACCCTGCACTGGTTTTAGGGGATAGGCTGGTTGCAGCTAATACTTCGCTTTGGCACCACCAGGGATGCAAGCCAATTTACCACATCGGTAGCTCAATGTACTTTGATGGTAGTTGTGAGGAGTCAGAAATGAAAGCTGGACACAGTTGTCATGTTTTTGGTTAAAAATATTTAATAACTTAAACTGGTTGGGAAAATGCCTCTGACCCTCCTCTAAGAGAAGTTTCCCTACGTAAAACCAAAAACTAAGGATCGATCTTTGTCAGTATGTCTGAAATCAAAAGCTGTCTTTGTGTCCAAATGCTCTATCCTGACCATCGCACTAAACAAAATAATAGTAAAAAGGTAAATGTCTTTAACCGGATGTTTCAAAAAAAGGTTCTTAAACAAAAATAGAACAGCTCCAAAGTAAATGTTCTCCAAGATGGAAAAGACCTTAGTTTCAGAGGGTGATTCCGTTCCCCTTGATTCTTTACTGGCATCACAAATGTCTCTTGGTCTAACAGCACTTTGCGTCTTTCTTGGCCCACAACAATTCTGGTCGGTAATAAACTGTTTAGCTTATTAAGTTCCTTCTTTAACAAAGGTTTCTTCTTTAACACAACAAACACTGTCTTTACTTGACACTCCTTAGAGGTTTGCAATTTGCCTGATATACTTCCCTGCCAGGACTTCTCTTGCACACACAACTGCCTGATGTATGCGTGCCAGGACCTCTACTGTTATAGTTCCTCTTTATATTCAAGCAGCATATCTTTCGTAGCTTGGTACATCTACTTGTTTCACTGTTCTATCAAGCTTTCCCCACATTTGCATTTCATGCACTGTTTTATTATTGGGGTTCAGTTTGGCCCTTTCGATTTGCAAACACTCTTATTGTTTCACTTTCCATAACTGAATACTGTTCAAATTGACTTTGGCATAGTCACCGAAACGCCCCGGGGTACCCGCTCTGCTCTGGCAGACTCACCGGATCTGTGTTGCATCTTCGGTCTTGCTCATGCTTTGCGGTGTACCTTTGCCACTTGTTTCCCACTCTGTGTGGCTCTGACGTCTCTCCAGGTTTCTCCCGTGGTTCCACTCCTGCACGTCTGCTTCCTTTCAGCTACCGGTAAGGACAGCACTGCTTCTCCCAGCTGCCGCACACTCAGGAAGCCTCTCGCTATTCCTGACGTCTTGCACCACGTTGCTTTCCTTTGCTGCTGGCATGCTCCATTGCTCCACCACACTGGATAGTGCCTCCAGCCTTTGTCTGCCTTCAGTGGAGTTGTTGCATCTTCCTCTGAACACTCTCTCATAGTTCGGTTACCATATTTAAAGGTCCCGCACACAGGTGCTTTTTCTAAACTAGCACGCTTATTGAGTTGGACACTCCTGCTGCTTTGTATCAATTCCTTCATCCTCCTCATTTCAGTACTTGAGTGGTTGTGGGAATTGAAGTCCATTGTTGGTTCCTGATGCATAGCACTTAGGGAGCCTTTCCCAATGATTTCATATGACCGATCAGTTCTACATGAAGGAAAACTAGAACTGAAAAGGGTTTCCTTGGAGAATTTACTCTTCAGGTTATGGATGGGAGTTTGGCCTAAAGGGTATGGAAAAAAAGGTTTATTTATTTTCCCTGTGGTGGAACCAGACACATGGAATTAGGCCATTTGGGTATTGGGTAACAGGAGGAGGCCATGACATCTCCCTTGCAGCTATTTCCTCCCATTTGATCCTCCCTCATATAGCCGCCCCCAGGGTCAGGATCAGTTGGCGGCTGCTGTCCGCTGGCCACAAAGGAGGAGGTCCCCGCCGGGAAATCTGTGATCACTCCAGTGGATTCATCACATAGCCCTTAGGGCACTAATGTTTTTTTAAATCCTACTCTGACATTTTGTTTTAAAGGGATTCATTTATTCAAGGAAACCATGTGACAGAACTAAAATAGCTGTTGTGTACATGTGGGATTATTCTGAGATGATAATGGGACCCTCTATAGTTGGTTGAACTGGTCTAGGCCAGTTCCTGGCCTTGGACAAGCCACTAGCCTTACTGTAATGTTTGGAAGCTGTTGAGACCAACCTGATTGGCTGGCATCCCAAACCTTTGTTTTACATCGCCTAATGGGATTGACGGGCTGGCAGATGGCAGCCCCTGTGATTGAAGGCACATATAGGGAAACTGTGTTCTGCACTCTGTTCTGGCAGATTTTTGGAATGTAAGCAGGTTGGCTTACCTGTCGGACGATTGTTCCACCTAAAAACATTGGAGCCGATTTGAGACCCAGTCTGGCTATACTGGTGGGGCTTGTGTCGCCCTGTGCTCCAGTTTGCCTTTCTTATGATGGTCCTCCTGCCTCCATCCTCCTGGTCCTGCTTCTGGTCCTCCTCAGTTGCTTGAGCCGGGACTTTCACCGAGACAGTTTTCTGGTCTACCACTGTTTTTCACTAGGGTCTTCCACCTGCTGGCAGCTGCAGCCACCTGGAAGGATGTTGAAACCCTGGCCCCTAACCAAATCTACTCTCTGGGCCATCCTGAGTCATCGCCTCTGTGGTGTACTGCTGCAGATACTGGGTTTTGCTGCGTGCCATCCATGTTTGCCTGCTGAGTTCCCAGAGATTGCCGTTTGCAGGTTTCCCTACCCTCCTAAAGCTATCATTTCATTTAGTTGGATTTACAGAGCACCTTTCGCCAAAGGCTCTGAATAAAATATATTAAACAGTACTATCATGATAAAATGTAGACCTGGTTAAAAACAGAAGGGAACACAAGAGGATTAATAGACAAGAGAATATAAAAGATAAGTTTTAAGGTTTGATTAAAAAATACTGAAAGATGAGTCAGAACGAAGTGAGATGGGAACTAGAACGAGAGTAACGCAGAGAGATAAGGGGGAGGCAGACCATGGGTACATTTGAAGACAATTGAGAAAAAGTGGTAGAGAAGTCAGGATAAATTGAGTAGTGAAATAGTAAGTAGGGAAGGTGTAATTAAAGAAAAAAGGAGATGAATCAAGAAATTATAAACAGATCAGAGGGGAAGAAGCTGGGAGACCGGAAGACCAAAGGTTTGTGGCATGAAAAGAGAGGGATGAGCACTACGAATGTTGAAAAGTGCATCACAGTAAGAGGGAGCAATAGAATGAATGTGAAGAAAAAACGAGAGAAGGATCAAAGTTAACGACCAGGTACTGCGCAGATGACGACAACGAAAGAAGATGGAGGAAAAGAGAGATGGAGGGGGAAGACCAGGAGAAATGGTAGAAGTAGGAAAGAACAGAACGTCAGTTTTAGAAGGGTTGAGATGCAGAAAATTGGAAAACATCCAGTTTTGAACTGCAGAAAGACTGTTTAAAACAATAGAGTGCAGCGCAGAATCGATGGAAGAAAACGATCAGAGTGCCATTGGCATACACATGAAAAGAAAGATGGAAAGAGGAATAAGATCAGAAAGAGGAGCCTTATAAAGAATGCAGAGAAGAGGACCAAGTACAGAGCCTTGAACACCATATTAAAGAGGAAGGGAAGGAGAACAGTGCCCGGCCCAAGTTATAGAGTAGGACCGTTTGGGAAAGATGGGAGCAGAACCATTCAAGAACAGACCAAGAGATGCCCAAGGAAGAAAGAGGCAATAAGGAGGGCGTGATCAACCGTGTCAAACGCTGCGGCCAAGTAACGAAGAATGAGTATAGATGAGAGTTTGGATTGATAAGCAGAGAGGAGAGAATTTGAGACATGTAAAAGAGCAGTCTCTGTAGCATGGGAAGGACAAAGCCAGACAGAGGAGGTAGGAGAGCATGAAGATTCAGATAGTGGGCTACCTGAGCATTGGCAGCCCGCTCATGAATTTTAGAAAGAAAGGGCAGAAGAGAGAGAGGATGTAAGTTGGCAGAAATAGATGAGTCAAGAGTGGGTCTTTTTCAGAATGGACAGAATAAGTGTTTGCAAACTCTTGATTTCCTACTACCTTTAAGCAAAGGATGAATTAATAAGAGAGGTGAAATAAGGAAGATGAGTATGTACGAGGGATAAGAAAAGAGGGAAGAGGATCAGAATGTGAAGCAGTAAGGTGAGCACGAGCATGAAGAAAAAGAATGTAGAGGTAGGGCATGGCAGAGAGAAGAGGAAGGAGTAACAGGAGGCAGAAATCCTGGGTGGAGATGTGCTACTTTGGATGTAAAGTAGTTTGCAAAGTTAGAGGAAGAGAGAGACGGAAAAGCAGATGGATAAGGCGCATTAGAAGGCAGAATATTGTGAAGACGTTGATATTTGCGTCAAGGGTAGTGTTCCGAAAAATAAGATTTATTTGCAGCAAGTAAAGCAGAGTCAAAGGAGGAGTGCAAAGTTGAAAGCGTGACGAGGTCAGGAGATCGAGAGTTTTTCCATTGCCTTTCGGCTTCAGTAAGCTCCGGCAAACTGAGACCAGGCCAGGAGAAAAGCCAGGGCTGTGGAGTTTTACGAGTAGGAGAAAAAGGGTGCAGAGGGAAAGTTGAGTCACCCACAGATAGCACAGAAGAATGTTAAGTGCTAGCAGTTGTATCTGGTGAGAGGGAAGAGAAATCGGAATTGAGGGAAGAGACGATTGCAAAGAAAAAGAAGGATAGGGAGTCAAATTAATCCCTCATGGATCCCACTTCTGGATTGTGGGTCCATCTCCTCTGAAGGGCGATTGTCGTCTTTTGCTCAGTCAGTATCATCACTGGCTCAGGGTTCAAGTACCTGGGTGACTGAATCCTTTATCTCGCCTTGGAAAAGAAGATTTGTACTTACGTGATGTTCCATTTTCTGGCATCTGGCTTTCTGGAAGCAAACATTGTGAGATCCTCCTACTAGACCTTGGGTAGGTGAGTTATTGAAGGTACTTTCCCTCAGCAGTCCCAGTGGTTATCAGGTTTTGCAGGTCCCCGCTAACCGCATTTCTGCATTGCTTTGTATTGGGGTTAAGCCTTGCTCTAGTTGTCTTCTCCTGGGGTTGCTCGATTTTACAGTGTATTAATGTATGTTACTATTTCCCGTTGTGGATTGTAATATGCCATTATGGGCACAGGGACTGTCTAAATACAATATATTGTGGATCTTGGTAGCTCTTCTGGCTTGGCTGGACATTGGGAACCACTGTTTTACTACTTCTTGTATTTGGCACAGTGCTGTGTACATATGTATTATGTGTAATATTTACTTGGAGTATAGTAGAAAACCTGTACTAAGTTCTGTGTGGCATTCTTGGATCCTGAGTTTAATGTTAATTACTGTGTGTGTTATTGTCTAGGGTCCGACTCTCATTTTACCTCTGGAAATCTATGTGCATCTTGCATTTTAGAGTAAGAGTGACTTAGGCATTATCTAGTCATTCATGTTTTTAGGTCTGCTGTGGCGAACCGGAAGAAAGACACTGACTATGTGCCATGTTAAGGGATTTTTATTTAAAAGAAAAACTACCGCTATGAGGGACGTTCCACGCCTATTAAAACTAAAACTAAGGGTGCTTGTCAAAGTCTGAAATGTAATAGTCTGAGTCCAAATCCTAGAAGCTAACTGGCCTTGCCACTTAGAAAAATAACAAAAAGGAGGCTGGAGCAATAGCCTCTGTCTTTGGCTTCTGCCAGGCCCAATCAAGTGGTTCTCTGTCCCGCAGGTGTACAAAGTTCATCGGTGTCCCAAAATACAGTTTGCAACCTTCCTGCAGGTTCTGTTGGTCAAATGTTAATATCTTCCATCTGGTTTCCTCTTATTCAAGAATTCTTTTTTTTTTCATACAATGTCTTCAAATTCAACTAGATGTTTGAAACACTACATTCTCTTTTATTAAACTTTGTGATTGTTGGTCTCTCCAAAGTCCTCTGCCCTCTGACAGGCATACTTTGTCTCTCGACGTGGGGCCTTAACCAGTTCGGATTTGCTCCGTTCCTGAAAACCCTGATAGCTCCCACAGGCTTGAATGTTAGTCTTTTTGTTTCTCAAAACTTCCCAAAGTCCAGTGTCTTTAATTAGCCTTGTTGGAACTTGGTTTAAATAGGCCGTCTGCCCACTCAGATTTATCAGGCTTCCGTAACCTTGTTGACTTTCCCAACCTTGAAGTCTGTTTCTCAGGACTCTCTGAAGTCCTCTATCCCTTTTGTAGGCTTGTTTTCTCTCAACTCTTATCAGGCTCCGAAACCTCATCTGCTTCCCCAGTCTTGACCAACTATCAATGGTCGTACCTCACTTGTGTTCTCTCCTCGAGAGCATTTGCTTCCCTTATGTTGCTCGTCTCAGCGACAAATGCACTTCTCATGCAAGCCTCTGGGATACAAGGCTCCCCTCTGCAGTCTGGTTTCTGCGTTGCTTGTCGGATGCCAGGAACACCACGGCTTCCTTGCGGTCGCATCACCATAGGAGACAGTTGCTTCTCTGTATCCCTCCCGACCTTGGCTTCTCGATCGGTCAGAACGCCAGCCTTCTGGCATCTTACAAGCATGCATTTCGTTCACTCCCCATGCTACTGCTGGCTCTGCAGTCTAACACGGATCTGCCCCTCCAGGACATCTTCCCGTCGGATGATCACCTCTGTGTAGGATTCTGTCCTCACATGATGTAGGAGTGTCTCTCAGATTCATAGTTTCTCTTAGTTTTATATAAGTCCTCAAAAACAAAAAGGGTGACTCTTTCTTCGACTGTGGTGTTCATGCAAGATCCAGCATTACTTGCAGCGAATGAGATTGAACAAACGTCAGTCTTCGGTGGCTTCCAAACAAAAGTAACAGACTTTCCAATTCTCATGTAGACAGATAATGTATGCTGGACTGGGCGTTCCTTATTGGAATGGGAGTCCTTTTTCCCCCGAGAGGTAATTCACTCCCAATGAGTTCCCACTTGCCCAGGCCCCTAGGGGTTCACCTACCTAGCCTTAAATGGCATGGTTCCCCTGTGGGGAGAAGGGACGAATTTTCCAGATTCCTCACACTGCGCTATGCTCTGCCTTTCACCGTAGTACTTATTTTTCCTATTATGAATATTATGTGTGACCTTGTAATAAGTGCATAATTGTAGATATGCTAGCCTGGTGTATTATTTTGTGTTGACTATTGGGATTGATTGTACCTCCTTGCTAGCCATCAATCCCTGAAATTCCGCCCAACGTCTGTTACCATAAGAGTCTGGTTTCCTTTTGGGTGAAGCACTCTTCTACCATTAGGTTAGCCGGTTACACATCCCTCACCAGATTGCTGTGCAAAAATCTCCACCTAATAACCGTTCTCAAATGTACCACAACCCAGTTTAGTAACAGAAAAGTGTTCATTCTTTCTCCTTCTGTGTGGGTTGTCCCTCTATTCCATCTTGCCCTTTAGTTTCTTATTATCCAGTGATCTGAAAAGATTAGCTGTTAGGGTGGTTCCTCTTTCATGTGTTCAGAGGGAAGTGGGTAAATCGCCTACGGTTAAGCTGCAGGACACCCCACAAGCTTGTCCTATCTCCGTGTTATGAATGGCTGAGCAGTAAAAAGCATTTCTTCAAAAGGCCATTGTGGTGGAGACAATACAGCATAAGACCCATATAGCATTCAAGCTACGTTTTCTGCCAGTTAGGGTCGTCTTAAGTTCCAGAGGTCCTGCAGATATTCTCGATACCAAATTCCATGCTCAAAACCTGTGGGTGCCTCAGATCAAATCCACTCAAAACCAATGCCAGTTACTCATCGAAATTAATAGGTCTCTCCAATCAACTTCAGATTGGCTCAGTGGGATACGGTCCAGATGCTGCGATTACCCTGCTCCCCTGTGTTAAATATAGCTCAGATGTTAGGAATTGTGCTCAATAGGGTAGGCAGATACTTGTTGTAGGCCGTGTTCCCAGGCATGTGAAGCCAGGCGTGGAAGAGGGAAACCTGGGGGATTTAAACGCAGATGTACCCTCTCATATCAGGGAAAGGGATCACTGATCCATCATGTCTCTCTGATCCCTTGAGGTTCTATGTCTGTAGACGGTGGGAGAGCTTCACCATCAGACTTGTCTTGGCAAGAAGCAGCAGACGGACTTCCTCATGGTGGTGTTTGACATCTTACCATTGTTTGGGACCTTTCGCAGAGTACCAAAAGTAAAGATGCTTACTGTCAGGCTGAATAGCAATATTGTGAGAGGAATGTGAACTATCTTCCAATCAGGAAAATGCATCCTTTTAAACAGTTGGTGGCTATGACAAACCGTTAAGTTAATCCCAGACGCCATTAATGCCAGATTTTGTTCGGGCTATCCAGTCCTCTTTTCTGTGGCAGGCCTAAGCCGGACTATGAACAGATTTATACATTTACTTCCACACAAGGGGATCAAAGCTCATCTAATGCACCTCTACTGGATTTAAATGCAGGGGCACAGCTAATGTATCTCTCGGGAAATAACAACCTGAATCACATTATTTTACATTTAGTTATCTCGCTAAACATCCAGATCAGTCACAGCTTTACTCAGGAAAGCGTGTTGTTAGACCACAGCAGCCCTGAGATTTCCAGGTTCTCTCAGGGGGGTCCTCAGAGCCCCATCGCAGATAAGGCCACCAATAAATAAAATGCAAGACCTCTCACCAGTACAGACCTGTTTAGGATTTTCCCCATCAAAGCAGCATAGTGGGGCAAAGCTGTTTCGCTACAGAATGTAGTTGAGTGCCTAAAAGTCTCTGGACTTTTCAATACGTGCAAATGGGTTTTCAAACATCTGTGCCCATCTAATGCTCGGAAGGTAGCTTTCTTGGCTGCACAGGCCATCACTCTAGATCAGCGATTTGGTCGTTTTTTTCTGAACTCCGGTTTTGCAGTTCTACAAGATGAAGGTAGTCCCGACATGTAAGAGTTTTATTTACACCTAAAGGGGTTCCTATCCAGCTCATAATGAATGAGCTGGGGTTGTTATCCTTTCAAGCTTTGGTCCATTGTAAATTAATTAATAGGAAATGTTTGGTTACTGGAAAGAATACCTTATTCCACATTTTGAATGATGCCCTGATAATTGCTCTCCGTATGTGGATGTCTAGACATTAATTCTCTGGACATAACTACTGATTTGCTCATTGATCGCCTAATGGCTTTCAAACACGAACTCTTGATGAACGATTGGATAAACACGTAATCTGAGTGCAGAACGCATAAACTATTGTCTCATTTTAAAAATGAGACATCTTCGAATGAAATGCCAAATTTAAAGAAATGCCCTAGTGCAGTATATAGGAGTCCGTTTTCAGAGTATGTCTTAATTTGTATCCTACAAAGGTTGTAGGTGCTCGTTTGAAACTTGAGAAGAATGATATCCGTTGTAGATTTCGTAAAGATTAAACATAAATAAAAACTTTACGTTACTTAATAATTTGTCCTGCTTTGGTGTATTTGACGAGTCAGCACTTTGGTCCATTTTGATCTCAGTATAGAACACTCAGTGTAGAGGATTTATGGGCGATTTTGTGTAGTGGTTCTTATATTGGAATTGCAGTTCTTTTTGTTATTTTGATAGAAAATCTTTTTTTTCATTTCTTGCTTTATCCATTCTTGAATGTTATACTTGGTATTATATTTTTGTTTTGTGTAATGAAATTGTGTTTTGTGAAATTGTTCTTGCGAACTTATGCGAAAGGTTTGTTTCAAGGCAAACCGTTAAATAAAATGTTAAATTCTCTTTCACCAATCGGAACAGACCATGACTTCAGCTGATTCAGGGCTGTTGAGGATAAATGCTTTTACTTAGACTCCGGTGTTGCAGAGGCAGGGGTTGCCAGTGCACTGTGTTTTTGTTTCACACCATTGAGAGCTGGGTCAGCGGTTCCAGTCTGTCAGCAACATTGCTGTTCTGATGACCACCAGGTTACACTTCGTATGATTATCTTGTGCATTTGATCCCAAAACTTAGGTGGACCCTCAGGATCCCATAGGCAAGATGAGCAGTTAAGCTAAGCCTGCACACGGTCTGAAGGCATGAAGACGCAGGACCTCAGCAACTTCCAGCATGCCTTCCAGCAAGGTTCCTATTTTTGACAAAGTTGCAGCAGAGAAGCAGTGTTCAGCACCCGAGTCACAGCAGGGCAGCCACGAGTGCTCTTGGTGCTTCTCATCCCCAGGCTACTTGGAGATCCACACAAAAGGAAGTGTCTCCTCTTTGGCTGGCGGATTACAGCGACAAGCCCATGACTCTTCAGAGTTCCAGTAGGAAGACTTTGGCGATGCAGGGCTCGGAACTGGTTAGGTCCACCAGTTTGAGGGAGGGAAGAACAGTGGACAGTCTTTCCTGTCAAAGAGAGTGCAGACTTCAGCCTTGTGGTAAATGACTTGTGCAATGGCTGTCCTAGGAGTAGTCTTCCATCAACCTTCTGCAGCCCGTGTTTTAGCCATTTCCTACACCTGCTTAGAGGTAAAACAGCCAGAAAGACAGTAAAGTACAGACTGTTATTAAAAAGCCCGACCAGGAGTGTACACAAGAAGTATTCCTGCCACCAGTCTACCTGGGCTTCAACAAGTATGGGGAAAATGCCCATATAGTCGGAAAAGGGGGAAACCTGGTTCCCTAGCACAACATGCCTTAAGGGAGGTTGTAGTGTTACACCATTGACTTTATTTGGGACAGGGTCCCTCTGCACTGGTGTCCTTGCTCCCAAAACAAAATGTTAAGCGAGTGGGGTTAAAAAAGTCCCCAGTCCCAAATTCTAGGCTATGGACCCACCACAGCAGATACGTTTAGGCCTACTCGTGCCAAGTTGGATATCTCCACTGAATTAGATCATTAAGTGTGCATCTGCACTAGGTTGATGGGTTTCTCTCTGTACATTCAGCACAATGGAAATTAAACTAAACTCTGTCCATGTAAATCTCTGTGCTGTGCTTACCAAACCATCCATAACAAAAGCTGAGCAAGTATTCATATTTTTTCAAAGTTCCAATGTCTTTGTTTGCTGCAACATTCCAATTGTGCTCTGCACCACTAGTCAAACTCTTGCATCCCACATTGGTTCCGGTTTGTTGGATTTACGTGATTCTATCCTGCTTCTTGAGGTCCCCTGTGAAGATCCAGAGCAAGTGCTTTCACCATGTGAGCCTCCAGAATCTAGAGTGCCTGTGCTTGAGAAGAATTTAATTGTAGCAGGCCCAACAAGATTATCACTATGTGCAGTTCTGGGAAATGAAGTTCCAAAAAGATGAGGTGCCTTTTGGGATATATGGAGTACATATGCCTGTAGGTTAAGTACATGATTAAGTTCATGATTTATGTGATGCAATATACCTGCCTGTACTCCGTGCGATGCCAGAGTACCCTACTGTGTGTAGCTGTATGCTTGTGCTATATGATGCATGGTTACTCTACCACCTTAAATGCCATATTTTTACATACCAACACCTCCTGCCTACGCCCAAGTGACTCTTATCAGATACCTGTGCCCTGACCATTCACATGCGGGTTACCACAAGTCAAAAACCATTTGGTGCCCACTGGTATTGAATCCTGACAGTTCTCCTGTGAAAAGAAACAAATGGAGTCGGGACAACGATGATATAAATCAAGGTCTCTGGGTAGAGATCCAGTGAGCCACCCATTCACCACATTAACCTTTTTGAATCATTAAATGGGAGCCCTGGGCTAGGGACTTTATTCATAGGTTTGCCCTAACAGGAAACAATCTGCACAATGATTCATGTGCACTTTGGTCTGTATCAGATGGCCTATTGATACTCATGCTACTTTTTAAAAGAAGTCCTAGACTTTATGGAAGATCTGTTTTGGGTTCAATACGTAAGGACAACACATTTTGAGTCCACCATCATTCACTCACTGTGAAGATAATTTCCTCCCCTACATGAGTATTCAGAAAATGATCCTATCTGATGTTTTGTCCTAAGCTTAAATCACCAAATGAAATTAGACTGAGGTTATATTTTTAACCACAGCTGGTAGCCGATTATAGTCAGGCGATAAAACCAAAAGAAGGGGTTCAGTCAATGGCCACCTACTCATGGATATAATGAAGAGCTAGTGATTGTTGGATGAAATGTCATTAAAGCTCTGAGGGGATGGAGTTACGCTAATTTGGATTTTGGAATCTTTTTTACTCATCAATCCAAGGTGTTCAGTGCCACAGATACGCATCCCTGATGAGTCCTCTGGAAGCAGAGCACAAGGACTCCAGAAGAGTGGGACTGGGGGTCCTAACAGTAGTTCAGACATTCTATGCTGGGTACATCTAAAATTAATGGAATGATCTCTTACTAAGGTTTAGTAAAATGGAATGCACAAAACTGTTGCAGTTTCGAATCATAATAGGACCGACACTGCCCTTCATTCTTCAGAGGTCGATAAATTGAGTGTCATTGCTTTGGATAATCTAAACTATTATTACAGCAAATGCTAGGAGGAGGAATAGAGCATGTATCACTAGCTCCAAACCTGATGATAGTCATATTTTTCTTCATAGTGATTTTTAAATCCACTTGCAGTAAACCTTTTGTACTTTGAAAGAAAAGCAGAACATAAATGTTTGTGGCCTAAATAATTGTTTGCATCTTGTGGCAGTCAACAGCTGGGTCTTCTCTAAAGCTATCCCACCTTCTAATCAGCTGTCTCACCGCTTTACCTTTCTTCCAAGTCATATAGTTGATAAACGAAGGCCTGCTTGTCCTCCCAAGGGATGCTTAACAAATTGCTTGCCATCAGTAGTTTCTATGTCCACGTTTGTAGTCCTGGTTTTGCACCAAAAGGCACTTCTCTACATTTATGACCCAAGTCTTAGTTCCTTTGGACTTATATGTGCTTAACAGTGTGAATAAAGCTGATTTACACAGGATAACATCCTGTAGAGATTCCAAATTTGAACTAAATGAATGAAGGAAATACTTTTTCGATGTTCTACAAACTTATTTGCTCCTAGGCTTTGAGTAGCTATGTAAAAGATTCAATAAATGATTTTTGGGTGAGTTTTAAGATTTCTTTTCTTTCATGAAACCATGTTTCTAATGCTTGTTAATCTGCTTAGAATCACATGCTGTGCATATGGTCCGACATCCAGTGGTAACCGCAGAGTATTGCATCTTGTCTTTCGGGGACCGAAAGGGGACATCGGTATAGGCGTGTCTGTAACACTATCCCTATCGTGACGTGTGGTGTACCCAAAATCTCTCACGCGCCGAGGTCCCTCAGATTGTTTTTTCCGCCCAGATAACTGGTCGCCCTATGGCAGAGCTCTTACTAGAGACATTGTTTATCTTTACCAAATTGTCGGTTTATTCCCCGTTAAGTCACTTCGCCAAACAAGAACATCTTCGACGAAGACTACGGGGGATTCGTCTATGGCTGTGGATTTCGGCGCCTAAGATCCGGTGGCCAGATTTTCCATGTGGTCGGGCCCTCTGGCCGACCTATACAGTAGGGAGAGTGGGGTCGGGGTGGCCATATTGTCGGTATGTCTTTCCTCGTTTCCCCTCTTTTCCCTGTTGGTCTGGTCATCCTTCCCTTTGGCTATGGAAAGGACTCCTATTAGATTCTGCCCTAAGTGTAGGGTCAGATATCCTTGGAAGGACAAACACAGGACGTATAACGCCCGTCCCCCCCCCCACCCTAGAGCACGACAAGAAGTGGTGTGCGGCGTGCAATCTCATTCGGCCTAAGACCCTTAAGGGGCGCCGTGTAAAGCGGTGGGCCGCACACGGTATGTCACGCGTGGAACCACCTACCCCACCGCCAGGCCCGGTTAAAGTGACAGGGGTACTTCGGATGACCAAACATCCGTTTCGGATGTTATAGACCTTGAGGTGGACGCTTCTAGGTCTGCCACGCCCGCCCCCGACCCTTTAAGGCATGACTCTGGTCTTGCTATGGGGACAACACCCGGCGATAGGGGCGTACAGACGCATCGCACTAAACACACAACCCCTACGCTGATTTTGACGTCTTCGTCGAAAAAGGCGAAAGCGCCAACAGGGCCACCAAAAACTTTGCTGGTTCCCTCGGATCGTTCAGATCCAAAGCCTTCCCTGCATCCGCAGTAGCATTTTGCGACTGGGCAATCTAAACCAGCTAAGGGCGCTGCTCTGAAACCGACACGCGTCGAAGCGCGGGAGCACGGCGCTTCAACGGTCTAAGGCCTCGGTAGGCCTGAAAACTATGGCTAGGCCTCTACCCGGAAAACCAACCACTAGGCCCTCTAGCACCGCGGAAGGTATTACACCTGCCGATAAATCATCGGAGCCACTGTCTCACGACGATTCTGCGACTATCAAAAGCAGCATCGGAAGAATTACGGCGGCGGTGGGCCTTACCCTGGTTCTGCCTAAAGTTATGGGACAAGCCGCGGAAAGCGTTTCGGCGGATTGGGTTCCCGATTCTGACGACGCTTACGAGGATAGTCGAGAGCCTCTTTCCGACACCCTGAGAGACTCCTTTCAACGCTGTTGGACGGAGAATGTCGTTTCTCCTCACGTAAGCCTGTTTGGGTCCTCTAAGGAAACCCAGCAGGAAGGTCAGGACCCATGGCCACAGCAAGATCAGGACTCTGATGTTTTGTGCCTAGACTCTCCTCCGTCCATCCCCGGCTCGCCAGGCCTCTCCTGTAGATGACCAAATGGCATTCAACTCCATGTTGAAAAAAGCAGCTGAATACTTTAAAATTGCCACTCAAGAGGCGGTACCTGAGCAGGATTTCGTGGAGGATATCATTAAGGAAAAACCTATGTCGAGTCAATCCAGCCCCCTCCTTAAATCTGTTAGGAGAAGGGTAGCTCCCCCATTGGTGTCACCTGCTCAAACACGAGCAGTGAACCCGAGAGTCGAAACATTATTTCGTCCTTCCCCTTCCGACCCTCTATGCATCAAAGGGCACGCCATCCAGACTCACTGGTAGTGACTACCACTCGAAAGAGTGCAGGGGGTACTCTTTGCCACGGGAGAATCCCCACTGTACAAGGAATCTAAGCGGCTGTATTCCCTGGGCAAACGTGTCTCGTCATCAGCCGCCGGATTGCTAATAATACTACTCTATTAGCAAGTTATGCTGATGCCCAATGGAATTTGCTTCAGGAAGGCCTCCAAGAGGTTCCTGAACCCGCCAAGTCAAAGCTTCTCTCCGCTGTAACGGAGGGAAGACTAGTTAACCAGAATGTGGTGAAGAACACCCTGGGCACTGCGGAAACTGCAGGCAGGTCTCTTGCTCAAGGGACCCTACTGAAAAGACACGCTTGGCTGCGTACATCAGGATTTAAACCCGAGACTCGGGCCTCCCTCATTAATAAACCCATGGAGGAGACTAACCTCTTCG
The DNA here is from genome assembly GCF_040938575.1 of Ambystoma mexicanum. NCBI lineage: Eukaryota > Metazoa > Chordata > Amphibia > Caudata > Ambystomatidae > Ambystoma > Ambystoma mexicanum. The sequence goes on along the minus strand of NC_090927.1, from coordinate 204,509,808 downwards.
GGAAAGCAGTGGATGAGGCTTTGGAGACAGCCAAGAAGGAGCATGAGACTCTAAAGTCTCTGCAACAAATTACACAGAAACCCTCCTTCCAGAGGGGTAATAACTCTTATCGGTCCTTTCGAGGCCAAGCCTGTGCAAATCAAAACAACTACGGCACGGGTATCTTCAACACAAATCAAACATCTGGAAGCCCCACTTACTACCCCTCAAGGGGTCAGAAACGCAACAAGGGTAGAGGCAGAGGCCCCAATCCCAGAGGAGCCACAGCCTCTGGTCAGAAATGACCACCAAGTCCAGGGGATAACTTCCGACCTGTGGGTCTTAAAGACGGTCGCCCATGGTTACTGCTTGGAATTCCCCCGACCTCCACAGTTCAGACCGCCGCGCTCACGGCGCCTTTCACCGGACCATCTGGAGATCCTGATCCAACAGGTGGAAGCACTGCTGGCAAAGGACGCCATAGAAGCCGTCCCTATTCTTCAGGTTAACAAGGGTATTTATTCAGTGTACTTCCTTGTACCCAAAAAGGATCTCACCATGCGCCCCGTTCTAGACCTGCGCCCAGCAAACAAGTTTATAAAACCCCAGAAGTTTTGCATGGTAACACTGCAGGAGGTGATCCCATTGCTGAAACAAGGGGACTTCATGGCAACTTTGGACATGAAAGATGCATACTTTCCTATTTCAATGTTGCCAGCGCACAGGAAATATCTAAGGTTCATGATCCAGGACAGGCATTACTGTTAGGCTCACCTGGTATCCACAGGGACGCCACCCAGCCCTGTTTGGATGATTTGCACTCTCAAACCGTCTCCCGGTCACTTGGTAAGGCCTCTGGTTAAAGATGGGTCTGCAATATAGGAGAGCTGGATTCAATACCAGATTGTCTTTATTTTCCCACCTCCCTTGGCCTCAACTCGTTCCTCCCCCTTGGGCCCTCTCCTCACCTTAATTTTGTAAAAGGTGGATTCTCCGTCCTGCTCCTCGTGGCAGGGGCGCGTAGATGTGGCAGGTGAGCAGCGACCAAGTTACTTCACTGGTGCAAGCCCCCCTGTGGGAATCCAGGCCTGCTGCGACTCCGTAGGTTTGCTGCTTTACAGTCTTTATATGCATTTCTTATGTCCCTCTTAGTTCGAATAATAATGTCTCGTTTCTTTCCTTTTAGGTATGGAAAGGTATTTTGGTGTTGTCATGCAGTTTGAAGATGAGCATGGGCCGGTAGGCAAAAGCGCGGAGTGCGCGATGCTGTCCGGGGAGTAATGCGTGGCGCTGTTTCACCTTTTATATTGCTAACCTGTGTCTTTTCTCTCCTTGCAGGTTGCGATGTTCCTTGCCGAGCGCCGTAATGTTCCAGCAATGATACTGACCAGGAGATGACTACCCAGGTAAGAATTGTGTGGTTTCTTCGGTTTTCTTCATTCGAAAGGAAACGTTAGTAAACGCTTAATAATGCTGTCTTTCTTTCTCCTCTTTCCAGGTTATGGTATTCCAGGATGCATACGTGCCGGATGATGGGGTTCGTACCTTCAGGTGAGTGGAACTGAAGTCGGTGATGGATTGAAGACAGGATACTGTTCCAGGTAAGTTTCGTAGTGTTCTTTCTCTCTCTGCAGGTCCTTGGTTTCAGGTAAGCTGGCATCAAAGAACTGGACACGGTGAGCGTTACGCTGGCCACAGTAGAATAGCGCAAAATGCCTCATTGCGACCCTGGCGCTAAGTGGTTAACGGCGCCGTGAAAGGCTGCGGTGCCGTTACCCACTAAGCTCATTACTACGAGGTCCCTTTGTGGGACCCGACCTGAATGGCTGGTCTGGACCAGCCGTTAAAGTAGGGACCCGCAAAGGGACCTCACAGGCAATTACGGTACTGCAATTTGCGGTACCGTAATTGCCGCCTTCCCCATTCCCATTGAGCCCAACCTTGGAATGGGGCGGTATTTCCCCATTTCCCCATGGTGGACTCGTTGCAACACCGGCACCAACCATGGTGCTAATGGCGTCATGGTTTAGCGCCGGTGTTGTAATGAGGGCCAAAGCATGTTCTGCTGTTTGGGTGTGGTTTAAATAGTCTCAGGTAAAGTATTCCAGGTAAAATAGTCCCAGGCCTGCCACACCCAAAAGACTAGACCGTATAGCTCAGTTCCTTGTAACTGAGCTATGTGTGTGCCTCCATGTTGGCTGAACCCCCCCACCCCCCCCCCAAGTTAAAAAGTCCCAAGTAAATAGTCCCATTCTAATGTTGGTTTTCATGATGGTTATGAGCCTGGCGCCAAAGGCGCCAGGACTGACTCCAAGAGAGTCTTGGGTGAGGTTTTAAGGCCTTTGACCTGGCCCTAACTGGAAGGCTGACTTGCCAGTGAGGGCCAGGGGCAAGGGTCATGACATTACCAATTCAAGGTACTCCCCTTCGGCATCGCCTCGGCGCCAAGGGTGTTTACCAAAGTCCTGGCAGTGGCAGCAGCACACCTGCGCAGACTATCAGTCCCAGTTTACCCTTACCTCAACGACTGGTTCATCACGGGGGACTTGTTCGACGCTTGTTTTTCAAACACCCAAAAAACAGTAGATCTCTTCAGCTTGGGTTTCTCAATCAACGAAAAGAAATCCAGTTTAGTCCCCAGCCAAGTAAAACAATTTCTGGGAGCTCTAATTCGGACGGAAGACTGTTTAGTCTTCCCCTCCAACGAGAGGGTTCAGAACATGCTTTCTCTGATCCCTCAATATGTAGCCAGTCGGGAGGTGACGGTACGCAAAGCCATGCGTTTGCTTGGGATGAAGGTGTCATGCATATAGTTGGTTCCCCACGTGCGGCTGCGCATGCGTCCCATGCAAGAGTGGCTCAACAGCCAGTGGTGTCAGGCCAGCGGACAATGGGATGATCTGGTAGTTGTCTCGCCAGCCCTCGTTCTCTCTCTGCAGTGGTGGTCAAGAAAAAACCTCTTGAAGGGGAAGACCTTCACCACCCCTGCAGTGGAAGCCATGACAGATGCATCGCTCACAGGGCGCGGAGCTCATCTGCTTCAGCAGACAGCACACATTGTTTGGTCTCCTCAAGTAGCGTCCAACCATATAAACTTACTGAAGCTGTTAGCGGTGTTCAAAGCTTTGAAAGCCTTTCAGGTGCAACTGCAAGGGAAGACAGTGCTGATTGTAACGGACAGCACTACAGCTATGTATTACCTGAACAAACAGGGGGGCACTCACTCTCCAGGGCTATCCAATCTGTCCCAGAACATTTGGATATGGGCTCTCAAACACAGGATGTTTCTGTTGTCCCAACATGTTCCAGGGGAACTCAATTTTCTAGCAGATGTACTCAGCAGAGATTTCCCTCTGCCCGAAGAATACGAATGGCGACAGCACGAAGACATTGTGTCCAACGTCTTCGCAGAATGGGGTTTCCCAGAGATCGACCTGTTCGCTACTCAGGAGAACGCCCAATGACAAGACTACACCTCCAGGTACCCCCAGAACCGATCCAAGGGGAACAGTCTCTGGATAACATGGTCGGGAAATGTGTCTATGCTTCCCCCCCCCCCCGACTCCCCTTCTCAACAAGATAGTGCACAAGATGCACCAGGAACCAGTTACCATGATACTGGTGGCCCCCATGTGGGCCCGGCAACCCTGGTTCGCTCACCTGATGGAAATGTCCCTCTCCCCACCAGTCAAGCTACCCTTGTTGTCTCAGGACAGGGGGGGATACCCTACACCCATGCCCACAAACTCTGAATTTAGCAACCTGGCTCCTGAGATCACAGTGTTTGGACACCTGCAACTCCCTCAGAGGTGCATGGACATACTCAGGGAAGCGAGAAAACCTAATACACGTTATTGCTATGCCAGCAAATGGAAACGTTTTGTCATCTGGTGCAATTCCAAGGGCGTCAATCCCATCGACTGCTCACCCTCACACATTGTGCTGTATCTAACCCACCTGTTGGACACTGGGTTAGTCTTCAATTCCCTAAAGGTTCATCTGGCTGCTCTGTCAGCCTACACCACATCACAACAAAAGGTATTGTGGTGGAAAATACCAGTGATTAAAGCCTTTATGGAAGGGGTTAAGAGGATTTATCCTCCTATCTCTCACCCAACCCCTGGATGGGATCTGACTGTGGTTTTGACCAGGCTCATGGGTGCTCCCTTTGAGCCTATGCATAAAGCAAGTCTGAAAGACCTGATTTATAAGACGGCCTTCCTAGAGGCTATCACTTCTATCAGAAGGGTTAGCGAACTACAGGCACTTTCTGTTCTAGACCCCTTTGTTACAGTCCACAAAGATAAGGTATTTCTGCGCACACATCCCAGATTTGTGCCTAAATTCCTCTCAAAGTTCCATGTGAACCAATCAATCGAACTACCCACTTTCTTCCAGAACCCTACTAACATGGCCGAAAGAAGCCTTCAGACACTAGACGTACGCAGGGCAGTCATGTTTTACCTGAAAAGAACTAAACCACTAAGGAAGACTAATCAATTCTTCGTTTCAGTGGCAGCTGGTAGAGAAGGGGATCCTGTCTCTAAATCAGCTATCTCAAGGTGGATTGTCAAATGCATCACATTGTTACACTCTTGCTAAGAGAGAACTGCCCTTCAAGCCTAGAGCACACTCTACTCTAGGCACTGGTGCATCCATAGCATTCATTGCAAATGTTCCTCTTGAGTCCATTTGCAAAGCGGCAACCTTGAGTTCTGTACACACCTTTACAAAACACTATTGCCTAGACACTCATTCTAGGTCTGATTCTCAGGTGGGACAAGCAGTACTAAGACATCTTTTCTCTACTGTTCCTTCTCACAACCCACCTCCAACTCCGGGTACTGCTCGCTAGTCTATGCACAGCATGTGATTCTAAGCAGATTAACAAGCATCAGAAGACATGCATTACTTACTGTAATAACATTTCTGATGATTGTATCTGCCTAGATTCACATGCACACTCCCTACCTCCCCGCTTGGGGTGGAAGGAACATAAACGCCTTACTACTTTCTCTTTATGTGCTCTCTCTCTATAGCCTTGGGCTCCCTCATGGCAGAAAAAATACAATCGGACGGGACCTCAGTGCGTGGTGGATTTTGGGTACACCACACGTCACGATAGGGATAGTGTTACAAACACGCCTATGCCGACGTCCCCTTTCGGTCCCTAAAAGACAAGATGCAATACTCCACGGTTACCACTGGATGTCAGACCATATGCGCAGCATGTGAATCTAAGCAGATACAATCATCAGAAATGCTATTACGGTAAGTAATGCATGTCCTTTTAGCATAAGTGTGGATTATAGCTTGTTTTTAAGGCTGCAAAAGGGTTTTACCTCCAAATTACAGAACATGCTGGATATGTAGCTATAGTCACTTTTTGTTTGGTCTCAAGCGCATGCTTGCGTGTAGTCACGTTTTGATGCAACAACCCTTCCGTTGTTAGGCTTTTGAGTGAGGTAGTGTGGTGTCTCGTTTACTCACTAGAAGACATGTTGAGTTCAGGTTTGGGGAGAGGATGTTGCATGGCTTCTTTCCTTTTGCCAGTCGTGCTGCAGTGTTCTGGATTACTAAAAGACTGTGGATTAAATAATTCAGCAGGCCGAGGTAGGATTTTGTATAGTCATCTTGTGAAGATGGCGGTGGTTCCCACGAATACCAAAGGTTACTCTGGTATAGCAGAAGGGTGGCTGCTTCAAATCCGTGAGAAGCAGCATTGATGTGTCCTCCATGACTGCATCTGATCTGGTCTGGAAGTTCAGTCCTTTTTAATTTCCCCATTGCACTTTCACAAACTCTTGTTAAATATGTATTATGGTGCATTTGTATAAGAGTATTTACTTAACAGCTAACCATTTATTTTTATTTTGCAGGATTAGTTTGCCAAAGAAAAAAAAGAAGCCTGAGAACGAGGAAGAAGAACGAGAGAACAGTATGAGGAACAGTAACAGCTTTGAACAGCTGGATGCTGATGGAGACACCTCCAGTGAAGTGTCCAGCGAGAATAACTTCAACTACGAGTATGCACAGATGGAGGTCATGATGAAGGCAATTGGAAATAATGGTAAGAAGGGCACAATATAACTTTAACAATGCACTGCACAGAAATTGTTAGGCTGGAAATTGTTCCATGCTGAAAAGCCACCCACCTGTTGATTGTCATTGATCGTGGTTCACTGTGTCACTTGTTTTAAGTTGCAAAAGCTTTTATAGAAGATTTCAAATTGGGCCCAACAGAATAGTGAGCGAAAGCTATGGTACTTTTGAAGCTTTTCTGCTGCTGCTAGTGTGGTGTGTCATTGCCGACAGTCCAGTGTTGTCAGCTCTCTGTCGGAGCCTGATATAGTTGGTAAATCCATAGCAGTGACTGGAGATATGTTGGGAAGTTTCAATTATGGTTGGTTATGTATTAAGGTATCTCTGTAAGATCTGAGGGGACTCACTGTGAGTGCCTTAGTTGTTATGCACCACATCTATGCCCCTCCTGTTAAGTTGTCTTCCTCCTACTCCTTGGTGATCAATCATTAGATTAATTAGTGAGGACTTTCCTGCAAAGGAACCACTGCCCTCACCAACTCTCCGCGCTACTTAATAGATGTCCAATCACTGACGGTTCACAACATGTGTTCTTTCTCTACTGTGTCCCGATCATGGCTCAATGCATGTGTTTGTGGTTCTATATTCACGACGTCTGAGCAAAATATAATTTTGTTTTTCCAGATCTGTAGCTCAGTCTGATTCCTGTTCATGGGCAATTGTCCTCCTTATGGCTAGCACACAACAAATGCCTGATAGTAATAGGTTACCTGGGGTGTGCCTTCCTCTTCTGTTTGCTACTCTGACATTGTACACCCAAGGGTTTAGCAGGTGCATCAAAGAACTAGCTGTCCTATCCAGATGTTGCTGTTCTATACTGCACAATTTGCAATCCTTCTCAGTAGCACATTGTTCTTCCTTATGTTCTCACCCTCAATAACAAATAGCATGCAAATGTTGTGATTGCGCTGATCTGTTTTGCGTTATTTATTTCAGTTGAATATGCTCTCATATGTTTCACTTTATTCTTACCATGTAGACCCAATGCAGTGCATCCTGCAGAGTCTGGAGCAGCAGCATGAGGAAGAGAAGCGAACAGCACTGGAGCGTCAGAGGCTTATGTACGAGCACGAGCTGGAACAGCTGCGCCGGCGCCTATCCCCTGAGAAGCAGCAGTACCGCAGCATGGACCGGTTCTCCTTCTCCTCACCTAATGCCCAACAACGCCTGCGACAGTGGGCCGAGGAAAGGTGAGTCTGCAAACATTACTGTGTGCATCAGGGTTTAGGTTGTTTTGTGTTTCACTTTGCCTAAATGCTTGACATATTCACACCCCAGCTGCCCCAAAGTCAGTTCTAATCTAGTTTGACACCACATTGTCCCTGGAGGATAGCTCAGAGGCAACGCGCTCGCCTTGGAAGCAAGACGACGCAGAGCAACACAGGTTCGATCGCCAGCTCCGCACTTACAAACCTTTGGGTATTAAGCGCGTTATAAATAACCAAACATAATCATTCCTCTGAACCTTTACTTCCTTGTACTGTGATGAAGCAGTAAGCTATTTAACAAGGGAAAGCGTTTCCCAACAGATGGCTGCGAAGAGAATGCAAACCTTGAATTGGCGCTGGAGCATGAGAGGTGCTTTTGTAAACTTGAATTGGCACATGAGGCATTCAGGACCTCAATATGGTGCTTTCGGTCAAGAGATGCTCTTCATTCTGAAGTATCTCTTGAGATGCACTGAACACAAAAAAGCACTGCAGTATAAGAGTCCCTGAACTCTGAAGTAGCATTCATTATGGGAGGTTCTCTGAACCTTTAGATCGTTTTTGAGCTAGAGAGACATGCCAAACTCTGAATTGATTTTTTTTTTGTTCAATTTAAGAGGCAGTTAGTGAAGGGCTGAGAGAAAGATGAAGACTCTTTAGGTCTAAGATATCTTGCATGGAAAATGAAGCTTCACAGAAACTGTGTTGTATTCAGTCAGACTCAGAAATTGTAGGTCAAATGGCTGGATGGTTCTAGTAACGGTATAAAGCCCATAAGGAGCTTGTAAAGCCCCAGTCTGAAATTCTATGCCCTTAGACAAAGGAGCACCACAGGTTAAATGTGTTAAAATAAAACTGAATTTGTTGGAAACTCTGGGACAAGCAAATCCAAAGATTTCACATATGTTATAGTGAGAGAAAGCGACACTCTTGAATGGTCTGTAAACTTGTAGAAAGGGAAAAGATTGGGTGGAATAGGCTTTTCCTAGAACATTTCCATTGCCAAATAGTTATTAGATGATGGTCGGAAGGATGTAGGGAAAGGAGAACCCTTTTACTGGAGGGCATTATACTTTTATATTGTTAATCAATGCTGATTGAGAAAAGTAAAATAGCAAATTCTTTGACATACTTGCATCTCTGGCCATGCTGCCATCTCAGGCCTCTGGGTTATAGATCGTTTGAGAGGCTGGGCAAGAAGCCCATATTTTTAGAACACAACTGGAATAGTTTTACTAGATTGCACTTCATTGGGCACCCACAAGTGTTTTGTCTTGCAAAGAAGTTGTTGTAACCTACATAATTTCACTCCTCAATCAGCAATAACATGTTTTCTAAGTAGAACATTCTGTACAAATGTCACCAGGGTGAACCCGCAAGGTTTCATTCCAGCATCGGCATCAGTGCATGGATGTCAATGGGGGATGATAGGGGTCGCTCTTTTGACCCCATGCAATCTTCCTGCACTCCCTGGCTGGGCCTCTGCTACCCCTGGTTAGAGGTACGGTCATTGGCAGAAAGCAGATATAGCCCTATATTCCTAGATGGAGATACCAGTGTAAACCTATAACAAATGAAACACAGCTATTGCTTGTATTGCAACAACAATCCAAAGTAGAATGTGCCATGTACCAAACCATACATAAAGGATGAAATAAAAGTATTCACACCTGGCATGTGGCAGTGCCTTCCAATTAAACATTAATTCCAACAAATTCTGCCCATCCCAAAGGGATGTTAAAATGTATACCCATGACCACGCATCTGCTGGCTTTGTGCCTACATTTACAATATATTTTTGTATCACCTTGTTCTTTTAATGGTATTGTGCTCCCCCCGCCCCCCCGGGATATCTAATCAAAGAAGAAAAAGAAAATTGGGCAACAGAAAGAGGGTCATTTTCTTTGTCCCGACCTAAACTCTACCCCCAACACCTGGCTGATCCCTAGTCACTGAGCTTCAGTATCATCAGCTCTGAAAAGGCACCAGGAAATGTGGATACCTCTCATGCCCGTCGATACTCTGTATGGTGCTTTTCGTCAAGCCTCATTATTCAAAATAAAAATCTCTGACATGTATTCATCTTGAATAAAGATGTATGTAGTTTATTTTAAGAAGGTACAATAAAACATGCATTAAAAATGCTTAAATTGGGCTACAAGAGTGCTGTGTGAAAACAGTTCAGCTCTCTACAACCGCTAGTATGATCATCCTTCCAAGCTTGATATATTGAAATCATTACACTGGGTGAAAACTACTTTTACAGTGCTTTGAAGTAGCAGGGCTCCATTATGAGGGACTACAGAAAAATGTTGTCTTATGTTTAGCAGCATGTTGCGTGCAGCATGTTAATTTACAATCGCCCTGGAGGTGGGGGTTAGAAAGTGATGAGGACCTTAGATACCCATTAGTAATTGGAGATATATTATGTACATAGTCTTCAACATATCTTTACTCTGCAGTAACGTTATTGGCCGAGTAACCCTGTGATCCGCATTTTCCAAAGGCTCTTGATATTGAGGCACAGCCCATTATGTTAAGAAGGAATGTGTTGGAAGTGAGACTGTACCTGGGTTTTCACTCATTTCAATATTAGGCAAGTATTTATCTTCTGCAGCGGTATCACAGTAGCAGATGTAGGAGGATTCTGGTTTTCTGTCAACTGGTATGGTTTGATCAGACTTCTGAGTGGAAGGACAAGGAGTTCTCATCGGAATTTGAGTCCTTGTACCCGGGGGGGTTGGGTGGAGTCTCTCCCAGTGAGGTTCCGCCTGCTGCCACCCCTAGGGGAAATGTTGCCTTGCGGGCTCAGCTCCCTAGCCTCACAAGGAAAGGCTCCCTACTGGGGAGAAGTGACTGGATCCTGCAATACGTCACACTGGATGCTTTAGTTTGCAAACGATCACTACCTAATACATGAAGCTATATCTGGTAGATAGCAGTAACTGCCCATGTAAAGTTGTACTGGTAACCCTGATCTATGATGGATATTACTGGTGGTTGTGCCCATGTCTTATAAATGACCTTTGGCAGCCTATAAGGTTATCCAGCATTGGATCTTTAATGGATTTACATGCTCATGAATATTCCCCATCGTCAAGATGGGAATCCTCAGTTATAATAAAGCAGTTTATCTTTAAAGCTTAAATGCTTGTCACCTATATAGCCTATTGCTGTCACTTTGGGTCATACTGCCCCAGCCAATGACTAGTCCTCCTTAGCTCCACCCCTGGCGGCCATCTACAGATGCTTACCGCACGTTTAGATGTTGAGGAGTGGTAATTGTTTTGCTCCTAGAAATATCAACATTTTAGTCCTATTTTTGAGCGATTTCTGTTTTTTTTTTTTTAATCGTATTCCTCAATATCAGTCACCTTAGTGACTACCGGCTATGGGGGTCTATTGCCGGTGAAGATCCCGACCATCAATGGATCTACTTGACCGTGTGAAGTCCTCTTCACAAGTTTGAGGCCTTCCTCATTCACTGCAATGACGAACGCAAAGAAGAAGAGCTTTTTCAAAACCTCTACGAAGGGTCGCCTAAAGACCTTCTGTGGAGGACCACAACGACACAGGCTTATATTGTCTGCACCCAGACCACAATATGAACCATTGCTCATCTGCTCTTCTTTTTCTTCAAAGACTAGTAAAGACAGTCACTGCAGATTGGTGACTTGGCTGGAAGAGGGTTCTGGGGACCTCTGACCCTACCTCATTCTGCAATTATGCCTCTTCCAAAATCTGCAGAACCATTGACCATACTCCCTTGTCTAAGGAGGAGACACAAGTCGCACACTGACTGTTCCACCGTCTTCACTTGTAACACCATCCACTTCGTCGACGGCTGTGCCCACGACTGCTTTGTTTATCTAAAACAACCAAGTCAACGGTTCCAGCGACACCTTCCCACTCCTCAGAGAAGCGACGTCTGCATCTACTCCGTCTATGGGCCACAGGAATAAGTCGTCAACATCCAGAACCTCGCCAACGACAACCTCGTTGACGGTTCATAAACCATGAAAATCGTCCACCTCCTTGTTGACGGCTGCTTCGTCAACCATTACTTTATTGATGACTTTGTCAATTACCTTAATGACCTTGACTACCCTGCCTACCGAATTGGCAAGAGTTTCTCTGCCTCCTAGACCATCATCAGCACCTTTGGCATCCCAGTTACAAGCCCCAGCAATTGCCACATTTCCTAGAGGTGCTAGTGTGGACCAGGAAATGCCCCCCAGCATTGTCTTTTCTGCCAACCCTGGAGCCTCCTCGAATGCCTGCAGTCCCACCCACTGGAATACCTACTGCCCCTTTGGGTACACCGGCTGCACCCATGGACCTTTCACTCAATAATTTATTGACCTTGCAGACCTTGGTCATGGTCCCCCTACGGCGCCTAAAGGAGCCCATAGTAGGATCCCTCTGGCATTATTTTCAAGAGGGGATTTAATTCCACCTTGGTTTGTTCCTCAGTTCTCTGTTCCAGTTGCTACCCTCACTGATCCTGATACTGGTCCTGATGACGCACACACTGCTACGGGCACTCAAACGGATGATTGATGACTTATATCCCAGCTGATGGTGAGCCACCAGACCCGCCCTCTCATGACTCACCTCCAGATGAAATAGGCTCTTTTTATGCACTCTTAACACATGCTGTTGAGCCGTTCGGCCTGGTTCCTGAGGAACAACAGAAAGAGGGGTTCCCATTTCAGAGGTATGAAACCTCCAGGAAGTCAGTAGTTGCTACCTCCTGTTAGATGACATCTGAGAAGATGGCCTTTTGGTGATGAAAAACCTTATCGGCTCCTCCAAAATGGATCACCTGGAGAAGAAGTGTATGGAGACCGATACAGCTCCTAAGTGCCTTTTTACGCAGCCCGGACTCAATGGAATCCACAGCCAACCCTTCTTCACCATGCATGGGACCCCCAGACACGGAGGACAAGCAGCTGGATACCTTCGGCAAAAGGGTGATTTCCACGTGTACTACTACCATCAAAGGGCCAACTCATTGGCAATGCTCTCCCGGTACGACTGCGAGTTGTGGTACAAGATGGGTCCAATCTTGGATTCTCTGCCCAATGATGATAAATTAGGCCCTAGCGCTGTTGCACAAAGGGGAGGCAGCTTCGGACCACACCATTACTGTTGCTATAGAAATTGTAGACACTAGTTTTCACCAAGTGAAGAACAGAGCTGAGCTCAAATGCCAGGGCTGGTTGAATACAACCAATTTTCATCCTGAGGTGCAATCCAAGGTTTTGGACATGCCATTTGATGGGGTGTACCTGTTTGGGAAGAAAGTGGGCAAAACCCTATAGGCCATCAAGGCTGATAGATACTGTGCTTTCCCTAGGCCTTCTGCAGCAGCAAAGACAGCCCTTTTATTCTGGTAAGGGACTTTTCTCCAGGACCTTGTGTAATTACAACCCTCCTACCGCCAACTGTCTTGCACCAGCTCACAGGAGGTACCCAGTGACTGCACAGATCTACCAGACTGCAAACCCACAAGCAGGCCTGACCAGCTCCAGGACACTTTCCCCCATTACTTCAGTATCCCAGTGGGTGGCCGCTTGTCGCAATTTGTCGATCACTGACAGATGGGTGCTCAACATCATTCGTTGGGGTCACACCCAACACCACGCCGGAGGCCTGAGGCAACCCAAAACAAAGCCCAACACATAAATGTCTGGGAGCTCAGAGCAGTGTTGGGCCTTGAAATCTTTCATACCACAACTCCAGAAAAAGGTGGTTCGCAACTTCACCCCCAACACCATGTTTTATATTCAGAAACAAGGCAATACCCCCTCGCCAATATTGTCCAAGGAAACTCGAGCAATCTGGTACAGGGCATTATGCCAGAACATGCATCTCCTTCCTTTTAATCTAGGGGAATCCACAAAACCATTGCAGATTCTGTCATGCCACAAATGGGAGCCCCTCCAGAGAAAAGTTCTTCACATCTTCTCCTGGTGGGGTTGTGCCAAAATCAACTTGTTCAAGACAGAGCAGAACTCCAGGTGCCCGCAGTCTGCCTGCCGGTAGCCTCAAGATGGGAGTCTGGTTGACCCCCTTCTCCATCCCATGGGAAGGTCGGTTCCTCTATGCATTCCCTCCAGTTCCACTTCTACTTTGAGTGCTAAACACACTCTGAGCTGTTGCAAAATTATCTTGATCGCCTTGGCCACGCCAAATTTGGTACTCCGACCTACTTCACCTGTCGTTCGCTCCTCGCATCAAGCTGATCCTATGTCTGACCTCCTCTCTGGAGACAGAGGATCAGTACTGCATCACGATCCAGCACCCCTAACATTGAGGGCTTGGCTCCTGCAGCCCAAGAATTCAGACAACCTGCATTGCCTCTAGAAATTCTGAAAAATTCTTGCAAAGGTTAGGGCACCCTCTACATTATTGTGCTACAAACACAAAATAGAAACGTTTTACCATATGGTGGCAATCGCAGCGGCTACACCCTCTTCAGCTCAAAGCTGCACAAGTCTTGCCATATCTCATGTCCCTGGCATAATTGGGACTGGCACACACATACATTAATGTACATTTAGCAGCCATTTCTCGCTACTCTCACACTGCCGGCCGACCTGCTCCGTGGTCCCACAGGCTGGTGTGAAAAGCCTGATGGTATTCGGTCAACCACTGCCTCAGGATCTTCTATTCAGGTGGCATGGGAAGGGCCATCCCTTTTGGATGCCGACAGTGGAGCTGGTCATGCGAGGGAGGATCACCTGAGGTGAAGGTTACGAGGGGTTGGGAGGAGGGGGGGGCCGAAGAGCGAGACATGGTATTCCACCAGTCCCAAAAATACCCCAACCTACTCTTTCCCCCTTTGTGGGGTATCTCCAATCTCATCCCATCTCCCCCTCCCCATTCCCAACAAATACTGAGACGAGGAAGAGGCAACTAAGATCAGTAGAGATTACCCATAGGAATCGCATGGGGGGGAAGCAAGGGCAACCTACCCTAGAAAGAACCTGTGTTGTCCCACTAATAGGCAGGCAGGGTCAGGCAGTTAATAGTGACCATTTACACCTGACTCCACTTGACTGGTTTTTTCACTATAAAAGATGTAGTTTAACACAGATTGAATGCGAGCGAGCTGGAGAAGCATTTTGTACCAGAGAAGCCACGAAGCTGGGAGCTGCAGGAAGAAGGATCCGGAGGAGAGCAGCGCGCTGCAACGCTAGCCCGGTGTGTGAGGAGGGCTGCAGCATGGCTGGGAAGCCGTGTCTCCTGAGAGCCGGATCGAGGCAGCTGAGACCCTGCTGGCGGAGTCCGTGCAAGTGCTAGTTTCCTTTGGCCGTGTGCTGGCCCCAAGGGTATCTGAGGGGCAGATGGTCAGACCCTGACCTCGGCCCAAAGTATCCCAGGGAGTCCGTTTGCTAGCACTACGCTATCCGGTGAGTTTCATATGACAGAGAGAAACTTGGGAGCGTGCAGGTGGCTAAACGGAAAAAGAAGAGAAAGCAAGATTGATAAAACGGCAGAAAGCAAGAAGCAGAAAATAGGAAAAAAGGAAATAAAAGGTGCGCGTGAGCAGTGCAGAAAAAGAATGGAAGCAAATTTGGAAGAAAGGGCAAGCAGCATGGATGTAAAGTTAAAAGCCGCCTGAAAGGAAAGTAAGCACAGAGAAGAAAAGTGACCGTATTAAAGGTGCAAGGACGCACAGCAAAGGAAAAGTAGGCACACCCTAAGAAAGAAGTGAATAAAAGAGAAGGGTGAAAGAAGCTCACTAATGTAGGAAGGTGCAAGAGGCACAGAAGGAACATAGAGTGGAAAAGAGAAGTGCAAGTGTGCACCCCAAAGTGAAAGCAATAAAGGACCTTGCATGTGTGCATAATAAATGCCTGTAGATAAAAGGTACCAAGGAAAGTGCAAGTAAGAAATACAGAGAGGGGCAAAGGTAAAGCAAAGAGCCTGGCGTTTTCAAAAGCTTCTGATTCTACCCCATGAGAAGATTGTATGTAAGAAAATCTGTAAACCAGAAAAAGGCATATCCTGACCAGCTGACTTTGTGTTTGGAATTAGAGGGGCCTAAACCTGGGGAAGAGAACCCTTAGGAATCTAAAAAGGAACTGTGATCTATTTTGTTTTTAAAGTTGGAAGCGGCCTGTGCTTTGAGAAGCAAACCCTGAGAGGCTTACTTAAGAAATAAAAGTACATGCCGATAAAACTGACTTTGTGTTTGAAAACTGGAAGGGGCCTGAGCTGGAGAAGGGAACCCTAAGAGGCCCGGCAAAGTTGGAAACGTACTGGTTTGCGGTTATAGTACTGAAACAACTGAAGCATGGGGAAGGGAACCCCAAGGAATTAAGACATTGACAGTATTGAGTTCACTGCAAGGACACTGTGGCAAAGCTCTTGCAAGGAGCAAGAAGGAACGTGAGTGGGCACCACTTGATACTTAGTCCATGTTTCTCAACAATTGTAAACAATGAGATGATTAGTTCAAACTGTTTGTGTCAAAATATTCAAACAGGAGCTGGCTATGACAATTTGGAGACACCCAAACTCAAAATATGTGAAGCAGGAGACCAAGTTCAATACCGGGTCACATGGCTGCTCTCCATAAAACACAGTCCGGGTATATACTTAGTCAAGATTTACCAAAAGTTAAACTCTAAAGGTAAGACATACAAGTATACTTGTATGTCTTACCTTTAGACTGGC
Organism: Ambystoma mexicanum; assembly: GCF_040938575.1. Taxonomy (NCBI): domain Eukaryota; kingdom Metazoa; phylum Chordata; class Amphibia; order Caudata; family Ambystomatidae; genus Ambystoma; species Ambystoma mexicanum. Next base: position 204,493,831 of record NC_090927.1, on the reverse strand, counting down.
CTGATGAAGGAAATTCATTTCCGAAATGCATTGGCAATTTGGTCTGATTGATAAATCAATCGTGGCAAATTCTTCCTCACTAAGAGAATATTAGTGACTTCTCACTTAGATCTTATTTTTGATAAAATTGTTTTGAAGAACTGAAGCGTAATGTTATCATTTTTCAAGCAAAGGCAACTTTTTTCACCTTAGAGTTGAACTTTTAGTAAATCTTGACTAAGTATATACCCGGACTGGGTTTTATGGAGAGCGGCTATGTGACCCGGTATTGAACTTGGTCTCCTGCTTCAAAGGTCTTGCAAGGAGCCTTGTTTGAACTCATTTTGGTAAATGTAAAACCAGGCCTGTCAAGGAAGCCATCGGGAACCAACCCTGGTTTCCTTATCTTTCTGTTGTACCACTACTTTTCATTTTTAACAAAAGACCCACTAACACATTTTTGTATGGAGTGAGGGCAAGCATAGGTTTAGACCCAGACAGACTTTTTATTTGAGCTTTCAGACATCAACGGCCCTTTAGAAGCATAATTTCAGGGAATCATAGCTTTTAGAGCTATGGCTAGTTAGGTATTGCACCGAAATCTTACTTTGTCTCTCTTGCCACCGTGCTTGTCTCACACTGGTTAAACAATTCCTCAAGGAAATCTTCTGGGTTTTTCCTCCTGTGAAAGCTCCAGCATGGGAACTCAATATTGTTCTTTCCAAGTTAATGGGCCCTCCGCTTGAACCTCTTCACTGGGCTCAGCTGAAGTTTCTATCATGGAAGACCACTCTTGGTGGCTAATATGTCTGCCAGGTATGTGGGAGAAATGCAAGCCTTCTCCTGTAAGCCACCCTATCTGGCTTTTCATCAATCCAAGGTAGTGCTCTGCACGAATCCTTCCTTCAGGCTGATAGGTCCCTCAGATTGCCCCCTAAATGAGCCTTTGCTTCTGCCAGTTTTCTTTGGTGCGCCCACTTCTCCAGCAGAGAGGGTATTACACTAGCGGTATGTTACACATTCTTTGAAGTTTTATATCACATGCACAAAAGAGTTCAGAAAGACATCACAACTGTTTGTTTCATTCGGACCTGTGGGCAAAGCCCTGGCAAAGATTTCCATTTTCAGGTTGCAGTCTGGCTGTATCTCACATTGCCACCATCTTGCGAACAGGCCCCTAGCAGGAAGGCCAAGGGCGCATTCCACCATAGCTGTATCTTCTACCACAGCGTGTCTGTCTGGTGTTTCCCATGCTCGACCTCTGCAGGGCTGCTGCGTGGAGGTCTGGCCACTACTTCAGGAGATTCTACTGCTTGACAGGTATTCCAAGGAGGAGTCCTGCTTCGGCTAGGCAGTGCTTCAACCTATTTGCATGAGGTGAGTGTTTCAGATGTGATTTCAGTTGCTTCTGTAGATCAATACTGTCTCCCATTTGGTTGTGTATATGTACTGCTGTGTAATCGTATTCATGAGCATGCAAATCCATGAAAGATCCAATGCTGATGAAGGAACAAGTTACTTAACTTTAACTCCTGTTCTCCAGCATTGGGATCTTTCATGGATCCACATGTGATCCTCCCGCCTACCCCTCTATGGCTCCACTTGGTTCCTACTGCCACATTACTTGTGCTTCCAAATCTGAATATGGCCACCTGGGGTGGGGCTAAGGAGCACTAATGTCATTGGCTGGGGCTGTATGACCCAAAGTGACAGCAATAGGCTATATATGTGACAAGCAGTTTTAAGCTTGGACACTAAACTGTTTTATTATTACTGAGAATTCCAAGCCTAATGGGGAATATTCATGAGCATGTGAATCCATGAAAGAAACCAATGCTGGCGAACAGGAGTTACAGGTAAGTAACTTGTTTAGTTGCTTAAATCGCCTTTTGTCTGCTTTAGTAATGAATTGTTTTTTAAATGTATTCTAATTGTATCTTTTTAACATGTGTGATGACACTTTCTTTGATGCGATCGGATCATACCACATGTGACATCAATAAGGTTGAAGGTTATAGGACATCACTTCCTGTAATGTCTTTGGGCATGTGCCATCACTTCTGCTACCCCTGATGTTTTGGGGAATTGACATGACTGCATTAGTGCATCCCTGGGAGGAACACCCCAATGGCAGAAACTTGGGTACAGCAGTTGACCCCCATTGTGCTGGAGAAGCATGCTCTGTTGTGAATGCCTATTCTCCTCACGATGAAAAGTGTCTGAAGATGGTGATTGCTCTAGAAGCCATTTAGTAGCAGCGCAACCTCTGGCTATGGGCAGATGGTTGCATGGGTGAACTGGTTGGAGATCCAAAATGTGAGTACTGACGAGTTGGCACACTCACTGATCTTGGAACTAAGATTGTTTATACTTTCTAGAATTGCAGTGGCAACAGACCGAGCGGGGTGAGCTGAGTGATGGACCTGGGACCAGTGGGAGACATATGATACAGGCTGATTAGGAGACCTAATGAATGAATGAATGAAGGATGCTGCTGGGATGACTTTTGATTTTAAGCTCTGACATCTGCCCTGCTAATGCAGGGAGGATTACTGGTGCCAGAAAGAGATTGGAAGACTTTTGGAAGGTGATTTTACAATGGTGCCCCTGTAGCCCATGACTCCTCTGTGAAGTAAGATGGAGAGAAGCAAGTGCCCCCTCACAGGACAGGAGTGGCTCTACCAGTTGGGTTCTGCACCATACTTGAGGTCTGTGATGGTATCCGTATAAATGCTATGTTGTTAATGGTGCCAGCCTCTGTTGCAAAATTCCACCCAGCACTTTTTCTGGCAAGTGTTCTTTTTCTTTTCTGGAACTGCAAATCCCAGGGTCTGCTTGGGAGCAACCAAGAAAATCCGTACTGGAACCAAATGAAGGGGAAAACAAATAAAGCTGTTATTACAGAATGAGTCTTCACCACAACCCCAACAGCGTCCAGCACCTCAGAAAAGCAAATAACTCACTGCAACAACAGAAAAGCAAACTTTCAGACTCTAAGCACATCAGAGAAACCATCAGACTGACAAGAAACAATGCTGGAAAAGAATGGGGGGAATAGTTTAAAAACAAAAAAAGGTTTTCAGTTGTCTAACCCAGGCCCTGGGGAAGAGACGGGCACAGATTGGCCATTAGTTAGATGCGTGCTGTAGCCAATGGAGGGGGAGAGGAAGATGAAAGAGGGAGAAGGTTAGAAGGGCCGTGGTATAATAGGGAAGCAGGGGAAAGGCAGAGTGTGGGTCATAGCAGCAAGCTCAGGAGTTGTGGAGGTAGACCGGCAGGAGGGGTGGAGTGCTGAGAAGTTGGTGGCTTAATTGTAGCAGTGTACAGGGGAGGTATTTGTGAGGGAGAGTGGTACCGGTTTGTGAGAGTGAAGCAGTAAATGCTCGTTGATGAGGGTAGGAGTGGGGGGGGGGGTAGTAGGTAGAGTAAGTGAAAGTGGGTGTTCACAGAAAGTAAGGATAGTAGCAAGTGGTGTAGGAGCAGTCCACAAGAAGAAAGGTGCAGGACAGAAGTGAGGGGAATGAGAATTGGAATGTGTGTGGGGCACCATATCCCGGAGTAGGGTGTGAGAAGGCGGGGTCTATTGAGGGTGAAGGAGAGGGTTGTAGTCAATGGGTGAGAAGGGTGCAGTGAAAGGAGGAGGAGAGAGTGAGTGTGGGGTCAACGGGAGACCTGAAGAGAGGGAAGGAGATAGAGGAAGGAGAGGGGATGTTGGAGTAACGCAGTAGAGGGAATGAAGGAGTATTCCGATCCAGGGAAAGGAAGGTGGAATAGCAGGTGAGTGTGAGGCAAGACCCACAATGTCTGCAGTTTGCACAAAGAAACCATGGCCTCTGTTGAACACACTGGGGATAGGTACACTAAGAAAATCCTTGGAGGGAGATATAGAAGGCATTTTCCTTTAAGACCTCTTCTAAGCTAGCCTTGGATAGTAGGTGTTGCCGATCACGATTGGAGGAGTATGGGATTTAGGGACATCTGGGCAATGGAGGAAAAACCCACTCAAAAGACCAGACGCGGAGCACCCATTAGTGTAGTCTCCCCCTCGCCCTTTTCCAGGCTGGTGCATTACATTGAACTGTCTGCCCGTCGTTGCATTGAACATTCTGCACAATCTCACATTTACAGTTGATGTACTTTGAGCTGTTTTTTTTTTTAATCCAAAATTAAAAACCCTTAGATCTTCCTAGAGAATTAAGGTAATCTGTGACACGCCTAACATTGCTTTTATGGATTAGGCTTGTGGCAGCCATCATTTAGTATTGGCTTTACCAGAAGTGCAAACCGATTTACTGCATTGGTAGCCCAGTTTGGGAGCCATTGGGATACTAATAGGTGTTCTTAAATCCTGCTACGACCCATTTTATTTTAGGGGCTTTCTTCTACAGAACCTTTAGGTTGTACCTTAAATGGATGTTCTGCACATGTGGGGTCCTTTTGAGTCGCCGCACAGCAGCCTCCATATTCGTTTTTACTGGTTTAGACCAATATCTGTTCCTGGGCTGTTCATCTCTCATCCTGTGGTGGCAGGTTCAGGGCCCACTAAGCCTTTATTTTTTTACCAATTTCTAGGGAGGTGAGGATGTCTGATTATCTGATGAAAGATTTTGGCATTGAACATATTGGCATTACTTGCGTCCCTCCCCTGTGCTTCGGTTTGCATTTCTGGGTGCTGGACATTCTTCCTGTGTCGTCTTCGTCCCTGTGTTCTTTGCTTAGGCCAGGCCTTCCATCCTGGCGCCATTGTTTGAGCCATTTCACCGCAGATTTCTGCTGTTCACCGCCTTGGTGCTGGAAGCTGCTTGCTGGCACATCTGCTCCTCTTGGTCGTCCTGGGTGACCACTGCTGTTATCCAACTGCACAGGGTGTTTTCTAGCTGGTGTTTGCCATCCATATTTGCCTTTTGAGCTGCAGGGATCTCTTGTCTGGGTTGGTCCATTGTCCTAGGACCATCTCTATTGCCGATCTTGTTTCTAGATTGTTAATCTAACTCCAGTCAAGGACGATAATAATAATAATGTATTCTTTTTTTTATATCATAAAAGATGATTCTTCTTTAGGGCTATCAGTGTGGTCGTTGGCTCAGGGTACACATCCCTGGGTGACTGGATTCTTCATCCCGCCCTGTACAAGTGAGCGTTTACTTAACTTGTTCTGCCTTCCTGCAATGGCGTTTTTAGGAACCAACAGTAAGTACTTACCTCTGGGTCCTGGGCTGGTGGATTGTTTGATACTCACCCCCAGGAGCCCAAGTGGTCTCTTAAAGATCGCTACAGGCAGACTTCAATCGCAGTTCCCCACTGACTTGCATTGTGGCTGTGTCCGGTTTCGTTTCATTGTCCTGGGACTGCTGGGTCTAGATCCGGGCCGTGTATTTCTCCTTGGGCATCTTCTCAGTATCCCCTGGGGAGGTTGCCACCACAAACACAGGACAGCCTACACACTTGGTTCCATTGTTTTCTAAGGCCACTTTATACCACTGAAGACTCACAAATTACATGCTATGGTACTTATATGACCAGTGGCGTTTTTCTGGAGTCCTCCAAAAATCCCTGAATATATTAGCCAAGCCTTTGATTGTTTTCATCTAACACGATTTCTTTTAATTTACCTTGACTAATTATAGACTTGTAAACGCATGCACTACACCTCTGCCTCATGATTTACATTGCATCATTGTTGGTCACTAGCATTCCCTTCCTTGGAGAGTAATATTCTCCATGGGCATAAGTAGTATTACTCTAGTATTTCCAGGACTTTGGTAACCTTTGGATTTGTTGGACTCTGTGTACCCCCATTTTACTAAATTTACCTCCTGAGCCGTGTGCATTCATATTGTAAGGATGCAGAAGGAGAAGACTAACACACAGGTGGCATATTGATTTCTATAGACTTATATTAGTTTGGAAAATAAAGAGAAAACCTACATTTCCCTTCCTCTAAGAGGTGTTTCCCTGCCTCAACTAAAACGCTAATGGTTCTGTTAGAATGGCCGTGTAAATCCACCGTCTGTGTCAAAACTCTACTTCTGTCCCTTACACTAAACTATCGATGAAGTAGTAAAATGGATTGCTTTTCTCACGCAGATTCCTCATGATCGATATCCATCATCCAGCTATGCTGTTCGGAAACTTTTTTACGATGTGGGGCGTAGTGGACTTTGACTGGGCAGTCGATCTCTGATCCGTCTCGTGAGTCGGCTATAGAGGTGATGTCAGACATTTTGTATATGTAGCACGTCACTACGCCTCATGCTTCAATTCCTTTTTTCCGAGCGCTTGCACGCTACATCAAGAACACGACTCGAGTTACACAACGTGCTTTTTTAAACTATTTATACGTTTTTCTTCTGAACCCTTGGCGCAATGTCATCTGAAAGGGTTTCGGGCTTCAAGCGATGCCGTGATTGTGAGGCCAAAATGTCTGACAGACCCCATGTCTGTCTATGGTGTCTGGGTGTTAGTCACGACACGGAGACCTGCGCATCGCGTGTGTTGATGCAGCTGAAATCCCTGTGTGGGGGTCAGGAAACTGGCCATCGGCCGAAAGTGCCGCAAGTCTCCAGCACGCTCGCTCGTTCTTTCTTTGGAGGCCGAGACTGAGGAACCCACTCCCAACAAGGGAAAGGAACGACATTGCAAGAAAACCAAGAAACGTTCCCATTCCAGGAGCCATTCCTCATGTTCCTCGGTTTATTTGTGCCGTAGTTGAAATCTGGTTTCTTCAATTCGATGTAATCCATATTTGGCACCGATGAACCAGAGGACTCAGACGACCCCGTTTACACAGGAGCCGGCAGTTTAGATTGTGTCGACGACCAGGTACATTTATTGGCCTTAGCTTGGGGTCTACAAGATGCCAGTGGTCTGGATAGTTCCCCAGACCTTGAGTTACAGGGTTAACACCCTTGGGCTGTAGGCATCCACTACACCTCTTCAGGGGTATGAGCTCACTGACATTTTGGACAAAGGTCCTACAGTTGAGCATAATATGCCATTCAACACAGCCATTGCGGACCATTTGGCCTCCTTATGGCAGCAGCCTTGTACCATTCCCCCTGTGAATGCCAAGATTACAGGAAAGGATAGTCCGGCAAGAGGAGACCCTTCTTTCCCCGCCACACACCCTTCCCCGAAAGGGTTGGTTATACAGGCTGCCACTGGTTCCACCAGACCTGCGGAATCCACTTCTAATCTGCCTACGGACAGAGAGGGAAAGAAATCTAACGTGTTGGCCAGAAATGTGTTCACCTCTGGTAACATGGCGCTCAAAGCCACTAACATTGCATGTTTCGCCAAGTACTCCTTTGGCTTATGGAAGGCTGTGGAATATGCTGCTGAATACTTCCCTGAGCGTGCCATGCGGAACAGATTTTTACAGCTGATGGAGGATGGGGAAGGAGATAGCCAAGCAGTCAGTGCAAATGAGCCTGGACGTAGCAGACTGCGTTGGAAGAGCAATGGGTTCAGCAGTTGTAATGAGACGCCAAGCCTATCTAAAAATGTCTGGCTTCTCTCCAAATGTTTGAAACAGGCTGCTGGACATGCCCTTTGAAGGTGACCTTATTTTGGTCAGAATGTGGACACATCCTTAGAGAAATTCAAGGAATCCAAATTGGCTGCAAAATCATTGTGCCTAGTGGCACAGCCGGACAAACCTGCCTTCAGCTTCGCCTCCAGGGGCAGAGTCTATAGACGTTGTGTGCCCTATGGCAGGAAGGTGCAGCTCCCGCAAGCCAGGCAAGGGCAGAGGCGCTTCTCGTGTACCGGAAGTGGCAGAGGGTCCTCGAGGCCAGAAAACATCGGCTCAGTCGCCCGCACCCTCTAAGCTGCTTTGATTTTCCCCTCCCACAATGCACCGGTTGGTGGACGGTTGGCAGGGCATTGGTCCCAGTGGCAGGAAATAACTTGCGATGCCTGGTCCCTGCAATTGGTTCGGTGGGGTTATTGTCTGCCTTTTCTGAAGACGCCTCCAGACAGACCACCTCCCCCACGCCAACCGGGACAGGAGCTCCAGGAGGAACTGATAGCCCTTTTGACGAAGGGTGCTGTGGAAGAGGTACCTCCTGATCAGAAAGGGTCGGGTTGGTGTTCCCGGTATTTTCTGGTGCCCAAGAAGGGAGGAGGTCTCCGTCCCATCCTGGACCTCGGGGCCTTGAACAAGTACCTGAGGAAAGACAAATTCAGGTTGGTGACGTTGAGAGATTCTCCACACTCTCCACCTTAAGGGCTGGCTGGTCTCAATAGACCTACTAGATGCTAATTTCCATGTGCTGATAAACCAAAAGGACAGGAAGCTCTTAAGGTTCCTCATAGGGGACACGCACTATCAGTTCAAAGTGCTTCCCCATGGGATGACCTCAGCGCCAAGGGACTTCACCAAGCTCATGGCAGTAGTGGTGGCTCACCTCCAGTAGATCTGGGTCCACGTATTCCCATATCTGGATGACTGGCTGATCCGAGGGAAGTCAGCGGGTCAGGTTTTGTCTCATCTACAGGACACCCTCTTTCTACTGCACAGGCTGAGCTTCTCCCTCATCTTGAAGTCCCATTTGAGACCAGTTCAGCTGTTCCAGTTCATCGGAGCAGTCCTAGATACCCAGGTAGAGTCAGCAACATAGCCCAGATGGTGCATTTGTTTCAGAACCACACCACTCTCCGAGCAGCTTCCTTCCTCTGCCTCTTGGGTGTCATGGCCTCCTGTATTTCTTCTAGTGCCAAGGCCAGGCTGCACATGACAGCCCTCCAATGGCACCCTAGGTGACAGTGGTATCAGTATCTGGGAGCGCTCACGGATTGCCTTTCAGTGTCCAGCAGGGTAGTCTGCAAACTCGGCTGGTGGAACACATGCAGCAATCCTTTGGCGTGTCATGATTCCTGCCCCTCATGTCCCTAGCCCTCCAAGATGTCAGGCTGGAGCCAGGCCACGATCACCTACATGGCCCTCAAGGGCCTCTCCATCCCTCCAAAGACCCACTTGGAGTCAGACTTGGCGCTTGTGGCACCAGACTCACTCACTCCCATAGGATAACATTGGGGATTGGACTTGTAGTGCATTGATGGGGACAAGATGGATGCCCCCACATATTTCGGTTCCCGGAACTGCATGTGCAGTCTAGTCTTTTGGGTGTGGTTCAGCCCAGAGACACTTGGGATACCCAGAGACTATTTAAGCCACGCCCAGGCTGGGAAACATGCTTTGTGTTTTCTGCACCTGCAGCGTGACACTCACCGTGTTCGGATCGGTCTCCAGTAGGCCTGCATGTTTCTTCTGCGCTCAGCTCCTGCAAGAACAAGAACACCGTTGGGAACAGCCTTACCTTGCGGCGCTTCTGCCCATCATTCATCGCTCCTTCTGTTCTGCGGGCATCTTCGGCGGCGTCATTCCCATCCCGGCACGCCGCTTCCTAAGGAAAAGGGAAAAGAACAGAAAAAAGCCATTAGTAAGCATTCAGCAAATCTTCGCTTATTTTTAAAGACTGTATGAGCTTCAAACGCTTACCTGAATCCCAGCCGCTCTGGGGGAACTCTCTCTGGAACTTCTCATCCATCTGCAAGAGGGAAAAGATTCCAGGTTAGCGCGGAAACATCTAGAGGCACCACATACCACGCTTACTCACCGCATTTCTTCTTCATAACCGGCATCCACGCTGAAAATGTCGCGGCACCTAAAAGACACAGAAAAAGAACTCAGTTCAATACTAATACGAAAGGGTCGCTTTACGCTCTCACTCACCTTCAGCACTACTCCTCTCAGCAGCACGTTGCCATCCCCGGATGCCGGCCATCATCTAAGGACGGAAAGGAACGAAGTTAAAGAACTGTTCAAAAGACTCATATTTACCTGTCGGACTGTTGCCAGTGAAGTAACTAGGCAGCAACGAGCCCGCATCAATCAAAGCACCCTTGCGCTGAAAGCAGGACAGAGAGCACACTTTCCAAGAAAACAAGGTGAGCTGTGGATCAAAGGGAAGGGTTGGACCCCGGGGAAGAAGGGGTTCAAGCACACAGAGACGATAGGGAGTTAAACTCTTCCAATCCTGTGTTTCAGGCCCAGTCTCCAATCGAGTAAACTCCAGGGAAGGGTTCGAGGTCGTAAGAGGTCAGAACAGGCTGAGTGACGTCCCCGTGGATACCAGGTGAGCGTTGCATGGCGTGGGAACTTTTCTGGCCTCTTTGGCCTCAGGCCCGAGTGGTCAAGGAAGCGTTCCTGAAGGATTGGGGCACCCGCTGTGAGGATTTGCAGGTGAGCGGCCCCTGGTCTCCATCGGAAGTCCGGTGGCATATCAACAAGCTGGAGTGGCGGGCCATCAGGTTAGCCCTGAGGGCCTTTGCCACATTGCCCTGAGGGAAGCATGCCCTCGCCCTGACGGCCAGCACGGTGACCATGCACTACCTCAACAAGCAGGGTGGTGTGCACTCCGGCCCACTCGACACATAGGCAATTCAGCTGTGGGTCTGGTTGTGAGAATACCAAGTCTCGGTCTCAGCAGTTCATCTGGTGGGGACAGAGAACACCTTGGCAGATGCTCTGAGCAGGAAGACCGCAATCTCACACGAGTAGAAAGTGTGTCAGGATGTCCTCAAGGAGGTCTTTGCTCTCTGGGTACCCCAGCAGTGGATCTGTTCGCCACAGAGTCAAATAGAACAGTTCTGCTCTGGAATTCCCAGCGAGTGGCGCATTGGGGGATGTGTTTCTGGTGGGTTGGATCTTCTCTCTGCATTACGCCTTCCCCCTGATTCCAGTCATCCCTTGAGTTCTCGGGAGGTTGAAGAGATTTCGAGCGACCATGATCTTGATTGCCTTGGATTGGGCGAGGAGAACATGGTACTCCTGGATCTTACCATCTGTCCACCTCACTGGTTGCCTCTGCGTCCGGATCTCCTAAGCCAGTCGGAGGGTCGAGTGCTCCACCGACCCCGGATTCCCTCAGCATACATACGTGACTCTTGAGAGAATGAGGTATGATGACTGGGACCTTTCTGAGGAGGTACTTGAGGTATTGCTGGCTCCATGCAGACCTTCTACTAGATCTCTGTACATGTGCAGGTGGAGAAGATTTGAAAAGTGGTGCAGGGAGCGCGAGACTGACCTGATCTCTTGCCCCACCACCACAGTGATGGAGTTCCTTCTGTCACTGGCCTCTTCAGGTTGCCACAGTCAAAGGGTATTTGACGGCCCTGTCTGTGTTCAAGAGGTCTCCAGACCAAGGTTCCTTTTTTACTATTCCGGTCATGCCACAGTTCCTGAAGGGCATTCTCAACAAGCTTCCGCCAACCCCATTTGTTGTCCCAGATTGGGATCTTAATCTGGTTTTGACCTACTTGATGGCAGCTCCATTTGAGCCTGTGCACTCATATTCTTTTCGGCTGTTTGCCCTGAAGACAGCCTTTTTGGTTGCGATCACATCTGCCAGGAAGGTTAGCAAACTGAAAGCCTTGTACTGCAAGCCTCCCTTTCTAAAGGTCTTTCGTGAGAAAGTCTCTGTTAAAGTCATAACCGGATTCCTTCATAAGGTGGTTTTAGAGTTTCATCTGTCCCAGTCTATTCATTTACCAGTCTTATACCCTGCGCCGCATCGCTCAAAGGAGGAAGAGCGGTTCCACCGCCTTAACCCCAAGAGAGTGTTAAGCTTCTACGTTGCTCGCACATCTGAGTTTAGGAAATCAGACCAGTTGTTCATGGCCCATTCCTTGTCTAGAAAAAGTATTGCCATCACTAAAAAAAACCCGGTCACGTCGGATTATTTTGTGCATATGCTAGTGTTTTACCAATCGGCAGGCAAAGAGCATCCAGCAGGGATCAGGGTCCACTCGACCAGAGGGGTTTCATCTTCTACAGCTGTTAGGGAGAATTCTCTGTTTAGGCAGAATTTCCTAACCTAGTGAGTCCCCCAGCAGCTTTGCTGGATTTTTGGGGTTTATTTTTTTCTCCTGCCAAGAGTGAGACTTTTACCCTCACTCTTGGGGGTGATTTGAGTGTGTTTCTTTGACTCTAGAAGTGTTTAATGGGCTATGGGGTCTTTTACTCCATAGGGCTTCATGTGTTTTTGTGGTGTTACACAGCACCCTCAGGGGTTGTCATAGTGACTCCCCAGTATAGACGCCATACCCTGGGACTGACTACTGTCTCCCAGGGTCTGTAAAGTCACCATTGACTTTACTAGTCTTGAATTCTGAACAGAACCAGTACAAACCATCATATTGTGGACGTACTGGCTGGGGCAATTCGATTGCCCCGGGGTCTGTTAGTCGAGGGTGCACGTCTCTGTCCCCCCCCCCCCCTGATCGAGTTTTGGCTGGTGGCAGTGGATACTACTTTTTATATTCAACCGCGAATATTTCTCTATGGGATTTTCCCATTGTTCGAGGCTAATATCTTTATTTATTTAATTACAATAGCCTCGAACATACCGCCGGTTTATTTATTTAATATTAATTCTCCGGTTGGTATTTTTTGCCAAAACTCGGTTCTAAAATGGCGTTTGTGTTCTCTTCTGTGACTCCAACCCAAGTCGAGCCCTTTGTTCCACTTTTTGGCGGGCTTCTCCACAGAAGCCCTCCAAAGTGGTGCCACTCTGTCTGGGGTACTTAGGAGGGGTGGAGGGGAATTTAGGCACCCTGGACTGAGTTGCCTAGGCAACTCAAGTCGCACTCCGTCCACTTAGCATGTTTGAGTGACAGCTAGGCTGAGTGAATGGGGGTTTTCTGCATAAAAGCAGGGCTTTGGGGACTGGAACTTCAGAAGTCGCCACAGGACCTAAGAATCCGACGAGGGAGAAGCTGAGCTGACCTGCCACGACGACACCACCGGTGGAGCCCTGCTGGACCGTCTCACCCCTTTTCCCAACGACAGAGGAGATCTCCCGCCGGAGAGTCTTCTTCCTTTGACATGCGGAGATAACCAGTTTCACCGTCTTTTCACCTTCCCGACGCATCTCGTGGCCGCCTTGCCTGCCCCAAGCACCCCATCAACCAGAATACCACGTTTTACCACGACCGCGAAATAAAGGGTGATACCTTTAACCGGAAAACTCCACGGCTGGTTTCTTCCCTGGCAGTGCAACGACCTTCAGCTTTCCTCCAAGTCGAGATCTTCTCTTCCCCTGGACGACGATGAGACTTGCACCGGCTGCCAGGAACAACTGCCACCGCTGGAGGATCCTTCCCACTTAAGGTACCGTGTCCCGCCTGGCTTCCCTTGCCACCGACTGTACGGGGTAGATTTAGCCCCCTGCTTTCGAGCCTGGGTAGCCTGGGACACCCTGGCTAAACTTTTCTGAGCCTCTCTAAACTCTTTTCGAACTCTCTGCAAGACTTTCTAAGCCTAGTGTAACTGTGTGATCTTGGGAGCATTTGTGCTCTGCTCTCTCTAAGAGTGGGCCGAGCCTATGGACTTTGGCTCACCAGTGACTTTTGCTCTTCTACCTTGCTCATAGTGTTCCTAAATCTTAGAGTGGTGTACCTTTCCATATTCTGTCTTTTTCCCCTCCCTCCTTCATAAACTTATTGTAGTTCTCACCTCTGTATGGAAATAAGTGGTGTTAACTAAGACTTATCTGATAAGGAATAAGGTTTGTATATATTATAATAGTAACGGTGTTTAGAGTGTTTCAAACAGTGGGTTTTTAAATAAATAATTATATACTTTGATACCAAAGCTCTGGTCAGTGTTTGCTTGTATTATTGTGTCTGAGTGCCTATTGTGTATACTTTGCATACTGCCTAACTCTTCTTGAGGGAAGTCAGACTGCTCAGCCACAGCTACCAGGTAAATCTGGGTGGTACAGACTGCTACCAAGTGGGTTTACTGAAAACACCTGTAGTCCTAAATCTTTTGCAGTGTTCCCAAAGGGAACTGCACAGGTTTCTGCCTAACAGCAGCTCTCCATAGAGGGGTCCCCAAGAGGGATATATGCTGAGCAGCCACATGGTCATCCTTGCATACTTTCACCAAGCACTATGCCTTGGCTGTTGCACATGGAGCTGATTCAAGGTTTGGTAGGGCGGTTCTACAGAATCTACTAGTTTAAATCTTTCTGCCCTCGTCAGTTATCCTAACTGCTTGGGGAGTCTATCATGATGAGGAATCTGCGGGAGAAAAGCAATCATTGAAGGAGAAATGACTCACTGTAATGATCTTTCTATATATTCTTCTCCAGCAGATTCCTCATCGACCCTCCCATCCATCCCGCTCAGAAAGTTATGTGGTTGTTGTTTCTGTCCAAATGAGAAGGCATCTGGTGATGGCTCTGGGATGACCGTCTCAATCTCATTGTTAAATTAAAATATATATTTTTTTTATTTCCAATCATTGTTGTGGGGGAACAACCTATTGGGCTGTATCCTCCTGTGGTTTTTCCTTCTGCCGCAGGTTGGGGAAATGGAGGAACTGAAACATGGGGCATAGTGACGTGCTATATATACTCCGCCTGACGTCCCTTCCGGACCCGACGATCAAGAGCCAGACAAACAGGATCGACTATCGAGGTCCACTACGCCCCCTGTCAATTTTTCCAAAAAGCAGAGCTACATGATGGATATCTATCATGATGAGGAATCTTTGGAGAAGAATCCATAGAAAGATAATTACAGTGAGTAATTTCTCAATCTTCCTGGTCCAAAAGAATGATTCCATTCTTCTGGACTGGGGATACAAGTTCTCTTCCAGGTTTTGGCTTCTTTGGGGAATGACTCCCTTCCCCAGGTCAAACTGTCCTCCAACACAAAAAAAGAAAGTTCTGACACGTGTTTGTCAGGCACAACACTTTGTAATTTAACGTTTTATCAGCTTTGGTTACCAGAAGAATGGTTCCCTTCTCCTGGTATCTGGATTTCACAGTTCAACACAACCCCTGATCTTGGTTACACTCTCAGGTTTCTCAGAATTACAGTTCATGGGGACCCAGGTGTCCCCACTATGGCCTACTTGGTTCTCTGGCTTGTAAAGTGGTGCCACAAGGGAGAGGACTCTGCTTTCTCCCTTGCGTTCTCTTGTTGTGGGTCCCAGACCCAGGCTTCCCCACTTAAGTTTGGTCAACTTGGTTCACTAACCTGCCATGTACTGCCACCGAGGAAGATGACTTGTAATTTCCTTGTGTTTTGGATGCAGATCCCAGGCCTGTACTTCTATGTTTTTTTGATCTATCAGACTTGGTTTTCTCTCCTGCTGCCAAGTACTGCCATGAGGAAAATACCTCTTGTCTTTCTCTGGGTAGCCTTGTTCAGCATTAGGGGTCTTAGATGTACCTATATTTGGGAGTCACTACCCTCAGTAATTCCCTGTACTGCTCTCTGGAATAGGGGGTGTCAACGCCTCTGAATTGAAGACTTTCATGTGTGCCGTTATACAGTAGCCAAGACCCTTTTGTATTCTCCCAGCCAGCCCGTTCACTCCCATAATTTCTGGGATTTTCGTGGTGGGCTATGGTATGTCTCAAGGTCTGTTCTCGTTTTGGTCTGGTCTTGTGGTTACTGCTGGCTTCCGCTTTGCTCTTCGAAGGACTGCGTCCGCTCAAGTCACTAGCACTTCGCAGACTGCGCATCTGTTAGGGATATTTGTCATATTTATGCTTCATTCCCTCTCCTAGGCCGCCAGCATTTGTTGCTGGACTTTTGGATATTTTTCTGAAATCCTGAATGCGTGGAGCCTTTTTCCACTCATTTATTCTTATGGGCTCTGTCTTTTGGAGCTCTATTCTTTGTATTTTAACTGTCCTATGGAGTCTCTTTTTCCTCCATATCTCTTAAAGGCATCTGTGTTTTACTATTGCAGCACACAGCTCCTTATGGGCAGTGTTGCTGGGGACCCTTACGGTCCTCCTTTGAGATTCCTATTCTATATCCCAGAGTTACTATAGTTTTTAAGGATCCTTGGTATCTCTCCAAAAACCTTATAGTCTGAGATTGGCACACACCACCTGATGTGGAGTGCCAAAGGGATACCTAGGACTCTCTACTCCTTTGACTTTTTCACTGACGATCTCCTGGTTATGGCGGGTGGTGGTGGACTTGTTCTACCAACTACTGTGCGATTTTTATACCGCAGACTGTGTCCATAGCCTTGATAGTGCACAAAAGGGGTACCCAAGCACCAACTGGGGGCCTCCCTTCTTTTTCGCCATTACTTGCGTGGTTGTTCTTTGTCAGCCCTTCTACCATTCTGGGAGGAAAGACCGATGTGTGTTTTTTGCCTTTCACAGGAACACTTGGGTGTTCCCGCCTAGGCTCCAGAGTGTCTGGGCAGGCAGGAAGTGGGGGAAGAGTTTTCCACCCCCCTGTTCCTTGTCTGCCAGAATGGGACCAGCTCCCATTGGGGGTCTGGCTGTCCTGATTGGACAGCCAAACACCCCTTTCGAATGGATTGTGTCCTCCCACGTATTCCTCAACCTATGATAAATCATTATCCTTCCAGCTTCGCTGCTTCGGAATTCTTTTTTCATCAGAGGGCGCTGTGCACGAGGTCTTGGCGTCGATGTCCCTCAACGGGCTCTGTACCGCGTTGACGTCACCATCAGTATAAATAGTGCTGCGCCCGTTGGCTTTAGTTCCGTTTTTCTGGTTGCTTCGCTCTCGAGAAAGGCGCACTTCCAAATTTTCTTCTGAAAATGTCGTCTTCAATGCATTCAACTCCCAAGACGGGGTTTAAAAAGTGTATCGACTGCGGATCGAAGATGTCGATCACAGAGCCTCACCGTGTTTGTCTCTGGTGCCTCGGTTCAAGCCATCGAACCGGCGACTGTGGCTCCTGTCAGTCAATGACAGAGAAGGCCCTTCGTGAGAGGAAAGGTAAACTGGCGGTGGGGAGGGAAGCTTCTAAAGCCTCGAAGGCTTCGTCTAAAAGACATATAATAAAATTGAGCGATTTGAAAGAATCGGATCGTCATAGACACTCTAAGAGATCTCGTAGATGATGAAGGCGCTCCTCATCTTCCTCTTCTAAAAGAGTGAAAAGGAGACACAGATCTCCTTCATCATCTTCCGATTCATCGACCGAATTGGTACGATGCCCGACTAAGTTGGATTCCCCTAGAAAATGGGAAGAATTTCAAAGGAAGATGATGGAGGTCTTTGAGAATGCGGCCTCGACCCCCTCAAAGAAACCACAGAAGAGCCGGGCCCCTGTTGCTCCATCAGACGACATGGGGACGTCAGGAACTACTGTGGTAAAACCCGGTAGTATGGACGAAACTCGAAAAACTCGAGTCGACGCCAAGTCGTCGAAGACTCATCGAGAGTCAAGTATTTCTCCGACCCCACATAAAAAACAGAAGTCGTCGACGCCTGTGTCAAACTTCATCGGGGTCCTCGAAGATTCCTTTGATGCCATCGAAGGTTACGTCAATTCCTTCGATGAAACCTCATGAACAAGACAGGAGATTTACTCCTTTACCAAAAGCCGACTGTTTTAAGTCTATGTCTTCAATTTTTGAAGAAAGTGGCTCTGAAGGAGAGGATGTTTCTCATTTTGGAGTACAATATTGTACTAGGGAGGTCCCAGAAGAACTTATCGATCCCGAATAGAAAATGAGAGCTGTGTGACACCGTTTATTCTGCTAGTGGCATTGATACGTCACCTGAACTAGAGTTTGCAAAATCTGAACCTGCAGAACATGCAGATTTGGGGTACAGGAGTTTAATGAGTAGAATGGTGGAATACATAGGTTGGGGTAGAGCCTCACCCACTTTTGAACAGGACGATATGACGGACATAATTGTTCGGGGCCCCCAGAAGGATCCAGTTCTCCCCTTCCATAGGGCACTTCAGAGAACAGTGGAAAAGAATTGGGAAGTTCCTGATAATATTGCTGCTGTAAACAGTAATTTTCCTAAAAAATATAGACCGTCTAGTTCTGATCCTAAATATTTAAACAGACATCCCACTCCAGAAAGTCTGGTTATTCAAGCTGCAATTACCGCAACACAGACTGCATATCCTACTATCCCCCCGGATAGAGAGGATAAGAAGGTGGATGCTTGGGCCCGTAAAGTTTTTACAACGGGTAGCATGGCTCTTAAGTCAACCAATGTCACCTGTACCCTGGCCAGGTTCACCCATACCCTACGGGACTGCATTTCGGTGGCGGCTGTTCATATTCCAGAAGGCGAGGAAAGGGAAGGCTTCCTGAATATTGTCAAAGACGGAAAGGAGGCAATGGGGGAATGTCTCCAGTCTGGACTGGATACTGCTGATAGTATCAGCAGATACATGGCTGCAAGCACTGTGCTACGCAGATTTGCGTGGTTGAGGAAGTCAGGTTTTGCACCAGATGTGCAGGCCAGACTTCTCAACATGCCTTTTGATGGTAGTAAGGCTGATGAAAGCCTAGAAAAACTACAGACCTCAAAAGCACCAGCTAAATCTCTTAGCGCCTCCATGCGACAGCCTCAGAAACCCTATTTGGTCTCATCTTCCTGGAGGAGACGTCCTTTTCGGTACTACTCCTCGTTTGGTAGAGGAAGAGGACAGGCTTTTCAAAGAGGCAAAAGAAATGTCTCTCGTGCTGGACGAGAGAAGACTGCAAAGCCAACCTCAGGAATGGCATCTTTGCCCTCAGCCGCTCCTGCTGCCGCCTCCACAAAACCCCAGTGGGAGGCAGGATCTCTCAGCATCTGAAGGAATGGCAGGGCATTACCTCAGATGCTTGGGCACTGGAAACAGTAGCTCAAGGTTACTGTCTCCCCTTCCTAAAAAGGCCTCGGAACCATCCACGGGGACCAACTCTGTCAAAATTCCAGATCCGCTCCTGTTGCAGGAAATTTTAACCCTGCTAGAGAAAGGTGCTGTAGAACAAGAACCTGTAGTCAAGAGGAACAAGGGTTGGTTCTCCCCATACTTTCTCATCCCAAAGAAGGATGGAGGATTGAGACCCATCTTGGATTTAAGAAACTTGAACAAGTTCCTCAGGAAGTACAAGTTCAAGATGGTAATCCTTTCTCAGTTCCTTCAGGCTCTCCAACTCCAAGACTGGTTGGTATCATTGGACCTTCACGATGCTTACTTTCATGTGCCAATCCATCTCAAGCCCAGAAAGTACCTGAGGTTTGCGATTGGCAATTCTCGCTATCAGTTTCGAGTTCTGTCATTTGGGTTGACCTCCGCCCCAAGGGTTTTCACCAAATTGATGGCGGTGGTGGCAGCGAGTCTCGGGAGAGGGGGGGATTCATAAATACCCCATCTACCCACGTCACGAGTAACAGAAAACGCCGACCAGAGACTCCTGCAGACCCTTTGCAACACCGTGAAGCGACCACTGCTGTCCTGACCCTGTTTTCTGTGCGACAGAGAGACTCCGAAGAGGACAACTCCTTCCCTTTGACTGGTACGAACAACCATTCCCAGGACAAAATTTTATTTGATCTATCTACCGATGTCCTGTGAGTTTCCGGAGCTGCAGAACCACAATACCAGGGGACCTGTTGCCCATTTCGAGTGCATCATTGTGGAAATGCTGAATCTGTTCTAGTCTTTGCTGAGCCCTCAATGACAGTCCAGAGATGCAATTCAACTTGGCCAGATCCCCTCATCAGAGTGGGGGACTGTAGGAACCAAAGATGATTGGTCGGGCGAATCCCGTCCTTTGTTAGTGCTGCAGAAAAGGCGCCAACACTACAGAGTGACCAAAGAAGTTGATTAAAGCCTTGCCAGAGGTGCTCCCTCGAGACTGCTGCAGAGAGATCCCATCCATTGTCCTGCCTTTCGTCATCAGATCAAGCAATCTGGTGGTCGGGTCCAGAGCTGCAACATTGCAGAGCATCCACCATAAACTTTTTCTTCAAACTTAAGGTACTGTGGGGAAAAAGCTATTGCTTACCTTATTCCAGAAAGTCGCTCCAGAGCGTTGGAGTGCACATGGAGGTGTCCAGGGAAACCCCCTCTTACCTCAGACTCAAGCTGCTGCTTGTTTCCCATTAACAAATCCTTTTCCAGGGTCTTCTGAGTTGATTACGCCTTCTTGTATCTTCCTTCCTAGAGGCTAGAAAGTATCCACAGGAACTTTTGTTTTCTATGTCTTTGCAAGACTTTAACCCACTACAAACTGCCTTTTAGCTAGGGTTGCATTTTTGACTTTGAACCTGAAGCTCTTCTAGGATAACACTAACCAACTGTTTTCTTTCCCAAAAATCACTATCTTGTATGTGTATGCTGACTAAATGCAATTACTGTATTACATTGTGGGTGCGCGTTATTACTGATAGTACGGTATACCTGTCAAACTCCTGTAACAATTGTGCCATTCAGCAACAACCAACTAAGAAGTGGCCTTTCAAAGTATTAAGTATACCTGTGTGTGCTGGTTTATTGTACTAAGTATTTAAGAGTGACTCTGTGTAAATATCTATATTTTAATATAAATGCATGTGTTTCTTTGATGTGCATTACTGGCTAGGTTCAATGTGCTTACCTACAGCTTGCATCTTCCTCTTAAAATGAGCTTGACTGCTCTGCCACTCTACTACGGTCACTGAGTAATATAGACTGATACTAAGAGTTGGGATCTACAAACCACTGGGATAGCTTACTAAAGTCTTACCTCCAAGTGGGACTTTAGGAAAACTCCCCTAAAAGCTTCTCTGCGCCACCGCGCGGTCCGGCTTCTTTCCTTCTCTGGACCTCTGCTTCACACAGCTTCCAGTCCGGTCCTACACCGTAGGAATGCGTGGGGTCAACTCTGCCTGCTCGCCAACGTTCTGGTCTCCAGCCACTTAAATCACGTGTGCCAAACAGCTTCCCTGCTGTCAGTTCCTCCTGGGAGGGCTTGTCTCCATACTAAGTCCTTCTTTTCTTTTTATGATGAATGGACAAGGATCACTAGAAGGCTCATTTAAGTGCTCAGCTGGGCTCTTTCTCTTTCCGCATGGTCTCTTCGTCCCAGTCCTTGCTGTGTGTCTTTGAGGACGTCCCTACTCTTCCTCGTCTCAGTAGATGTTACATTTTCAGACCTACAAGAATACATGGAAGTGTGAGGTATTGGATTGGGGCTTAAGAAATAGAGGTGTATAGGTCATGGGTGGGGGATTGGTACACTGCGTTCTCCTGAGATGTTCTCCTTTGTCCCTTGAAGGAAAGTGTCTTCCCATGAGATACTCCTGCTGAGTAACACCCCAGGGGGACTGTCAGGCAGCGTCCCACCACCCTAGCCTCATAGGAAGGGGCTCTCCCTGGGGAGAAGTGACAACATCTCGGGATTAGTAGCAATATCATGTTTAACAATTACCTGTACAGCAGGAAAACTATGGCCCAATTCTTTGTGGCTTCTTGTATTCAGACTATGATGGCAATTACTGTTATTGTTTAGGGCTCTTCCCTTAACTTACATATGGAAATCTGTGTATATAGTGTCTGCCAGCAGGTGTGGGGCTTGCATTTTAGGGTGAACTGTGTTGGTCCTGTTCTGGCTATTTATTGTTTTTATATCTACTCTATGGTATATTTGTCAGTATATCAGTGTGGTATCTTTTGTGGAGACTCAGAAATAAGTGTACCTGGCCTTCCTCCCTGCTGCAGTTGTGCTTGACTGCTCTCCTACAGCTGCCATTGGAGAGTATGGTCTTTACTTGTGGGTGACGTGCTGTTCTACATTAGGTTGGAGGATTACACAACACTCACCAGAGTTGTGCAAAACAGGAAGGCAAATCAAAAAACGTACACATTTATGTATTAATGATATGGTGGATATGATTATAGGAAAACTAGGAAAACTTTTTGCCAGCTATTAAAGTAATCTATTTTTCTCTTAAATCAAAGTGAAGTGTATTGATACTGATTTTCTGATAACTGCCCTATATATTATTCATCAAAACTGTGCTGAGCCGTAACAGATTTGCTAAAAAGTTAATGATCAACAGGCGAATGTGCTATTTCTTGCAGGCATTAGCTTGTTTTGTATTTAAATTGATGTCCTAGTCAGTGGAACTAAAAGGACATAAGGACATAAGGAAAAGAATAGCCCAATTTCTAGGAAGGAAAATTGCAAAACATTTAATGAAATAGTTGTTCCTACTGTGGGCATCATCTGGATGAAATCTATATTGGATAGCTGGATACGAGTGCAGGCAGTCACCGTTTGGAATGATCATTATATCATGAGAGCGCATACTGCTCGTCTGCAGATGATGAAAAAATGCCTGCCCAAGCACGGGTGTGTGCTTCCAGCAACTTTTAAACACAAGTCGATAATGTATGATGTGGTGGATGAGAAGGACAGAGATGGGTTTCTTCCATTTCCAGACTTTTATTCAAAAATAGAGAAGACACCCATATCTATCCCTAACCTATGGGTCTTCCCTATCTAACACAAACTAACTAGGGGGCTTGTCAGTTATCAGTGAGTCCAAAAGGAAGATCTGTCCTCTGTCCAAAGCTAAAACTATTCTGTCCCTACCACTATCAAAACAACTTAAGCACCAGATAATGAGTGTACCAGCAACAATTCTTACTTCGTTCCTCCTGTTTGTTATTACTGGGACGAGTATCTGGGTACCAGTAATAATTCTCTTCGCTCTCCACTATTCTTTATTTCTTATCATTGTCCCCATATAACTTCCCATTCTCCTTAAGGAATATTGGTTTCCGTTTCTCACAGGGACAAGCATGATTGTAATGCTTGTTATGTTAGTTATCCCTCCCTGGTCTCCCGCATGCCCGGTTACATGTTTGACTTGGGGCTAGTGTCACCGGGTCTGCAATCAGGACAGGGTGCTGCTTCCTCCTGTTCGTCAGGTTGGCTTCTTGTCTTTCGACTTCCCTTACTCGTTCTCTGCACCCCCCCCTCCCCCTCGTTTTGGGAATGGGTCTGTGGACTCTTGTCGTTCTTGGACTGAACAGTCCACTGACTCTCGGTCACGCCACCACTTACGACTCGGTAGGCAGTCTGAGGTTTCATTCCTTGGCTCTTCTGCCTGCACTCATTTCCCATGTTGCTTTCACTCTTCAGCTTGTTTCCTTGTTTGCATGCTGTGCATCATGGTGTGGTTCAGAGTTCCACACACAGCTGATTCGAATCTCCCCGGTTTCCTCTTCTGACAGGATTTGTCGTCCTCTTTTTATGACGCTTAGCTGGGCTTTCTCCGGCAGAGCGTCCAAGTCTGTTCTTTCTGTTGCCAGAGTAATCTGCGGACAATCTTCTTCTGCACAGTATTGTACACCTTTCCTTTCTCATATGAATTGAATGTTTGTGCACCCCAGTAACCTGCATTAATTGGCTCGTCATAAGTTCTTTGGGTGGCAGCAGTTGGAGGTGGGTTGTGGGTGAGTAACTTAGGAAGTTCCTCTTTGAAACAGGAGTCCTTGTCCCCAAGGGTGGATTATCTCACTATGTGGGCCTGCCTGCCTCTACCCCTAGGGGGGCTATTGTGCAGTGGGCTTACTTCCCTTGCCGCACAGGGGTAGACTACCCCCACCCCCTTGGGAGGAGTGACTGAATCGCACGATTTCCCACAAATATCTCAAGGCTCCTGCATAGCTGACAATAAATGGTTTGTGGATGAGAAAATAAAGAAGGAAAACAAAGATAAAATGCACGGAGTACACAGCAAAGGCATCTGGGCTGTTTGGGCACCTTATTCATATAGCCTCTTGCCACCAATGTGCACATTGATTAGGCTGCTATTGATTGTATGGAAGATATAATGCTAGGTCGTTTTGTGAAAACGTGTGCTTTATCAGTTTGCAGATAAGAGATACTAAAAGGTGCATTCCCTAAAGTAGCTGCCTGAAAATAACAGGAACAAATGCACACACTGGATATCTGTTGGCAGGCACATTTAGACAAATTACATTGGCAGACCCATGGGTGGTGGTTGGGGGGTGCTCTTGACTCACAATATAACATGCAAATCTTCTCTTTAAACTAGCGTTGGCAGAGGCAGTAGTTTTGGCTTTTGCATTTGTTCCTTGCAGGATATATTTAAAGGCATACATTTCTATAGGTCTAGTGAAGTAACATACCAAACTAAAAGAACATGCAAGCTGAAGGGCAAGTCATCACGTGACTATTTTGTGGGCTGCTAGCGGTTTCTGGCTGATTAATAACATTAGATGAGGAACAAAGCCTTCAACTTACACATCTCTCTATGGAGTCCCAAAAAATACTACTTGTACGTCCCATAACCTTTCCTCCATCCTTGTGGGCCTCCCTCAACATGGGGACGGTACCGTAACCTTTGCCAGCGAAAATGTGAACTGCATTTTTAAATTTAGTATAGCGTGTGGGGATGCAGCCCCGGGCCTGGGAACGCCATCGAGGCCCTGCCCTCCGTCACCTCACCTCAGTCCCTTTTTAAACAAGGACGGTGTAAAACCTGGCAGCTAGACTCTTCAACTTTTTACAATGTTCTGCATGCGCCCCCATTTTTGTTTTTCTAATTTCTTCACGTTCCTTCAGTGCCTTGTCCCTGGCGTATGTCGGCTGCAGGAGGTTTCACGAGATGCACATCCTTTGATCGGCCGTTCCCAGCCTTGGACCCCCATGCACTCTGAATTGAGTGCCTGGTGCCCGACCACCGTTGGGACACATGCGTGGCCTGCAGTTGTTGGTCACCGATCCTTGAAGAACCGTCTTTTCCGCAGAGATCTTCCAGTCTTCACCACCGGGTCATCTAAAAGACTTCTTTGCCTGGATCTTGCGTCAAGAGAAGGTAGGTCCTTAGTTTTCTAATGCCCCTCAGCACGGAGACGCGTTCCCGGGACCTCTGGCTGCGAAGGGGACCTTGGACTTTGGTACTGGCGGCAGACCCAAGGCAGTTGAGGCTACCGGCTGCCAAGCAGAGGGTCCCAAGGGCTCATCCGGGCAATCCACCGAGGGGTGCTCCAGCTCTTCCTCAACTTCGGCACTGCAGTGCTAGGGGCTTTCGAGCTCTGGTTCCAGGTGGCAGCCTGAGGCGCAGCCCCATACGACTACTAGCTCCCCAGCTGAGGTCTTACAGCCTACCGGAGCCATCTCTGGGTTCATGACACAGGGGGACCATTTGACTACCAGCCCGATGGGTGAGGGCCATAGGCGTACCAGAGCCATATCTGAGGTCATGACACAGGGGACCATTCGACTACCAGCCTGCTGGCTGAGGGCCAGGCCTACCGGAGCCATCTCTGAAGTCGACGCTTCTGCTTCAGGGTTGGGGCACAAACAGTCCCCAGCTATGTCGGACCCTGCATGGGGCCTTCACGCCCTCCCGACCAGGACAAGGCGTAAGGCCCCAAAATGGCAGACAAGCACGTGGCAGAGCCTGCATGTCCGGCGGCCATCTTCGATTCTGACTAGGGCTCAGGCGGCCACATTCCCTTCAGAATGGGCAGCTCTGGACGGTGCCAGTCCTCTTCCTTCGAGGAGTGCTGTCGGGCTCCATGGCTCAGGGGGGTGGTCCTGCAAGGTTACATTTATGCTTCCCAGCCATTCGGATACCCATCCCAGGCTCCTTGGCGCTTTGATTAGGACAGAAGGCCCAGAGCCTCAGAGGGCTGTGCCCGCTCCCGTGACCTGGCGGCCTGTGAAGATCGGTTTTTCGAGCGCTGCCTCTTTCTTATGCGCCCCCCACAGATGTCGGGTTTCATCAAAGACCTCATCAAGGAAGTGTTCCCCCAGATGGTGCCTCCAAGGCCACCTCCCTTGGGCCTTCCACCAGTTCCACTGGGTGTCCCGGTACTGCAACCCGTACCGGCTTCGGTCCAAGTCTCCCTTTACGCTTCAGAGTCTTCCTGCTCCAGTGCCTTTTCCACCACTACCACCAATGCTGACGCCCCCTCCTCAGTTGCCTATCAACACGCTGCCGCCTCTGGGGGCTGACCAGTGGGGGACCCCTCCGACGACTCTCACGCAGGACCCTGACTCCCCTCTGCCTGGCAAAAAAGTGGATGGGGACGATGACGATACACAGGATGAGGAGCATTCTGTATCTCTGAAAGTGTTTCATGACCGTCTTCAAGGACCAGCAGAGTTTTTGGGGTGCCCCATCCTGAACAGGCCCACCCAAGAGCCGGGAGCGCTGGCGGAATCCTGGCCCTGCGCGCCACAGGCATTCCTCTACAAAAAGACATATTTTCTTTGGCCAAGAAAGTCTGGGAAAAGCCTTGGGCCAACGCTCAGATGAACAAGAAGCTGGGTGGCCGATTTCGGCCTTTGGATGAGGAACCAGTCTTCCTGGCATCCCACCCTGAACCACATTCTTTCATAGTGGCAGCATCTTTGTATTCAAAGCCTTCCTCTTCATCTTCTGCTGCCAAGGCTGCCTCCAACAGTTTGTCTTTTGACAGGAGGTGCTACCTCAATGCCAGGCTGCACCTGCGCTTGGCCAGGCCAATGCTGATGCTATCCTCGCTGCGGCAAACCAAAAGCTATGGGGGGAGTTCCTGCCGGACCTTCCCCTTCAAAGTCAGGCCTCCTTCAAAGCTTGTCTAGCGGAGGCACGTGCGATTGCACAGGATCTCATGGAGTCCTCGGTCTCCCAAATGGACATGGCCAGCAGAGGTCTCTGCCTGGGAGTCGAGATGAGGTGGATGGCATGGATGCACGCTATATAATTTTCCTCAGATGAGTAGGAGAGGACACTCTACCTTCCGTTTGACGGGACAGATCTGGTGACAAACTTGCAAAAAAGAAGACTTGCAGCCAGACTGGTAAGTTCTTGGCCATCCTGACGCCAGGGCAAAAGTCCTTCCCACAGAAGCAGGGAGGGTCTGACTTTAAGCCTTTCTCCATCAGCCAGACAGATCCCCCAGCGACAGCAGGAGGAAGCAGCGGAGCACCTCCCTGGGCTTTTTTCACTCTCCCTGCCTCAGATGGCAAAAAGCAATGAAGTGTTGGTCAAGGAACACAGCTCTCCTGAGGGGGGGCTAGCTGGCTCTTTGTGAGCAGCTCAAAGTGTTTTTTCACGAGTCCTTACATTCTTTTAGTAGTCTCCACGGGCGTCAGTCTTCCTCTTCCTTCTCCTCCACACTCCTCTCCTTCACTGTTGCAGATAGGGTCTCCTGTGCTGTTGCAGGAGATCCAACTTCTTTTGGACATGCAAGCGGTGGAACCAGTGCCTCAATTGGACAGGGGTTGTGGTTTTTTGTCCATGAATTTTGCGGTACCCAAAGAACAACCAGGCGGGCCTGAGGGGGTAGTCCTGGACCTTTCGTTCTTCAACCTGTCCTTAACCCTCAAACACGTCAAAATGATCACTCCTGCCCACATAGTGGAGTTGCTGTGCGCAGGGGACTGGATGTGTTCCTTATACCTCAAAGATGCATACCTACACATCCCCATCTTCTAACAACACCAATGATTATGTTGCACCCCTTCCAATACAGGGAGCTGCTGTTCAGCCTCAACTCAGCTCCTCGTGTGTTCACAAAGCTCATGAACGTGGTGGTGGGCCTCCTTAGCCCAGACACTCGAGGGGGCAGTTCACTCCTGCTAGCAGCGAGCGGATGTACTTCACCATTTGGGGTTTTCTGTCAACCAGCAGAAATTGCAGCTGAACCTTTCCCAGAACTTAGTGTTCTTTGGAGTAAGATGGGACACGGCCGTACACAGTGTTCCCGACGGTCAACAGGCTTCTGTCCATTCAGGGGGCAATTTGTCACTTCCTAGCCAACTCTACTGCCTTGGCATGGTGGTTCCAGCACCTCCTGAGACCTATGGCTTCATGCATGCTCACAGTGTGGCATGCCTGACTCAAGATGAGACTCCTCCAGCTCTGACTGGCAGTCAATTGGGACCATGAAACGGGGACGCAGTCAAACAGGCTGTCCGTCTCTCCTTCTGGATCTTCACTGGTGAGTCATGGACTGCAATGTGGCAGTGGGAGCCCCCTTTTCTCAGCTGGAGCCTACTCTGGTGGGGACGATTAACTTCTTCCTCATAGCCTGGGGAGCGACCCTGGATGGGTAAACGATTCATAACCAGGACAGAGGCTCTCCTGCATATAAATCTGCTGGAGCTCAGGGCAGTTGGCTTGCCGCTCAAGGGTTTCTCATCGGTCATCAGGTGCAAGGCGGCGATTCTGGTCAGGACAGACAATTCGATTACAATGTTTGACTTGAACAAGCTGGTGGTGGGGGGGCCCCGCTCCCCCCCGCCCCATCTTGTGCATGGAAGCAGTGTCCATCTGGGAGTGGGCCCTGTCGGAAGGGATGTGGATCTCTGCTGTCCATGTACCGGGGGGACAACAATGCCGAAGCGGACCAGCTCGGCCGCCTGGGGTTCAACACTTACAAATGGGAGTTGCACACAACTCGTCTCCCCTTTTCCAGATGGGGGGGTTTCAGGACATGGACTTATTTGTATCTCCCCTGAATTCCAAGTGACCCCTCTTTACTTCCTTGGCGGGTCGGCACAGCGATCTCTGGGGGACATGTTCCAGCTCTGCTGGCACGGCCGCAGGTGCTATGCTTTTCCTCCTCCATTGTTCCAACAGCCCCTCTGCAAATTCCGGGCCTTGTTGGTCTGCAGCCTCATCCAGATTGCCCCCCACTGGCAGCAGAGAGCGTGGTTCTCAGACCTTGTCCAGCTCCACTCCCAGGGGCCTATCCATCTTCCTATCCCCAGCAGAAGCTTCCTTACGCAGCAGGGAGGGGTGGTGGAACACCCGGACCCCGGCCAGGCTAGCGCGCTCGGCATTGCTCCTGATCAGTTGAACCGTCACCACTCGCTGTTCTCTGAAAGCAATTTCGGAGATCATACAGGAGGCCGTCCACACGCTCTCAGTACAAGAGTATGTGGACCATGTTTTGCCATTGGGCTCGCAGCGAGTGTGTCAATCCATTCACTTGCTCTCTAGACGACGTGTTGTCTTTTTCGGCACACCTGGCTCAGTCAGGGGGTCCTGGTGGATACCATCCACACATACTTTGTGGCCATCGGGCCGTACAAAAACTCACCGGATCATACTTTCTCAGTTGCCAATCTGGTGGTCAAAGCCCACCTTTTGGGCTTGTCTAGACTGTTTCCTTCGGTGCATAGGTCCCATCCCGTCCGAGACCTGAATGTGGTGCTTGCTGCCTTACAGCGCAAACCTTTCAAGCCGATGGCGTCTGTTGATATCTGGTGGGTTACGCTCAAGACGGTCCTGCTGGTGGCGCTAACTTCAGCGTGCAGAATCGGTGAGCTCAAGGTGCTGTCGTCGTGCAAACCCTTCACCACCACAGCTATAGCCCGGGGTAGGGGCTGGAATGAACAAGGGTAATATTTGCCCATTGGAGGGGACACAGACCTGATATAGGGACAGGGTCCCGCTAGCCACTTGCCCACGGCTTTGGGCAGGGTGCCTCTGATGCAGTCACCAGTACGGACACCCCGCAGGAGTAACAACTGTCTGTCTGGCGTTTTAGCAATGAGTGCTAAACGCAGATTGAAGTTACAACAAGAACAGCTTGTTTGCTCTGAACTTTTGAATATCAGCAAAGATTCCCAGAATGAGCCTAATTCTGAAGAACATGCTGCTGCCTCTTCGATATTAACGCCCAGGCCCACACAGCTCCTGACTGCTAAGGTTTTAGAGCCTTGCCGTCTTCTTCAAGAAGAGTTAATGCGGAAGCTCGGGACTTGTTTGAATATTATGGACTTCCAGAGATTGGTGGGATTAGTGGGTTCAAATGGTTTCACCTCCTATTTGCATGACCCAGAGAAGCCCAGTATGTTGGAAACTGATAGTAAGGAAAGCTTTACACAAACTTCCTCTCTATCCAAGAAAATCAGCAAAAGGGATGTCAAACAGTCCCTATTGAGTCAAGTATTGCGGGTGGGCCCCTGCAGGTTAAGTTTTTCCCCACAGCAATTGGGCAAGGGGAAAACATATCACGAGTGGTTTCCACGCCACTGAACAAGTCAGCTACGCTAGCTACCTCTTCACTTGGTAAGGACCTCCGACAAAGGAAAGCGAAAATGGCCAATATTACGGATCCCATATTAATGAGTTTTGTCTTGGACGCGCGGAATGTGATTATTACCAATGTTCCCAAACCCAAACAATACGAATCCAGAGAAGCCCTGAAAATTAAAATCTTGGCATGGTTCAACTCCAAACTAGGGACTAACTGTGTGAGAACACAAGATTTAAGTGCTGCATAGACTTCAAATCACTGTTGTCAGTGGCAACACTGACTGTATCATCTTGGGATGTGGGGTAAGTAGTTTGGAGATGTATTTAAATAGAATTTCTCTTTCTCAGCAAGCAGGTTCATCTACGCTTTGAAAATTGTATTGAATTGAAACAATGTCTAACTGTTTTGCTCCCTTAGTTGGTATATATTTTTCAATGGCACTGCTTTGATCCATCCTGCTCCGTTGGGTCTGTGCCACTATACCATTATGTTATTGTAATGTTATGTTTTCTCGATTTGTTGTCTCAGTTGTGTGCTGCTATTATGTCCTGATCTTTCGTCATATGTATGATTTATGTTAACACGCCCTGAGGCCCTGAGGCTTTGGCACTATATAAATATACAAATAAAATAAATATTGGTCATCTTGTGGACTCATCCAAACTTCTTGCCCAAGGTGGTCTCACCGTTCCACTTGAACCAGGAAATCTGCCTGCCTGTATTTTCCCTGGAACCTCAGTCAAAGGCGGAAAGGGTCCTGCGTTCCCTGGATCTGAGGAAAGTGCTCAGGTTCTGTGCTGTTTCACGTTCTGGGGTGCTGCTCCCAGCAATGAGGCCCCCAAGGCCTCCATCACCCTTTGGATTGCCCAGGCCATTTCAGAAGCTTATCTGGCCCTAGGTAAGACGGTGCCCGCAAGGATTCACGCGCATGCTGTTGGAGCAAAAGCTACGGCGGGCGCCTTTCAGTGGCACACTTCTTGTGAAGTCTGCTACGTGGGCCACTCCGTCCACTTTCTATAAGCTATTCCCTGGACACCAGTTCCAGGGAGGGATGCAAAGTTCAGTCAGGCAGTTCCGAGGACCTTTTTTGCCTCTTCTTAAGCATGAGGCAGGTTGTCACAGCTCCACCCAGTTTTTCTTGTTCGGTGGAATCACCCACAAGGTTGGAGGAAAGGGGATCGACTGTAGTGACTAGAATACTCGTAGTCCCCTTTCGGCCATACGTCCCACTCACCTTCCCCCAGTAGTATGCTAGGGGCTATATTTGTCAGCATAGCCAGGTATTCAAGCGTCCAATATGTAAAAAAGGGGATTGAGGTGAGGCGCCGGAGCGTGGAGTCTCGGAGGCATTCACACACCCAGGTCTGCGCCCTCGCACGCTAGACTAAATTTAAAGGGGTAGCTCACATTTTCACTGACAAACGTTCTGGTACCGTCAACATGTTGGGGATGCCAACAAAGATGCAGGAATGGGGACTAAGGAATATAATTACTCTAGTGTTTACGGTGAGTAACTTTAATTTTGTATCTCTTGCATCTGGCCTGCCATCCTCAATGTCAAACGCACCTTCGAGCCTATATTAACCAAGGCAGTAACAATGTGGAACAGAACCGTGGAAATCCTAAGAATCCCTTCACTATGAGGCCCAAAGGTGGGAACGAATCAATCCGAAATAGACTATGGATACATATGAAATTAAACCTTGTGTAGGAGGGCGTGTACTTGTTTGCAGCAAGATGCAATAGCAAGAAACAGCACTAGTTTAACAGGCCAGCCCATGCCTAGGTTTAAATGATGCAAGGAAGACTTGATAGTTTGAAGGCCATATGTCCATTTCTCTTTGACAAGCAATTGAGCAACAGTCATGCCTTACCATTTAGCTTCAGGACAACTGAAGCATCTGCTATGCTTAGTGCTTGCCTACATGTTTCCTGGTTAATAACAGGGCTTACGTTTCAACTGTCCCTTGAACCCTGCAACCAAGCAAGTCCCCCCTCCCAATTTGCACGTATAGAAATGTCATATGCATGTACACATGCAGGCTTAGAGATGGTTTTTAAGCATGACCGAGCAACATCTTGTAAATTACATCCCATTTTCAGCATGTCACACACACGCACCCACACGCCACCCCACCCCAACCGACATCACACACAGCATACCACACCCACACCACACACACCACACACACAGCAACAAAGGGGAGCACGCAAGAGGAACATATGGAGCGGTATAAGAGGAAATGGGAGATCAAGGCATACAAATCTGGGGTGAGAAGGAGGCTGTCAATGACTAGTAAGAAGTGTAAATACTCGGATACAGGAGTAGGACTCTAATTAAGGACTGACAGGAGGGTGAGGGGTGGGGGCGAAGGAGGAAAAGTTGGAAGTGGGGGAATGAGGTGAAGGAGGAGGCAGTGGAATTGAGGGTTTGGGCGAATGGGTCGGGCCAGAAGGGAGGAGAGGGAATTGGACCTGGGGTGATCAGGAGGGTGAATGGGGCAAAGGGGGGGAGGAGGGGCAGAGTGGTGCAAGGCAGGAGGGGCAGAGTGGGGCAAGGCAGGAGGGGTCGTGCAGGGGGTTAGAAGGGGGGGGAATGGGTATTGGTATGGGCAAGGGCAGTGGGGTGCTGCAGTGGGGCATAGGAGGTTGAGTGAAGCAAGGCAGGAATGGAGGGGTTGGGGTAATGAAGGGGGCGAGGAGTGTGGGGTGAGGGGGGACGTGGCGTAAGAGTGGGACATGGGAAGGGGGATTAAGGGTAGCAGTAAGTGGGGCGATTGGGACAACAAGGATGAGGGGGCAAGGAGTGAGATAGATGAAGGACTGTAGTGAGTTGGCCTAGACATTAGACAGACTGTGACAATGTATACTGCTCAATATGTTCTGTGGCCATCATTAAAGTGAGTATCTGTACATTATTTAGTGATATTCACTAGGGCAGAATGAACCGTACATCATGGCATGTGAACTGAGGAAAGTTGTCTTGTTCCATTTTTAACTGATAAAATAAGGTTATCTGGCCAAGCATATTGGAATGGTCTGTGTTGATGGAAGCAATAAAGAACATTTGTAAATGAAGTCATCTTGTTCCTCCCACCTTGAGCATTGAAACTGTTGATCCAATAATCCTCTTTGTAGTAGCTTGGCATCCCTGCTGTCACCCCTGATGTCACCATCAACAAATGTCTGGGTTCATTCTCATTGGGATCTTCCATTTAATAATACAAGTTTTCAGTTATCGTTTATCCTCATTGACAAAGGTGTTTATTGGCATACACATCATGGATTTTATCATGTATGTTTGTACCCATATTTGTTTGTTGGAAGCATTCGATCCATGATCTTGCTTTCAGGGACTCTTTTACTGCATTCTTTTCTTTTCTGGTGATGGAAGAAAGGATGCTTGTGATTGTCCTTATCCATCTATTCCACTGTTACGATGTCAAGATACACAAAGATAATGTGTTGACGAACTGCATGCTTTATTTGTGTGAGCTGCAAAGTGTTACATTGTAAACTCGAAGTACAGTTGAATTATATTTGTCCCCCAAAGAAGTGAGTGGTCTCTACCCCATAGATGACATGGGTCGGATTAGAATCTATCCTGGAGACCCTCCTGTAGATGGACATCTACATCTTTAAAGTGATCCTTGATTGTGGAGTTTTGTATTCATTTCAAATTGGATAGGGTTTTCTTCATACTCCAAAATAAAAAGCCAAGAATAGAGTTGATGGTCTTATGGTTCTATAGACTGGTATGATTTTCAAAAGTGTTAGAAATAGGTAATCTGTGGATCTGTTTTTTTTCTTATTTAAAGCACTGGCACAGTGTATCACTGAAATGCAAAATGCATTTTTTGACTTCAGGATTGATCTGCAGAAATGTCTTAAACAATCTTCTGTTATTCAAGTAAATGTTTCCTGATCCTTACAAAGTACAGGTTTGGTTAGCAAGAAAAACAATACTGATTTTCAAAATATTCATAACATTTGCTGAAACGAGTTTTGTTTGATTGTACAAGGAGTAAAATATAAATGTATGTCCTTGACTACTGCAATGCGCTATACTTGGGAACCAGTCAGAAAAACATCAACAAACTACAAGTCATACAAAACAACGCCTTGCGAGCAGCCCTGAACATACCCAAACAAGAACACATCTCGGACGCCAGACGCACCTGCCATTGGCTATCCATACCACAAAGAATTGAATATAAAACCATCTCACTCACACACAAATGCCTAGCTAACCAAGCACCCAGATACCTATCCGACAACCTCAAGCACCACACCCCAGCGCGACCTACCAGATCAGCTCAAACACACTGCTTAAATATCCCAAGATTTAAGCTCCAAAAAGCAGGTGGCTCCAGCTTCCCCGTGCTTGCCTCCAAACTTTGGAACTCACTTCCACTCGAGCTGAGATCAGAACCATCCTTTCACAGATTTAGACACAACACCAAAACCTGGCTTCTATCCAAAGAAACTGCCTAGCCCTACCGCACCAGCATGCACCAAGACTGTAAATTTGTAAATATGTATTCGATTTGTACATTTCTGCTGCATTATTCTTGTTGTATTCATTATTCTTGTTGTATTCATCGCAAGCGCCTGGATGCCCTAGGGCCAGGCGGCGCTATACAAATAATAAACTAAACTAAACTAAATTTCAGAAGACAGTCGGGTCGCCTGCTGAGCAAACAACCAGATGTTCTAGTTGCTCTTTTTGGAAGCAGGCTACACAAAACCACAGCCTACACAGCCTCTTAAATTTTCTCCAGGACTTGCAAGTAGCAAAGGCCTGGTGAATTGTTCAAGCTGGACTTGGTTTGTGTACTATGAAAAACATTTAAAATCTTTGTTACACAACTTTCCTTTTGGTAATCTCGAGAGGTGTTAAAAATACCTGTTTTAGTACCTCTTTGTTGTGAATGCCTTTTCCTGACTGGCTTTGTTTAATCAGGCTTATCAATTTGGGAATTTTGAAGTTCCAAAGATGGGTTCAGGCTGCTGGTCTCTAATTTCTAAGGTCTGCAACAAAGCCACTAAACTAAATGTCCTCCCCTTGAAGCCAATACTTCTATTCGTAGTTCCCATATACAAACTGGTGCCCAGAGTAATGAATGCACCTTCTCATGAATGCTGAGAGGGGTGTAGTTGGTGCATTCCAGGGGCATGTGCTAATGCACACAGAGTAAATGAATAGGACTGTAAGTGCATGTAGGGGTTTTCTTCTTGCACCTCTGCAATAACCTTTCCATCTCTGCATTTATGAGGCATATTCCTCTTCCTTTATCCCTTTTATCCCCTTCATTCAATCATCTAGATGTGTGACCCACAATTGATCCCAACAATCCCTCTTTCTATAGGCAAGTCTCCTCCCCTCCAACCCCCATTACCCCATCACTCCAAAAGCCTGGAGTTGACTTAATCTACAGTGTTGTCTGCCTTGAAGGCCACTAACTCAGTGACCCTCTCCAATCAGACTTCTAAGTCGATCATTTCACGGAAACTGCCCCCACCCATGTATGACTTCCCTACCACTGCTCACTACTCTCTCCTCTCTGCCATCCTCATATTCGATGTTCTGCAACCTTTGACACTGTTAGGAGAGGACAGCTCACTTAACTGGGCATTCTCCTACCTAACTGACATTCTTCTCCCTCATGGAGCTCTATTGTTTCAATTGTCACTCCCCACATCATCTTCCTCGCCCACTTCTCATCCTTTGGCTACCACTATAACCTCTTGGCGATCTGCAAATCTGTGTATTCATTCCATCCTTCACCCCTAACCTCTCTGAACCCATCACCAACTGTCTCACTACTATCGGTAAGTGGATGGCTTTAGGTTGCCTGGTGCAAACTCCTCCAAAGCTGACATTATTTCTCTCCCTTCCTCCAATGCCAACCCAACTATTTCCTTGTCCTATATACTTCCATCGTGACCTACTTGGCTTGCAATTTCTTTAACAGTTACCTTAGACACTAACAGTTCATCACAACACCTGCCATTGTGGCCACGGCTTTACCTCCTGTGACTACAGAAGATCTTGTCCCCTTAATAGAGAAGGAAATGTCTACTCACATACTCAAACCAAGAAAGGGTATAAACCTTCCCACAAATAACTCTGAGATACCCTATGCCTACACGTACCGTCGCAATATAAAACCAATCAGAAAGAGTGAGACCCCTTTAAAGAAGAAGCCACCTACAGAGGTAAAGGGAATAAGACACTTCAAACTAAGTGTTAGTCCCTTCTCTATACCCAACCATAATACCAAAA
The DNA here is from genome assembly GCF_040938575.1 of Ambystoma mexicanum. Classification (NCBI taxonomy): domain Eukaryota; kingdom Metazoa; phylum Chordata; class Amphibia; order Caudata; family Ambystomatidae; genus Ambystoma; species Ambystoma mexicanum. Next base: position 204,457,763 of record NC_090927.1, on the reverse strand, counting down.
AGTGGAGTCCTTTCTTAATGTCCGCCCACAGGAACAACAATAAAGGACTAAAGAGGGGGGTAGGATGTTCGCTAGTGGTAGTGGACGCAGCGGAAGAAGCAGAACAGAGAATCGTGGAAATTAAACTATTGAACTTGTTCCCAAAGCGCTGCCGGAGGCACAAGCCCCAGCAAAGTTGGAAATCCAGGGAAACACTGGGGAAAAAAGGATACTCGGCAATGCAGAGTATCGAGAGGAACTGTGGGGGTCAGGAACAGTGGGACATTCATGACCCACCAGCTGGTTGGAGCAGGGAGCCCCGGAGTGGGAGCATAGGCGGCGTTCGAAAAATGCCAGGAGCTCCCATTCGAGCAACGGCCGCGAATGTGGCAGCAGAACTTGGAGAGCGTTTGCTGGGCTCCACACAAGTCCTTTGGTTGCGGGACAAACCTAGGACTTTGCATACTGGTACGAGCGGTGGCATATGAGGAACCAACAACGAAGTTGTGAACTGCCTTTACGCCCAGCGTCACAGAGGCGTCATCCGGCCCACGGCGCTGCCCGAGAAGGAGCACCAACAGAATAGCAGGTACGGACGGGGAGGGAGAAGCATTGTGAAGGCTGACTGGATGATGCCCAAGAATATCAAGTGCCAAGTTAACGGGAAAATGCTAAAGTAAAAGAGTTTAAGTTAGTGAAGTAATTGGATGATGATGAATAATAAATGACCTGCACAGACCTGGGCAGAAGAGGAACTTGGGCTCTGCATCAATATAAAAAGAAATGGTTGGGGAAGGGATTACAAAGTATCTTACCTCACTACACCAAAGTAGTGTGTTAAAGAGGGAAAAGAACAACAGTTGGAAATAAAAACAGCCTGAGCGAAATCAAATATAATTACAGGCAATGAAAAGGAATTGCTTGTAAGCATTAAAAGTACATTTAAAATTACACTTGGCAGGTTAGCGAACCAGGTGGGTTTGGCAGACATAAAAAGGGGTTACCCTTCTCTTCTTCCATGTGAATCGGGGAACCCAAATTGGGTATTAATTGGCAATAGACAGCCAAGTATATCGCAAACTAGAGAACTTCATTTATTTGTGTAGTGATTTACAGTTGAAACAGTAAAAGACCAGGGAAGTGGATATTCCTCCTGGCGTTGTAAAGTCCATGGCAGTAACTGGCAGAAGGCACCAAGGAAGAGGATTGTCCCCTTGCCACTGAGTTGGCATTAGTTGCCACCATCTCAGGGAAGAAAGTCACTTCCTGAAAATGTGTAAGTGGGCGTTACTGTGCCAGTTTGAATGTGGTGCGTTGACTGTGTAGAAAGGCTGCAGGAAGTAGCCAACGACCTCATTTTCCCTCATAGTAGTTTTGGAGTATTTGAGTGTGAGGGTAAGATTAGGGTTTTGACACGGGACAGGGGTTATAATTTTGGACATCCTGACAAAGACCGGTCCCTTAGTTTTGTTGAGACAGGGAAACCCCTCATAGAGTTAGGGATAGTGAGGTCATTTTCCCAACCCTTTTATTATTTAAATAAAAGCCTCCGTGAAGCAAACCACCCTGTGTCTGTCTCCTTTCTCTGACACCTCACACTCCTTAACATCTGAAAAATCTGCCCCACCTCACCCGCCACACAACAAAAAGCCCTCATCTCGGCCATCAGTGAACTAGACAACCATTGAAGCCTAATGCTTGGTCTTTCCCTCTACTCCTCATCCCTTAACAAAGTTCTGAACTTCTCTACAGGTTGCCTCTCAAAACTACTGAGATCCGCCCCACGCCTGCACAACGACGCCACGCTGGATGGCTCTCCATGCACAATCATGTTCTTTAAATTCCTGCTCCTTGTCTATAAATGTTGCCTCCTCATCCCCACCTCCCCCCATACCTAGCTTACTGCTTTTCTCTTTCCTGGCTCAAATACTGCTATCCTCCTGTCTCTCCGCAACCTATCTATTCCTGCATCCCCACACCCCACCCCCCGTGCCTCCTCCCACTTCTGATCCTTTAGTCACACCCCTCTACTGAAATGCCCTTCCAATTAACATAAAAGGTAACACATTACTAGTAATGCTCAATACAAAACAGAAGATTTATCTATGGATTACTGAATGAGTATCTCCCATAACCACTTGCAGCATCCCTCTTTCATATCCTGAATGTACATTTCTATAAATTCTGTAATGTCACTAGGCCGCTTCTGTTCACATGAGGTATCTCTCTCCATGGTCTTTGTCCCCGGTTTATTTCTCGTTATGCTACCCCTTCATCAACTGGTTCATTCCCATTCCGACATTCAACCACTATTGCAAATGCACACTACCAGGGAACCGTTCTACGCTGTTTTATTGAAGTGAATTAACACAAAAAATTTACTTTTTTTTAAAGAGGTGGGTGCCTCCACATATCCCTCTTTCACCCTCCCACCACTGTACCCACCCCAATACGCTTTATTTTAATAGATATATTTAATTGATTTCTTTTTTACAGCACACCACAAAGTAATTCACTATGATAAAATGAAGGTACATGCAAGGGACTGCCAAGGGGATCTGCTTCACTTCCTGTATCATTTCGGATCAAAATTACATCCCTGCTGTTCATTACAAAAATGCAATAAATGACCACGCTCTAATCCCCCCGTTAGCTCTCATTTGTTATTTTCACATTCTTTGCTTCTTTTCAAAATTACTTAGAATAGATCAGATTTGATCTTTGGAGGTAGGATAGTAACACCCTCACTTCCCCCATTCCTGGTTAGTGAGATGTCTTTTTGAGTCACAGAATGATGAACGTCCAGCGATGAGCCTTCAGCAAGACTTTTGAATAGAGTAATGTTTTCAGGAGGAAAATTCAGCACAAAGTCTGTTAGTTTTGAGTCTTTGAATTACATTTCTACCCTGGGGACTTCTATCTGATGCTAAGCAAATAGTTGTGTAGTGTACCGGTATCTTTTATTGTATGTAGAGGTCCAGAAGGTTGAGTTACATGTCAGCGTGTTGTAATCTCTGTCCTTTTAATTTCAATAAGGTGCATCCTGAAAGTGCTAAGAAGTTGGTATGAAAGTGATACCTAAAATCTGGTTTTCAAATAGCTTTATTGTATCAAGTGTGAGGACCCTGAGGGTATTCTCACTCCTTATCCCCCTGGATTCTCTGCTCAGGTGGCCAGGGGACAGCCATCACGGTTTGATCCAGAACCTGGAGGTGTACAAGCGAGGGAGGAGCACCTGGGTGGGGGGTCCTTGGGGATTGGGAGTGAGGTATCCACGGCGAGACGCAGTATCCCCCTTTTCCTGCTGATTGCCAATTGTCATGATCTCTGCTTCCAAAAGATCAGGACTTGCCCGACTCCCTTGGAAGCAGACCCATAACCGCGGTTCCGAGTGCCAGCCAGTCCCAATTGGGACCTTTTGGACCCTGTCCTGGCGCCAGTGGCACCAGGCTCATAAAGATGCCCAGTCCCAGCGCTGGAAGCGCCGGGCTCATAATGCTTGGGTGGACTTACCTGCAGCAGACCATGCTGCTTACTTACCTGCCAGTTGAACCCCTGATCCTTTTCTGTTTGGGACTACTTTTCCTGTTGGGTGGGGCAGGAGCCACTCCCTAGGTTCAGAACACTGGAACTCTTCTGGAAAGCAGGAACTCTTTTCTTACCTAGGCGTGGCTGTGGAAGGAGACACCTAAGCACTAAAGGAGGCTATTTAAACCACACCCGATGGATGAATCTTGCTTTGCGTTATTCTGCATTCTCTGCAGCAGAATGCTCATCGTGTCTTCTGCTTCTGATCCTGGGCCTAAGGGAACAAAGGCTTACCATCCTGGAATCCAGTCTTCAGCAGCACCTGTAAAGACAAAGAACGAACAGGTTAGCACTACGGTCTTCAGTGGCAGCGCATCTCTTACCTGGTCCATCGGCTGTCACCAACGCCTCGCGCTGCATTCCGGCATCTGAAAGACAAAGGCTTACCTACTCTTCGCATGCTCCGGAGGTCTTCGCACTGCATTCTGGCATCTGAAAGACAAAAGCTTACCAGCTCTTTGCACGCTCCGGAGGCCTTCGGCGCTGCATCCCGCATCAGAAAGACAAAAGAAGGTGCGTTTAAAGACATTGGGCAACTTTATTACTCACGTGCCATTACTCCTTCCCACGCCGAATCCAGTGGGTATTCCAGCACCCTTCATCTTCTCTAAAGCTCCGAACTTGTACCTGCAAGATAAAAGGGACATTTAGTGCGCATCATGAAGCAGGCTACAAGCGCTTACTTACGTGCTTCCAGGCGCTTCTATTCCTCACGCGGGTTCGATCCTCAACTCTCATCAGCCCGCCTTCCGCCATCGCCGGAACCCTGCAAAACAAGAGATATCATTACAAAAGACTTAAGACATTTGAAGTGCCCATAACTTACCGTTCGTGCAGTTAACGACGGACAGCAGTCCTCTGAGGTCAAGAGGCCTGCACCCTTATCCAGTGAAGAAACTGGTTACGGCACCCTGCCCCGAGGCAGATGGAGAGCTTGGCGTTCACTTACCGAAGGTGAGGGTGTTAACCTTTGGGGTTCTACAGGAGAAGAGAAAGGGAAGAGGAGAGAGGCACCCAATAACCCCTGTTCATTAATCCCATATTTTCTATCTGCAGACATCTTACTCTTCGAGTCAGACATACAGTGCACAGAGGTCCAGCCCAAAGAGCCAACCGTGTGTTACACATCACCTTTGAAGATACGGCATTCACCCAGTCAAGACCGGCGCCTCTGCGGGAATCAGGTGAGCGTTACACCAATCCACCCTTACCCCTCACACAACCTCTTTAGGATGCTGGTAAAATCGACTGGTGCAAAAATACACAATATTCTTCGCTTCCCAGTTTTACATCATCACTCTCCCTCAGCCTTTAGGGTGTAATTTCAATATCATCCCTCCCCCCCCCCCCTCTATTTCCAACATGTACTGGGATGAAGAGGTGGTGACCGGGAGTTATAAGGATTGACCGTAGAAACATTGTGCCCAGAGAGGCCTCCTACACTCCACCAATAGGCGGTCGTTAATAGTCAGGCGAGGTCAGGCACTTGACAGCAATCCTACACACATGCACTCTAACACCAGTACAGGATTAACCAGGAGAGAAGAGGTGCTAAGGGTCAGGCATGTCCTATTAATTGGCCCAATGAAGGTCCGGCAAGGCATGCCAAGGACGCACACCTGAACCTTAACAGGCCTCGGGTGTATAAAAGGTGGGACATTCAGCAGTACAGGAGAAGCAGTTGTGAGAGCAGAAGGGAGGCGCGTGGCCGAGTCCAGCAAGGGATCCATGTGTTAGAGGCACCGCAGCAGACAAAGTAAAATACTGAAAGCATGTAAGCAAAGAAGGGGACCACATATTGAAGTGGTCGCGCATAGGGACGAGTGAAAGCCATGCGTTTTTCAAAAGTCTCTGATCCTGGCCCAGTGTTTCAAAGAGGTGGTGAACGGCGCTGCTTGAGAGAAGGTGGAATAAGAGGAGAGCTCCACTGAAGGTGAAGTGGCAGCAAAATCCCCAAAGTGTTATGAAAGGCTGTTCTGACCTAAAGAAGAGGACATTGTGTTTTGAGAAGTGAATCCTGATAAACTGAACTTTTGTGTTTTTGTGAATTTTTGACCAGAGGGGCCTAGGCTTGGAGAAGGGAACCCTGAGAGGCCAGAGAAAGACTGTGAGTTGAATTTTTGAAACAAGAGAGGCCTAAGCTTGGGCAAGGGAATCCTGAGAGGCCTAAAGGAAGTGTGTGCTTTAAGAAGCTTGGGGAAGGGAACCCAAGCGAACCTAAAGGGTTTTGTGAACTAAGCTGTTTTGACATTTCAAGAGCTTTGCCCAAGAGATTGCAAGGGCCTGTGTGTGTTGATCTATATTCAATACTGGCAGTGCCAATCCTGACAAGAAGACCATCTGAATCCAGTCTTGGATATATTTCTTTGGGACACTATTTTTCTTTTAGAGCAGTCCTGCACTACATTTGTTTTTCAGAGTTGGGCAAAGAAATGTTGGACACAGTTTTTGTTTTGTGACTAAGACATCGACTATCCTTAGAAGCAGCCGTTAAGGAAAATCCCAAGTTAGCAATATTTTGAAGGTATTTATGTCGTGCACCGTCACCAACTGAGTTGGTCCCCAGGTGCTCAGGCGGATCTGCAAAACAAGAAGGCGGGCGGGTTAGGTTAGTCGGGTGAAGAGGGTGTAGGAGAGTGAGAGAAGTGTTGTGCTGTTGGCGGCTTCAGTTCGGTTTCCACCGCTCGCTGAGATTTGGTGCGAGTATCGGACCGGAGAGGAACCTCGTGTGCTGTTGGTGCAGTTTGTTGTTGTTGCGGTGTGGTGAAGTGTGTGCTGTTTGCTGGGCGAGAAATGGTTGTTTGGATTTTCGGGTGAATTGGGTAGGCAGACATTTGAAATTGGGTTAGTGGGTTGTACGCCCTGGTTCTAGCAGAGCTTGTTGTATTTAACTAGCATACTATGAGTAGGCTTAGTTGATACTTTCCTTTCTTGACCATCTAACGGTTGTGGGTGATGGCGCGGCGCGTTTTCGGCTTTGTTGTATTTGAACTTAGTATAATGGGATTGGTTATGTCTAGTCCCCCCTCTGGTGTTGGTGCTGTGGATTGCCCCCCCACCCCTATTCCCTGGCTATCTGTTGACGGTGGTCTGTTGGACCTTGTGTGTAATTCGGGGCCAGGGTGCTATAGATGAATCGTCCTTGCCCTTCCGTCTTGGTCTGACGATGTATTCAGTCTTTAGTGTCATCCTATCATCGTTATCTCTCAGTTTGTAGTTTGGTATGTTGTAGAATATCTTCCTTAGATTCTGTTTGTAGTTGATTGCTTGGCGGGATCGGTATCTTCACTCATTGTTTCAGCTATGTGTGCGCCCCTGTGGGCGTCGTTCTAGTTATGCAGTGAAGAGCCAGGATTTCAGCAGTTTCTGAATAGTAGGTGGTTTCTTGTGTTATGTATGTTCTTTGGTAAGTCGTTCCAAGTTCTTGGTGTGAGGTTAGAGAAAAAATATCTTCGGTTTTCTTTTGTTGTAGGGTTTCGTTTCCAGGCGGATGTCGTTACTTGATCTGAGCTTTCTTGTTTGTTGTTGTAGGCGTAATTTGTCTCTCAGGAACGCTGCACCTTGGTTGTGTATTGCTCTGTGCGTGATGCACATTGATTTGAATTTGATTTGTTTTATTGGTAGCCAATGTAGTGTTTTTAGCGCAGGTGTGATGGCTCTTCGGGGTAGTTTGAGGAGCAATCTGGCAGCTGCATTTTGTATGCTTTGTAGTTTTTTTAGAAGTCGTTCAGGCATACACAGGTATAGCTATTGGCGTAATCTACTCTGGTCATGACGAGAGCGATGATGGTAAGTGTTTTGTTGGTGAATAACAAGAACGGTAGGATACTTTTTGCCGCTCGCAGGAGATGGAAGCATTTCTTGAATAGAGCATTTAATTGTGCCTCTAGAGTAAGTTTGTTGTCCATCAGGACCCCCAGGTTTTTTACAGTTGCTGATGGGGTTGGGGTTGTGCCGAGTTCCATTGGCCAAGCTATGTAGTGGTTGTCCCCTCTGTTTTTTGTGATGATCATTATTTCTGCTTTGCCTGGGTTGATTTTGAGATAGTTCCAGTTCATCCATCTGAATAAATCACAAAGGCAGTTCTCTAGTGTTGCTTTCTTCTTGAGTGTCTTGTATTTTGAAGACTATTTGTCTGCGTAGTTGTAACACGTGAGGCTGTGACTTTTGAGGATTTTGATTAGTTGAGATGGGTAGATGTTGAATGATAACGGGGAGAACGATGATCCTTGTGATACTCCGCATGTGGACTCTCTTGGGTTGGATTTGAAAGGTTTCATCCATATGGTTTCTGTTCTGTTAGATGGGAGGAATTTGGTCCACAGTAGGGCGTGTCTGTTATTCCAATCCTTCTAATCTCGGGATGAGGATGTCGTGGTTGAGTCGAATGCCGCAGGGAGGTCTAGAAGTATCAAGGCAGTACTGTTGTCTGAGTCTGAGTCTGCGTTTGCTTTTAGGTCATCCCATATTGAGAGGAGAGCTGATTCCGTTCCTCTCATTGGTCTGAAACCTACTTGTGCCTGGTCTAGTAGGCAGTGCTCTTCTATGAATCCTTGGGTTGTTTTGTATATGTACTTTTCGAGCAATTTAGCTGTATACGGGATGTTGGAGATGGGTCTGTAGTTGGAGAGGTCCTCTACATTTCCTGCTGTATCTTTGAGTAGCGGCCTGATGTACGCTGATTTGAAGGATTGTGGCACTTTCCCTGTTCAGATTGAAAGGTTGGACATTCCTGTGGTATTCCATGGGAGTTCCTTGTTTGAGTATTGATTTGTATGTGTCCGGGGGGCAGGAAACCTGTTTTGTTGCTTTGATTTACCAGTTTTACGAAAGTCTCCACTGATATTTCGAGGCAGCTTCGTAGTTTGTTCGGGCAAGTTCGGCATTATACCAACCCCAAATACTTTGAATAAAGGTTTTCTAACTGTTACTCTTGAGTCTGTGTCTCTCTTGATACCATGCCTGTCTCATATAAGTCAAAAATGCTTGGTGCGATAAAACAAGAGTAGTCCAATAATGCAAAGCCAAGTGAGCATGTTATGCCCTATAAATACCAGAGGTAACCTGCATATCTGCTTTGGTTGTACATATTGCATAATGTTTTTCCTCAATTTTGAAACTGTATCGGGCTTCCTTCAATCCAGTTTGAAGGAGCCATGGCAGAGCATCCATTCATCAACATATGTATGCATCAATCTGTGCAAAACAATGAAATTCCTACGAAACCAGAGGCATCCAGAAAGAATGAACGGCAAAGAAATCTGGGGGGCCCATTTTAGATATGTTGGGGCATTATGCAAGGGAGGTAAGGAGGTTACCCTTGTTTAATGTAAGAAAACAGGCTTTCACAGAATCTAACCTCTATCTTTAGGTGAAGTTAGCCAGGCTTTAGAATGTGATTAATTTAATGAAGCCCCAGCTCCTGCCAATTTTCGCTTAAACTGAGTTGGCAACGTCAGGTATTACGATGCCCCCTACTATTTAGAGTTTTTAGTGCTATTAGCGAAGGAATATTGTCCCAATCTTGATGAAGGGGCATAGTGGTTCCAATTTTTCATAAGGGCAACCAGAGTAACCCAATGTGCTACTGCCTCATATTACAAGGCCATATTAAATGTTGTCGGAATCGGTAGAGGAGTTGCATATTTGTATCTGACCTACATCTGGGGATCCCACCACTGTGGACTAGTTCGCTAGTTTACGCTTCCTTTAGTTAAAGGAGGTCCACCAGAAAGATGGATATTTATACCTTGCTTTTATAGATATAAAACGTTTGATTGGATAGACATGACAGTGTTTTGTGAATGCCTTTGGATGGATCCGTATCTGCTAATCCTCATTCCGAGGTTATAGTTGAATTACCCCATGAAACTTAGATTTGGCCCAACCGGGCAATTAAGTGATTCACTGCGGATTGTGAGGGGTAGAAATGTTTAGTTTATACAGAATGATCTGGTTTTTCAAGTAAAAGGGGAAACCAGGGACATACCATGGACAGAAGGGAAGTAATTACCTTCTCCTATTAACTGAGGATTTAGGGCTTCATCACGAGTTTGGCGGCAACCCTTAAATCCGGCGGTCGCGCTATTACCGCCGGATTTAAGGGTCTGCCAAATCAGGGCTTCGGCGGATTTCTCCCCAGCTCTGAGCTGGGGGGAAATCCGCTGAAAATTCATGCGATTACCGCCGGCGTGAAATCCGCCGGCGGTAAGAGCGCAAAAATTCCCCATTGAGCCCAATGGGGAATGGGGCATTCCCGAATGGGCTCAGTGGAGAATGGGGAATTCCATTACCGCCAAACCAGTGATCCGGCGCTAATAGCGCGGGAGGTTTGGCGGTAGGGCTAATACTGCCGGCGTTACCGCCCAACTCGTGATGAGGCCTTTAGTCCTTTTTGCCCAGATAGAAAGGGCTTCTGAAAACTACTAAATGCTCATTCTTTTTGTAAGAAAACATTGTATAGACGTTAGCACAGTAAAGGTCAGGACTATGGTTATGGGTAAAGGAGGCAAAAACATAATTTATTTTACTGGCGCTCTTTTCCAGCCATGTGACAATTTTCGTTATTTAAGAGTTTCTCCAAGAATGGAAATTGGACGAAGCCTATTTAAAAACAGTGGGCCGCTGGAGGAAAATCTGGCGAACAGTGTTAGGGTTCACTACACTTGCTCTGCTCTTCCAGGGGCAGGCTTGAAGGGCTGTTATAGGCAAATCCCGGACTCAAATGGCTTGCAGTCAGGTATCTGGCTCTAGAACAATTCAGATGCCCTGCAAGTACTTCAAAATGAGTGTCTTAAAAAACGTGAGCCTTCCATGGGACACAAAAAGAAATGCTTTCAGCAGAGACGGGAGTTGCAGTAATTCGTGACATTATATTATATCCCCTACTCGAACAATAACATTATGCAAGGTAAAATCCCCACATGTTTTTATTCTGTGAAGTAATGACTATTGCTCATGTCAAGAGCCTGCTCCTGCTAAAAGACATGTGAAAGATGCATGTCCCAGATTGTTGTTTAGAGAAAGAGTTCCAGATGACTTGACGCTGGTTGTGAGATCGGCTTTGGTCCAACCATTTCCAGAAGTTAAGCAGCAAGTAAACTGCAAAGATAACTCAGTTGGCAGCATAGCCTAGGCCCTCTAGGGCGTATGAGCACCAGAATCGTCACGCAAATTAGATGTAGCCATCTACCTTTAGTCGGTTACCTTGTGAAGACCAGGAAAGGAAAATGGAGTGGAGATTTTGCACATAGGACAGTTCTGCTGAGGGAACTCGCTCTTATTATTTTGTGAAAATGATTTGGTCCCCCGGAAATGACTATTGAATCCCTCTTTTGTTACAGAATGAAATTGGGCATTACTTTTAAGTCTCACAATCACTGCAGATATTTGTATTTTCTTGAATTGTTAAAGCATGTTTAAAGAGGTGGTAGTTTTTAATCCATTGAACGTTGGTATATTTACGGATTACCTTTTTAAATGAAATCGTGTGCTTTATGGTATGGTTTTTGATGGCTTTATCTATCTATAGCAAACTTGATCAATCACTGAGAATGTGAAGTTTTGTTGCAGCCTGCTGTATGTGCCAAAGTTGAACTGTTTGGCTGCTGTTTCCGTGTGCCTATCCGCTTGATGAGGCTCTGGTTCCATTGCTTTTTTCTAGAGAGGCCATGCTGAATCACAGTTTGCGGAAGCTCAGAGAGCAGATTGTCAAAGCCAATCTCTATGTACGTGAAGCTAATTTCATTGCCGAGGAAATGGATAAGAGGACCGAGTACAAGATCACCCTGCAGATCCCAGCTTCAAGCCTCAATGCCAACATGAAGGTAAGTGTAATCCCCGGCCCAAATGGGGCCCCTACAGATAGGGGGTTATAGAAAAATATACAAATAAGTATGTATGGAAAGAAAAGACACAAGGAGTTTAAAAGCTTTTATTTAATGTGTGCGCTTACTAATGGACTTACCTGACTGTTCCACGTTCCTCACCATGGGGGACACATAGAACCTTGGGACTGAGGGACAAAGGGCAGGCCTCCCCTCCCAGGGACATGGACTGGACTTGCCTGAAGAGGAGGAAAGTTGAAAAGTGACAGTTGGAAGTAGGGGCACAAGAGGAAAGCCAGAGAAACTAAAGTACAGTAGAGAAAGGACAGAAGGGTAGCATAAATAAAGGGAAAAGGTGAGCGGCGTTGCATGGGGGGTTCACGGCCTCGAGCAGCCCCCAGGACCTACTGAAAACAGAGCCGGGCTGCGTCTGCCAGCTGCAGCCCGACGTGAAAGTAAGCCCCAGGCCGCGTCTGACACACGGCCTGGGTGAATGGAAACAGCCAGGCCCGCGTGTGCAAGACGGTTCTCAGGACACGAGCGGGGCCTGGGAGGCAGCGGTTAGCCTGGTGGTCAGTGGGGGGGGGCAGTCTGGGCAGGCCGGAAGACACCAAAGTCCCAGGCCACATGTGCTGTGTGGCCCGGCCCATGTTTGTGGGACATCCCGAACTTGGGCACGGCCTGTGGGGATACAGTGTGCCAGGGGGCCAGACCGAGTGAACTGGAGAAGACAGAAGTCCCGGTGACGTGTGGCGGCCCGGGTGAAGTTGAAGTGTGGCAGCTGTGGTGGCAAGTCCACCCACCCTGGGGCCAGCTGGGGCGGGTGGCGAAGAGGAAGAAGCCCTGGCAGTGCTGGCAGCGCAAACTGGATTGCCACCACTGCTGGCTGGCCTGCGCACTACCGGCTCTCCCCGGGGGCCAGATGGGTAGAGCGGTGTAATACTTACCAGAAGCCCGGCCGCATCACGTCTGGTGCGGCCAGGGCTTTGCGCAGGCTGCCGGCAGTGAAGGAAGTTTGACGTCCCTGCATGCCTGCAATGAAAGTGCACCATAAAGGAGGAAATAAATTAAAGGGCTTGTAAAGCCCTGGGACTTCTGGTGCTCTCTGCACTTGCACCACCACAGAGGAAATGAAGGAAGAAGCCAAACGCAGGGTTCGTAAAGCCCCAGGACTCCTCGTTTGCTTGTTTTTGCACCGCCATTGGGGAAAATTTAATTCCCACAAAACTACTAAGGATGAAAGGGGCTCTGAAAGCCCTGTATGGATAAAGAGCTTCCAAAACACTATTCAAACAAAAGGAACAGCACCTCATGAGGACCCTAGGCTCCCAAACCCCAGAGAGGTGCCCCTTGGCAGCCACCCGCGGAAGAGCTTGGGCTTGGGTGCATTGGTGCACCACAACAGTGATGGCATCCCAGGAAGCTAATGTAATTCAATGACTTTGACAAATGGGGACAGTGACTTTGTTAAATAAGGGCAGTTTGCAGCTGCTAAAGTTATTAAGGGTTATATAGGAAATGTAAAGGGAAATGAAGCGGCGGGAATGGCATGAAAGTGATGCTCAGGGTGAAGAAAATGATAACCTGCTAAAGTTTAATTTGAAGTGGGGTTTGTGCGATGGGTATCGCTTACCCATATTATTGCATTGTCAAACATAGAATGGGGACATGAATTGAGGCTTGAGTTGAAGGAGGTGGATATGGCTAACGGTTGGATTCTATTTAAGTACTTTATAAAAAAGAAAAAAAAGGGCACCAAAACGCCCTTCTGGTGTACTGTGCCTTATTTGAGATCTGGAACTCAGAATTGTGGCCATCTCCTGAATTAATAAACGTATTTGCAGTTTGCTCAGCGCCACATCAGAGCAGCTGGTCTGGGACGGTGGGGTGGTGTCGGTGTGGTCCATTCCTGACTTGAGTATTTTTAATACTGTGCTCACCCAGGCGGGGAGGGAATCGGGGGTCTACATACGAAAGTGGGTTATGTGTAGGATTTATGAAGGACACATGCAGCAGTTGGTTTGATGTGAATGTCATTCTTTGTTTTGGATTAAGCTGCTCATGAGATCTGCGTCTTTGTCAGAGTTGGATCATGCTGATGTATGCACATAGAACTGTATAAGCTCTCCTGGTAAACCAGAACATACACAATTTTAGGGTCTAAATCATGTCATTAGATTTGATTGGGGTGGTTTGAGCGAGCTAGTTAGGCAGTCTCTGGAGAGGCTAAGTCGATATATCTTTATTTATTGAGCATTTGTTAGTAAACTAAACAAAAATATGTTTCAAGACGCCACAAGGCAAGTGGGGAGGGATCAAGGGCAGTAAATAACAACGATAAAGAAAGTAAATCTACAATCGTGGTCCTACTAGGCCTTGTGGCCTTTGAACGTTCAAGTGCAGTAAAGACAAGTGCAGGCGATTTGGGAGAGAGCAAGGTATGGGCAAGTGCTGATAGTGCCCGGGAAGTGAATTTGATACTTGCGGCAACAGAGAGCCAATGAAGCGATCTTAAGCCTGGAGAGATACAGTCCCTGGGCTTGGGGTCAAGGATAAGTCTTGCCGCCCTATTCTGGATTATCTGAAGGGGGTTAAGGGAGGAAAGGGGGAGATCGAAGAAGAGGCTGTTGCAGTAGTGCAGTCTAGTGAGGACCAGAGCTCTGGAAACATTGAGCTTCTGGTAAAAGGTGAGGAAAGGGCGAATGCCTCTAAGGAGATGAAGCTGGTAGTGAGCCTTCTTGGCAAGGTCCAGGATGTGAGGGGACAAGGGAAGAGGGAGGATTTGAAGATGACCCCAAGGTTTTTGGCCTCTCAGGAAGTTGAAGGTAGAGGGCCCAAGGAAGGCGGTAGGAGGGAATCATGGCGCAGGTGTCCTAATAAGCAGGATCTCTGTCTTACTGGCATTGAGACAGAGGTCGTTGGCCACACACTATGCCTACATAGCGGTCAGTCAAATCGTGGATGAGGGAGAAGGAAGAAGAGGTAGTAGAGAGAATTTTGATGGAAAGCGGTGTGTCATCCACAAAACCCTGGAAATGAGGAGAGATCATCATGTGAGCAAGAGGGACGAGATGGGTATTGAAGAGCCAAGGCAATAGGATAGAGCCCTGGGTACACCACAGGTGGAGAGATAAGTGGTGGAGGAGAAAGGGCCAAGCTGCAACTGGGAGGGGCGGTTAGTGAGGAAGGAGGTCAGCCAATCCAGTGTCAGGTCCGTGATGCTGAGGGTATCGCAGAGCCGTTTTATGAGGATAAGAGTGGTTGACTGTGCCAAAGGCAGAGGAGAGATTGAGGAGAATGAGAACAGCAGGAGTTAGTCAAGATTTGCAAGCATATCTTCACAGGTGTTCAGGAAAACCAGCTTCCGTGCCTCTGGATGCCCGGGATTCAGAATGATGGTCATGGATGCAACCAACGAGTTCAGTATGAAGGGATCGGTTGGGGGATGACCAACTTCTCCAGGAGTTTGCCCAGGAAGGAGGTGGTGGAGATAGGATGATAGTTTTCTGGGCAGGATGGGTCAGCAGACGGCTTTTTTTGGGAGAGGGTGCACAAGGGAGTGCTTGAGGAATAGAGGGAAAGAGCCATTGGCGAAGGAGGGGTTACAGAAATCGGCAAGAGCCATGGCGAGAGGAGATATTGTCCTTAATGGTTCTAGAAGAGCAGGGGAGCACATGTTTAGATGAGTCCTTCATAGAACAGACCACTTTAATTGCCTCATCAGGCGCTATGGGCAAGAGGGAGGGGTGTGTGGGAGGTGGATGCAGGGGGGCCAAGGGAGGCAGGAGAGTGGTGGAAGTAGGAGTGGTGGAGAGTGATGACAGGATGTCCTCTGAGTTTTAGATGTGAAATAGGAGGCCAGAGCGGGGCAGAGCGCCTGGGAGGGAAGGAGAGAGATGGAGTCTGCAGTTGGATTGGCCAGTTCCGTGCAGATTTTGAGTTCAGCCGTGTTAGTGGCTCCAGAGATGCAGGCTTGTATGTGGGCCTTCTACTTGGAGTGGATAGAATAACAATATTGCCTTCGGAGCAGGCGACAAGCCAGTTTGTCAAAGAATGAACCCGAGGTCTTCCACTTCCGTTCAGCAACTGTGAACCGTTTCAGAGATGCTAAATTGGAGTTATAGCAGCTGTTGCACTTGGATGCACGTTTCAGGTGGATCCTCGTGACTGGGGCAAGGATGTCAAAGGTGTTGGAGATGGAGAGGTGCAGGTTAGAGAGGACAGAGTCAGAGGGGTAGTCAGAAGGAAGGGTGGGGGAAAGTCGAAGCAAAAGCAGCGACAAACTTGCTTCATCAGTCGAATGACGGCAAAGGAGGCAGGAAAGGTGGGAGGGAGGCTCAAGCAGAGTGCCAAGAGGCCCCATAGAGATAGAGATAGGGATGTCTCCATAGATGAAGGCATCCGCAGCGTGTCTGGCTGAGTGGGTGGGACCGGAAGGAAGGATAGTGAGAGAGGGAGTAACAGAGGTCACAGAATTTTGAGGTGGCTGATTCGGGAGAGTCAAGGTGGATATAGAAGTTGCAGAGGAGGAGGAGGAGTTTAGAAGAAGAGGTCAAGAGGGAAGAGATGAGGTCGGCCCATTCAGAGAGGAAGAGATGGATAGGACCAGGGGCCCTGTATATGGTAGCGAGGGTGAGTGAGAAAATAGGTGTGACCCCGTGCCTATGGACGAGGTATTCTAAAGACGTGTAGGATTGAGTAGGTAGGATAGAAGCAGGGACCCACTCAGGGAAAATCAGGGCCACCCCACCTCCAGACCGGTTGGGCCTGTGTTTGGAGAGGCTTTTGCAGCCCACAGGAAGGAGTGTGTCGAGAGCAGTGACAGGGCTGGCAATGAACGACGTCTCTGTGAGGGCAAGGGCGTCGAGGTGAAAGTCTTCAAGAAGGAGACCGATGTCAGAGGAGTTTTGACAGCAGAGCATGTGTTCAGTGTAGCTATGTGTAGCCGATTACCACCTTTTGAAAGTTTCCCGAGGAGGGGTGTAGGAGCGTGGTACTCCCGTTGGTGGTGGTGGATAGGATAGAGGCGAGAAGTTAATCAGAGAGCAGGTGATTACCACCTTTGAAAGTTTTCAGAGGAGGGAATATAGTGCTGAGATGTAAAATAATCCATTCTCATATCTCATTCATGCCGGGAGAAGTGGGGGGTCAAGAAGTGGAATTACAACTGCACACAAACACTGGTGAACCTAGTATTTGGCGTCTATGGCTCAATGCATACATCACTTCTTGTTCCGTATTTCAACAAAGTTAGCTCATGATGGCAAACCACTGCGAAAAATTATAAAGGGTTTA
This sequence comes from Ambystoma mexicanum, assembly GCF_040938575.1. Taxonomy (NCBI): domain Eukaryota; kingdom Metazoa; phylum Chordata; class Amphibia; order Caudata; family Ambystomatidae; genus Ambystoma; species Ambystoma mexicanum. Next base: position 204,441,075 of record NC_090927.1, on the reverse strand, counting down.
CCAGTCTGAGGGGAATGCTAGATTTATCAATTGTTAACACAGACCATAGCTACTGTATTCCAAGGATTCAAACCTGTGACTTACTACTTTCATACAGACCTCCTTAGCAAGTGCTCAAAGCACTGAGCGGTTTTACCAAGAGAAGACTGACCAGTGTTTTAGACTTGGAGCCCGTGTGCCAAGACCTCGTTGCATATATTTGTCTCACATTGGAACTTAATGGCCATTTTTAAAATGGAACACTAAGTCAATAGCTCTCATGTGGTTTATTTGAGATTTGAATAGCCCTTTTTGTGCCATGATATAGTAGCGTCGATGCCATTGGGCAGAAAGATTAATTTGGCAACCCGTCATATGGTTGTATGTAGCTTGAATGTTTGCCTCTGGGTTTAGAGTAAGAGTTTGTAGGCATAGTGCATCCCCAGTGAGTATGTGAGAAGCAACGGAAAGAAGCGGGAGACAGCAAGAGCCAAAGACCTAAATGTGAAATGTTGAATATGCCTTGGCCAAGTCTTCGGCGTCTGATCGACCACACGCTTTAAAATCATGAATTGGTCAATGACTTAAATTGTCATAGCTTCCCAGAGAATGTTGGTATCTCACTTTGTATTTTGCATGTATGTTTTGTAACGTGTTGTGCTGCTTGTTTGTTTCCATTTTCGGCAGCGAGGTGCTGTGCTTAGTGAACCAGCCATCCAAGTGAGGAGGAAAGGGAAAGGGAAGCAAATCTGGTCTCTGGAAAAGCTGGAAAACCGCTTAGTGGACATGCGTGATCTGTACCAAGAGTGGAAAGTCTGTGATGAAGACAACCCCGTAAGTCAACCTGCGCCTGGATTCTTGTGGTGTTACCCCTAATTCCTGCACTTTCCAACAAGGTAGCACTGGGTGTTATCCAAGTTCTTAACAGATATAGAAGGCGTCACCCCTTTCCTAAAGAAATAAGGATGCTGGTGACTATGCTATGATGTCGCAGGTTCAACGTTTGTGTTCTGGACAGAGTCTACCAGTCTACTCTGTTGGCAAATCTGAGGGTGAATGTGTTGAGGGTCTGTTTGGGTCTAGGCGTTTATTTTCTTTATCTGATGTGCGAGGGGCATTGTTAAGGTTATTGAAGAGCAGGCATAAAATCATTTGTTTCATTGCCCAGTAGAAATGTTCGATAAAAACACAAAGCATGTAAGCCTATTCTGCTGGGATGGCAATTAAGTGGTGGTCATACTTGTACAGTCGTTGCCAGGATTTTAACTGATGCCGCAGAGCTGAAGCCTTAGGCTACGATTGCATGTGTTTAATGGAGCCTGGCAATGTACAGGTAAGTCTCCGCTCCACGGGTACGACTGCTGCCATTTTACTGCAGATGACCCTTAATGTGGCACAAGATACTGCTGATAGATCATGTCCTCGTGTTTCTCTAATGTGGCATTGTTTTCTGTGTCGAAGGTGACCAGGAATTATTTCCGCCGCGCAGATCCCTTCTACGATGAGCAGGAGAACCACAGTCTTATCGGCGTGGCCAATGTCTTCCTGGAGTCCCTATTCTATGATGTAAAGTTACAGTATGGAGTACCTATCATCAACCAGAAGGGAGAGGTATGTGCAGGTGTCATGCATTGCTGTTTCGTAACAGGGACTGGTGGCTCTTGGAAGGCTTGCCATAACTCACCACTGTCATGCACTGCACGGATGGTGTATAGTCCATATTTACTCGGGCAGTATTATTTTTCTTCCTACAAGTCCCATAGATTAGTTCATGTTTGGTGGGAAGATGCTTTCAACTGCAGCCAAATCATCCACAATACGCATGCCTGTTTAAAGAGTTCCTTAATACTGAAACCGCTTATGGGAACATGGAGTTGCCGTCTTGCTGATGGTAAAGCATAGCTGGTTCTATTTTGTGGTCATGATGCAGGTCGATAGCTGCTGGATTACTCCTTTTCTGCTCCCCAGGTCTCGGGCCGTCTACATGTGGAAGTGGTGCGAGTGAGTGGGGCTATTGGGGAGAGGATAGGCGGCGGTGACGACGGCTTGGACAGCTCAATCGAAAGTGAAGCCAGTGAACAGAAACTTGTGTGCAAGGTACGTTTTGTGGTTTCATTTGCATGGTTGCGCTTTACAGAAGTCCAGTTGTCACATTCTTTGAATGTCGCAAATATCCTCACGGTTGACCACCCCAAGACATGTTTGGAATGATGTGGTAGGCTGCCTTTTTCTGCTGAATCTGGCAATATTCAGAAGCAGCTTTTGGAAATCGGGATCCCTTTACACAGAAATGGGTTACCTCGCCACTAACTGGGGAGAGGCATGTGGGTGCTTGTATCCATGTCCTTTGTGGCGTTTAGTGTTCTGAGCCCCCTCATAGCTTTCTTAGTTCATTGCATACTAGTTCCTGAATCTCCTGTTCCATTCCGTATTTGTTTTTTTTTTGTCTTTTATTTGGGTTTTATATAGCGCTTTGAGCCAAAGCGCTGTAAATGAGGTCATAAAATTATACATTTCAGATGGATGGAATGATCCCTCCAGGGAGTTGGGACAAACATGTATGGCCCTAATCTGACCAATTGAGAATCTTTAGTCAAGTTGTTGGGCCGTGGGCGCAGACGGTCAGTCCCCTCTGCTAGGTAAATTGAGCCAGGTGTGATGGAGTACAGGAGGGAGAGGGTTTAGTTAAATAAGCATAAATGATAGGCTTGATTCAGCATGTAGCCTGGCCCAGCTAAAAAGCAGGAAGAAGTCTGTCACGATTGCTGAAGAAATGAGGAAACTACTGCTCTATTAAAGCAGGAAGTTGAAGGAGGCAGAGGCAGAAAGCAAGGAATGTACCGGTTGCAGGCAAGCTTACTAGCAAGGCTGGCTGGTGAGAAGAGGAGCAACAGGCAAGGTAAGAACTGAAATCTTGTAGTTAGGCCGCCTGAAAGAGAAGCCAATAGAAAAGCAGCATCAGGGAGGCAATGAGTAGAGTTCCACCTCAACACCTCGGCTAATATTTTTGGGTTCCATGGAGGGCCACTTGGGTGGATTCATATAGCAAATTTACAGAACGTGCCTGATGGATAGATGCACATACTGAAAATCCTGAGACTCCATGTTCATTTCATGTACATGTTAGTTCATCCACATTTACGAGAATGTAAAACCTTCAATGTCCTGACTTACCCAGAACAAACTAGGACCTCAAAACAACCTAATCAAAGAACGGTATGTTATTTTTTCCATTTCTATTGAGGCACTGATAATCACAATGTGTCAGACCGCAAACCAATTGACTAACTGCGCAGGCGGTCTCATAGAGATACAAGATGTATTCACCATTAGCCTCTATTCCATTTGTACCATGGAAAATAAGACTTAAATTGTGGAGGAGAAATGACCATTCACGAATTCAGGTGGGTTGGTGAACAATTTATTAGTAAGGCAGTAGCAAAACTTAACCAACGGCAGCACGAAACTCTGGCGCAAGAAAACTTCCCTCCCTCAGTGCACGTCAAGCACACAGGCGTTTCAATAGAAGGGGTGGTCCCAACAGGCCAAGTTCTCGCCTTGATGCATTGTTGCTGACAGAGAACAACTTCTCTGATGTCAGCTGCACGCTGTCGTGTTAGTTGGTGTTATTAGGGAGGACCGCATAGTGTAATTTTAGTGAAGGTGAATGTCCTCCCTAATGATCCGCACACGCTCTGAGGCAGGCAGAGAGCTATGACGACTTCTGCTTACTAATGCCACGTTTATTAAGAAAGGGAGAACAGAAAACACGCGTGCATATGCCAAAAGGGAAATGCGTCTCACCTCACGCAAGCTAGAAGCAGTTGGATTCCTTGCCCCACTCCAGGGAGCCCTGGGGAGCCAGGGACCCAGGCCCCCTATCAGCAACAAGAAACACAGTCGCCAGCTGGAGGACGGCTGCACGCCGGTGGAAATGCAGGAGCACAATGGGTCCACTCACGCCAATTTGGAACAACCCCGACTTCTCCCCCGGAATCACACCAAACCAGTTCACAGAGTGGCGAGCCGGAGGCCTAGAAACGATCTCCGATTTCTTCAAAAATGGCCTCCCCCTGAACTTCGAAGAGTGTAAAACAAAGTTCAAGATCCAGGAAACAGAAAGGTTCCGCTACTCCCAGTTGAGGCACTGGCTATCGCACCCTCTGGTTAGGAAACTAGGCAGCAGGGAGCTAACAGCACTGGAACACTCCCTCTCGACAACCCCCCCCAAGGGGAAAATATCAACCCTGTACAAAATTCTAGACAGAACAGACCCCGGGAAAAAAGAGCCATACATGGTGAAATGGGAAGAGGACATCGGAAGACCGATTGAGCTGGAGGAATGGCAACATATCTGGTCCCGCGCTCTGAAAAGCTCGAAATGTGTAACGAACAAAGAATGTGCGTTTAAAGGTTGCTACAGATGGTACAGAACCCCGTCATTCCTCAACAAATGCAACCCGGCTATCCCAGCGCAATGCTGGAGGGGATGCCCGGACCGCGGGACTCTATTCCACCTCTTTTGGTCCTGCCCCAAAGCCGCCTTATTTTGGGAAAACATCCTGGAACAGATTAAGACAATCACCGGACTCAACATCCCCTGGGACCCAGGGATTGTACTACTGGGGTCGACAGGAGAAGGCCAATTCCCTCTAACCGGCAACATGGCGAACCTATGCTCCCACCTCCTGACAGCTGCTAAAATCTCCATCGCCAGACTCTGGAAAGACCCGGAGGGCCCATCCACACAGATGTGGTGGTCTAAATGCTGGGAAATCGCCGCAGCGGAGAAAGTCACGGCCATCAGGTCAGGCAATAAACCCAAATTTGAATGCACATGGGCGCCCTTTCTGGACTATGCGCAGCAATTCCCCGGGGTGACAAGGCAGCCACCCAACCTACGCTGGATGGAAACCCAGGACTGAAAAAGAAAACACAGCCCTAAGCCAGACAAGCAACTGAGTTCTCCCAGTTCCCCGAAGCGCCACGAACGACCAACCGAGCTCCCCGGACTTGGAAGACCTGACACCAAAGCACCCCCGGCATACTCCAGCGAAAGCGTCACTCCGAACCCTTGAAACAGACTCCTTGGCGAAACAGATAGTAACCTGCTCATGTGTAAAATCAGCTCCTTGCGAAAACTGCTCCCTGTCTCTCACCCCCCCACCCCCCTTCTTTTCTTTCCTTCTCTTTCTTTTTCCCTCCCCCCTACCCTGTTGTAGTTGCTACTATTATTATCTTTTTTTTTTTAGTTCTTATTATTGAAGAGAACGCAAGATTAGCTAAGTTTATAAAACGCAAAGCAATGTTCTCCTATTCATATGTCCTAAAAGTCGCCATACATGTAATGATCTTAACCTCAGCAGGACTTGTTACGTTGAAAACAATAAAAATAATTTTGGAAAAAAAAAAAACATGGCAGTTTGCAGTGTGTGCAAAACTGTATATAGTGGTAACATGCTAGGGGAGTACATAACGTTTTTTCTCCACAAACTAGACTTCTGCTCTTCCTTTATTCTCCACCAGTTTCTTGTAAATGCTGGGCATCGTGCTGACCTTGACTACTGCAGTGACTGGTTGGCTGTGTGGCTTTCGTCCATCACAGTAGGTGAGAAGCGAACCCCACTTGGCAGGGGACTTCTTTTGGATAAAGCCTTACTGTCTTTTCTTTCTGATTCCAATGTGTTCCCTCCTTACACCTTGCTCCTGATGAAGGGATTTGGGTTTCACGAAAGGAAGAGCAAAATCCAATCTATTGAGAATGCACTTTTTCTTTTTTCATTTGGGTTATTTTTAACATTTTAAGCTAAATAATAATCCCGGGATAATGTATTTATTTTTATTTGCCAGACTCCACACTGTAACCCTGACGTTTTTTGTGTGAATTTGCCCCATGATTTAATATTGGCCATGAGCAGATTTAGGAACATCGATAAATACTAATGTAGATGTTTCTGCTTTGAATAACGTTCTTTGCTTTAGTAGACGTTACTGTGTGCTCTACAAGAGTGCCACACATTTGCCTGCATAGCGGCTATGTCAGGTGCTTTATCAGAACTAAAGTAGTTTCAGGGAATCATATACAGTTGAAAGTAACTTGCAGTTCCAGACCGTCAAACCCACAGATGTGCGAGTTAAGCATGTGACATTCGGTAGCTGTGCATTGAAAACCTTAATGCGTTCCCAGTGTTTGTAGTATCAAATTGGTCACAGATGAGTAATGAGTAATGTGTTTACTGAAGGAGTCTCCAACCCCTGGCTCTCCCAAGTGTTTTAGACTACAACTCGCATCTGCCCTAGCCAGCACAGTCTATGCTGAGGGATCATGGGATTTGCAGTGCAAAACATCTGGAGGGCCGCAGATGTTATTGGGTGGAGCCAGCCTTGCTGCATTCCCTCGCCACCAACAGTTTATCTATCCATAGCAGCTCAGATGTTGTACTTGTTATGCAGTGTGCCGTTCATGTTTTCAATTTTCAAGCATTCGTGTTTCATGGTCAAAGTTCTGCTTCTAACCATGTCTATTCTCTGCAAATATACAAAATGTATAGACAGAACAACATAAAAAAAGAAAACATTCATAAAAGAACACAAAGAATTAAAAAAAACTGAATCATTCAATTCCATTCCTTTCTTTAAAATCATTTCACATTAGAAATATGTTAATATTCAATCCATTGTTCAACTAATTATCAATTTATCTGACTTAATACAAAACATCTGTCTTGGGTCGAGTCCATTAGTTACAATGCTTCTAAATTCAATACCTTTAAGAATCGTATTACTTTAATTCTATGTGAAGATATCTGTTCACGAAATATAAGTTGCCAAAGCCGTTCTGGAGATATATCTCTATAGTCCTTAAATATCGGTCTCAAGTAGCGCGTTCGCAATGGAGCCAACGCTGCGCATATCACTAATAGGTGTTTTGGTGTTTCTTAGTATCAACGCTCCTACAGAAAGGGCAACTATTATCTTCTGGTCTTATTAGTTTACGTTTTGCCTGAACTTCCTTGGTAAGCCATGAATTAAATCTCCACTGCATAAAGCTATGTCTATGTTGTGGAGATGGAGATTTTTTTTAAATATAATTCAGGCTCATTGTATTTTTTATGGCCAAAGGGATGAGTTGCAAAATCATGATATTTTAAACACTTTTCTCTTGTCTGTATCCAATTACTTTGAAATAACTTCGTTTTAGCCCTTATTGGATTCTGGATCAAAACATTGATTGAAATATCTGCACTTGCTAAAACTTGTTGAACCTTCATCCTCAATTTCCGAACAAACAAATCATCAGCTTTACACATGTGCTTAGCTAAAGTTTCCATTATTGACAGAGATTCAAGCGCCATTATACATTTTCGATACACTGCTGTCAAATTCCACAGATATCTTGTATGCAATGAAATCAGCCCCACTTCATTTCTAATCCACAAACCTGGTACACAATTTGGCAAATTCAAAAGCCGTCTGCACTATTTAGCTTCAAGTCTATTCCATACTAATTCTGGGATGATTCTTTTCGATTCTGCTCCGTATATAAGAATAGGTGTTGTCTTTTGTAAATAGAAACTAAGAAGTGGATTAATTGTAAACTTGCCATATTTATTCTGAATCAGAACTGCTTGTGAAATAGACATGGTGAGTTTTGCCTCTAGACATTTAATTTGCACTTTCTCATCTCAATCTGCAAGGGTCACGCTTAGATAAACCTATTGAGATACACATTCCAATTCTTTATCTTGCAGTACTCACTTATACCTCTTCGATGAGCCTCTATTCTTTACATTACAAATCATTACTTTAGTTTTATCCAAGTTTATGGAAAGGAGATTTTTCTCAGCATAGCCCTCAAGTGCGATCAACAACCGTTGAAGTCCCTGCAGCGTTTTTGACATAAGGACTAAGTCGTCCGCGCAGAGTAAGGCTGCAATGGGCCTACAAGCTAATTTGGGGGCATCTAATTTGATAACTTCAAATGCACCCTGCACATAAGCAATAAAAAAGTTAAATAAGGCTGATGCAAGAATACATCCCTGCCTCAGTCCCCTTCGTGTATCTATGTAGGGAGTCAAGGAGCCCTCAAGATCAACCCTCACTTGAATTCTGGTATTCGTGTGTAATGCTCGAATGCGGTTGATTAAATAAGTAGGGCATATTGCGAGAGCCCATTTTTTAAATAACTCTCTTGATACCGAATTAAAAGCGGCTCTTAGGTCCACAAATGTTAAATATATGGGTTGGTTCAGTGATACATGGTGAGTTATGATAGCCTTGATCATTGGCCAATTAATTGCTGTATCCATTCCGGGAATAAACCTGGTTTGAAAAGGGTAACTTTGGAGGTTTGAAACTGCCCATGCGTTGAAGTCACTTGGTATGAACCGCGAGAAAATGTTCCTCGGGTGCATCAAGAAGGGCGATCGGTCTGTAATTTGCAAGACAAGACCGATCGCCCTTCTTGAAAAATGGGGACAACATCTGACTTTCTCCATGATTCCGGAATTACATTTCTTCTCAATGTTTGATGGAAGACATTATACAGTATCTTTGCCCACAAGAATGGATGTTGCTTAAACATATTGCTCAAGCCGTCAGGGCCAGGAGCTCTAGAACTACTAGATCTCATTATGTATTGATAAATGTCTTCCTCCAGAATCTCTAAACCAGCATAATCATGGGACATATCCAATGAACCATTATTACCAACTTCAGGACATTCATACATTTGGGAGAAGTAAGTTATCCATTCATGTTGCTGAACCCCATTAATTTGGACCGCTAGCTGTCTTGTGTGTACAGCTATATTTAACAAAGCCCAAATTTCAGCTGTGTTATTGGAGTAAATTGTCTTGAGCATTGTCTCACCATCATTTTGATATATCTTGGCTCTGTGCATACGAAGCCAGTTTGTATATTTGCACTTTAAGTTTCGGATGATGATTGCTCGGGATATGGCTGGTAAAAACGAGGCTGATTTTTTTTTTTCCCTTACGGAGTTCAGACTTGCACGTCTGGATCTTCGGATCGAAAACATGATTCAGTTTATAATCATTATGCTTAATAGTAGAGGTGTGAATTTTATATAGTTGCAAGTGAGTAGTGTACTGTTCGCCAGTCCATGTCGTGATCATTTTCGAGATTACTTTTTAATGATTCCAAGGATTGTGCATTCCATCGAAAACACGTTTTTGCAGCATTAATACTCACTAACATCTGCCATTTTCCAACACTAAGTTTTGTTAAGTAATAATCATAAGTCCATTGTGTTGTAAGAAGTTTGTGATCACTATTCACTTGGGCTACGACTTCAAAGGTGGATGTTCTACCAAAAGTGTATCTGTCGACAAAGATATAATCTATGACAGATTCACTTTTACCACGTTGCCAGGTGCTCCCAGGGGATTATCATTCTTAAATGCTCCATTAAGCATACAAAATAGACGAGTATTTACAAAGTCTAACCACTTCAAAGAGTGCAGATCTTTTTTCAAATTGTTAGATGGAAAACATTTCAAATTGAAATCACCCGCCAGTATTGTATTTGTAATTTTGGGGCCAAGTAACGCCATATCTAGTAACTGTCCTAGATCTTGAAGGAACTTGTCGTCCGATATTGCTAAAGGGTTTTGATACATATTCACTAGTGCTATCATACCTCCTGGATATTTAATCTTCACCATTTGCAAGTAAATATTAAGAGCCGCCCAAGGGAAAATCTCAAACCCATCATTACACTTCACGGCTACTAGCAGGCCAGATGAAGGGCGGCCTTTGCTAGTAGACATAGCTGGCAGGAGTGAAACATCATGACCATTCCATACAGGCTGTTCCAGAAGCCAGGTTTCCTGTAAGGCAATTGTATTAAATCCTGAAAGAGTTGCAGCAATCAAATTAAATAAATCTGCAGATCCACATGTGTTCCAACTTGCAAATGTTACACATCCCACGCTTGACGACTGATCTAGTTATGGTCTTACATTATTCAAGTGACTTCGCTGATTACAAATCACACTGCTTACATTTTGTTTATAGACTTTTGGCATTCTTACCGGAGGTACATAATTCGCTCTCTCAAATTGACCCTGCCATGCAGTTTTTTCTAGACAATAATGGGTCTTGTGCAAGAATAAAACCAAGAAAAAATCAGTTCCATCTTAGCCTGACAAAACTTCTCACCACATTAGAAGGTATCCATATTCTTACTGTTGAAAGTATTTTATCATGCAAAAATTTAACCTGCTTTATATTAAACGTACTGACATCTTGAAGACTGTGTCTTTAAATATGGTTAATACAGAAGTTCGATTCAAGTCATAAGACGGAAAAGGAGCAGACCTACACTTTAATATAAAGCAATGATTGTAGTCTCTCGATTCTATTTGTGGAGTTTTGCTCTTATCACCTTGAAGTCGTACTGAAAAAGCTTGTTCAGCAAACTTCGCATCTTCAACACTATTATGGAGTTGCGGATTCAGCGGGACAGTTTTAAGAGCAGTGGCATAGGATGCCACTAATCTCGAGCTGCTCTCCCCCCTCAACAGGTTGTCTCTTTGAAGCCTTAAAAACTCACCAAGCGATGATTGTATCATCACTTGAATTTGAGGCAACATATATCCAATTGTGTGAGCATCTGTTATTTTACAAGGTTCAGACCCAGAGGCAATAGCACTAGGGCTTTTTTGGTTCAGATCTATTTGGAGTGTTATTTCCAATTTCAAGCTCAATTGCTTTGGGTGGGGGAATCCGTATGTTAGATTTTAGACCGGCTTCAACTCCACCCACAGCTATCATAGAAATCAAGGCATCTAACGGTGGATAATCTTTTGAAATCATTTTCTTTTTGGGGACTGCTGTTTTACGCTGGGTTTTCGCCAATTTTTTATATCTATTCAGAATCTTTTGATGTACACCAGATCGAGGCTCCATCTTTGAAGTTATCTGCGTCACAAAATGTTTGACATTCGTTTTGCAGATAGGAACTGCTTTTGATTTTTTCATTTGCACTATGGTACTGGCAGTATTCTTAGTTGTAACACATGATTTAGGCTGAAACATATTGAATGCTGCTGATGTATTATCAATAGTTTTAGTGACATTGGCTTTCATCTCTTTGTTTATAAGAACAGGGATTTGTTCACTTACACCATCAACATTTGTCATCACACCTTGTGTGTAATTGTTCACACGGTTCTCCAGCATTGGATCTTTCATGGATTCACATGCTTAGAATATTCCCTGTCGTCAGACTGGGACCCCTCGGTACACATATATAGCCTTTTCCTATAGGAAAACTTCCGAACCTTTTGTGTCCTACCTACGTCCTTTTGGGGCCCGCGGCTCCCTTCAGATTTCAACCGTCTCCAAAGTAGTGGGATCTCCTCGCGTCGTCTTACTATTTTGTACAAGGTTGTGTACTTGAAGTTGGAGTTAGGTGAATTTTTCCTTCATGTCGGGAAAGGCGCTGTTCCGTCCGTCCGTGCGCGACGTGCGGCTTGAAAAAAGTTTACGAGGGGGATGGACATATGGATTGTATATACTGTCTCCACCCTCATCATTCGGCTGATAGCTGTGACATATGCAAAGGGTTTTCTCAAAAGACCCTCAAAGACCGAAATCGACGGCTGGTGGCATGGTTGAATGATGGAGCGGGGGCATACCCCCCTTCGAAGGTAGGCTCCACACAATCGGCAAAAACATCACACCGTGCTGTATCGTCGGAACCACCGGCGAAGAATTTTCAACCGGCGGAGAAAGTCATCTCGGAGTCATTCAGCTAAAGAATCTTCGACGAGAAAATCGTCATCTTTGTCAAAAAAGCATGACAAGGAAAGGCCGAAATCCTCCTTGGGTGATCATCATAGATAGACCATGAGTCGAGAGTCTGGTCCAAGCAGGCCAAGTGCAGAAAAGGCGGGACCGGCTAAACCACCTGCTAAGCCACCGTCGTCGTCGACGGTCCAGTCATCGGCCTCCTCCCTACGATGGCCTCGTCGACGGAGGTTCTACAGGAAGCCTGGAGGCCTGAAGTTTTCGATCCGACCCCTCCGGATACTTTACTGCAGGAACAGGCAGTGTTGCTGTCCTCGGGAGAGGACGAGAGCGGGGGAATAGCTGGCCCGGCAGACCTCGGGCTACGAGTGGTTGAAAGGTCGTCGACGAGGGGATCCGGAGTTCTGGTGTCTGCCCCTCTTCTCAATCCTCAATCTGTTTTGTCGTTGGAGGTTCTGTCCACGCTTCAGTCTTTAATAAAGTCGTTGGACCAGAGGCTACCTCAGGTAAACCTGCCACAGTCACCCGTCGACGAGCCGGTCCCGTCCCGTCCACCGACTCACTTACGCACGCCAGTCTCAGCACCACAGGCACCCCAAGAGGAAGGTGAGCTGCCAGATTCGGAGTTTGACAGAGGAGCCATGTCGGATATCTCCTCATCCCCCTCCAGGGATCCAGCCTGGGAGTCAGAGGTGGAATTAGAAACCCCAAGGAGCCCGGCTCAGCCGTCCCCCCCCCGGATGATATTGCATCATTCCATTCTATGATGGAGAAGGCGTGTAAGGAATTCGGTTTGTCCGAGGAGGAACAGAAAAAGGACTGTTTTCTTTTCTACCACATGGGTAAGAGAAGGAGGTCAGTGTTTTCAATACCCATCCTAGATCATGTGTGGAAGGAGGGTTTGCAGACAATGCGTCACCCCTTTTCGGAACCGGCGGTAAAAGGTCGCCTTGAGAAAAATAGTAAGGCTCCAGAGTCTACCCCCAAGTGCTTATCCTCCCAACCAACGCCTGAATCGGTGGTGTCGGCGGCAGCGGCGAGGAAAGCTAAGGCCCAGCACAAGTGCACGACTCCGCCTGAAAACGAGGCAAGATGGCAGGATGCCTTCGGCAAAAAAGTGCCATCTGTGGGAGCAACTACAGTAAAGGCTGCAAACTCTCTGGCTATTGTAGCCAGATACGACAGAGAAATGTGGCACAGGCTGGCTCCGTTGCTGGATCATCTTCCGGAAGAGCATAGGAAGGCGGCGATGTTACTCGTCCGAGAGGGTGAGGAAGCCTCCAATCACGCAATAAACATTGTGGTGGACCTCGCTGAATCGGGCTTCAAGCAAGTCAATAATGGGGTCATGTTACGACGACAGTCCTGGCTTAAGTGTACCTACTTCAGACCGGAGGTACAATACAAAGTATTAGATATGCCCTTTGAGGGAGACCTTCTATTCGGAGAGAAAGTAGATGAGGCCCTGAAGGGAATGAAAGAGGACTCTGACACGGCACGGTCATTGGGTGCCCTCCAGAGTGGCCAAAGCTACAAGTCTTTTCGTCCCTTTAGAGGGGCTTCAGGTAATTCCAAATTCTCTGCGTCAGGAGACTGATCCTTCAGTAGGACGGCGTACCCCTCCCAGGGATACAGGCGTGCTTCTCAAGCAGCAAACTGACGCTGGAACTTCCAGACATCCAGGAAGAGACCATCCTATCAGTCGTCGTCGAGAGAGAAGCAAAACAAAGATCAGCAATGACGAGCAACACACCGTTCTGGGAGGAAGAGTATCAGCCTATGTCGACGAATGGGAACGAATAACGACAGATCAATGGGTGCTGGACACAATAAGGAACGGACATTCTCTACAATTCAAGCGCAGCCCTCCACACATTCCACCTGCGTTCGTCGCTCATTCCCATCTGAGGGTACTGCAACAGGAGGTAACACTCATGTTAGCAAAAGGTGCGGTAGAATTAGTTCCAGCATCACAGAAAGGTCAAGGGGTTTACTCAAGATACTTCGTCGTGAAAAAGCCAAACGGAAAATGTCGTCCCATTCTAGATTTACGCGATCTCAACAAGTCCTTAAAGAGCCTAAAATTCAAAATGCTCACGCTCCAGGAAGTGATCCGAGCCGTTCAAGAAGGGGATTGTCTGGCGTCCCTGGAATTGCAGGACACGTACTTCCATATTCCAATGTGTCGGAAGCACAGGAAGTTTCTGAGGTTTGTGATAGGGCGGACTCACTACCAGTTCACGGTTCTTCCCTTTGGGCTCAAAACCTCCCCCAGAACGTTCACAAAATGCCTGGCCCCAGTAGCGGCCTGGCTAAGAAGGGCCACCATGTATACCTATATCTCGACGACTGGCTGGTAAGGGGATCCTCCCCAGCGTCGACCAACACAAGTTTGCAAGCCACCATGCAGCTTCTACAACAGCTGGGATTCGCCATAAATTTCAAAAAATCCTTGTTGATGCCATCAAGTACGTTGGTGTTCCTGGGGGCACAGTTCGAAACCCAGTCGGGGCTAGTGAAGCCTTCCCTCGACAGAATCTCAAAACTCAATCAACTGGTGGGTCGACTACGGCGAAACACCAACCTTTCAGTGAGAAAATACGTTTCGGTCCTAGGGGCCATGGCATCCTGCATCCATCTGGTGGCCAACTGTCGCCTATTCATGAGGCCGTTCAGGAGTTCGTGGCGGACCAGTGGACACAGGCCCAAGGATGGTGGTCAGACAAGATAATCATAGACAACGACAAACTGCTTCGGACTCTTCAGTGGTGGCAGAGTTTCCACAACCTGAACAGTGGTGTACCTCTACAGGAGCCGGAGTTCCAGCTAACCATAGTCACGGATGCGTCTCTAACCGGCTGGGGAGCTCACATGGGCACTCTTCAAACGCAAGGTCGTTGGTCTCAAACGGAGTCACTCCTACACATTGTGTTAGAGCTCAGAGCAGTGCGAGGGGCCTTGAAGGCGTTCCTACCACACATCAAGGGATCGAGAGTACAAGTGCTGACGGACAATACGACAGCCATGTTTTATCTGAGAAAACAAGGGGGGACGCGATCCAGGACCCTTTCCATGGAGGCCCAGAAAGTGTGGCATTGGGCATTAAAGCACGAGATATCCATCGTGGCTCAAGCGGATTCCCTCAGCAGAAGGATGGCCCAGATACACAAATGGGAAATTGACACAGTTCAGCTGACGAAAGTTTTCGAGAAATGGGGTCACCCCCCACTGGACGTCTTCGCAATGAAGGCCCCAGGAGGGTTCCATGGGGGAGGCGTTCTCCTTCCCATGGACGGACAAGTTCCTTTACGCTTTTCCTCCGTTCCCCCTCATACGGAGGACGGTGCAGTGGATACGCAGGTACAGTTGCCGGGGAATTCTAGTGGCACTGTACTGGCCGGGGCAACCGTGGTTTTCCGACCTGCTTCACTTGTCGCTGGAACAACCAATAGCGTTTCCGAGGGTCCCGAACCTACTGTCCCGGGACAAAGGTATGGTGTAGCATCACGACCCGGACAGTCTCAACCTCACAGCCTGGCTCCTGTCTTTTCGGAATTTGGTACCTTAGACGTTTCGGAGGATTGCCAGAAAATTCTGCAAGCGGCTCGGGCCCCTTCTACCAACAAATCTTACACCTATAAGTGGCGAAGGTTCTGTGAGTGGTGTCTAGAACAACAAGGACTACACACGTTAAGGGTGACTCTGGAGCAAGTTCTGCCTTATCTGCTTCATTTGGCAGAGGGGGGTTTATCTTTCACATCGATAAAGGTGCACCTGGCGGCCATCTCTAGGTTCACGAGGAAGAGACAGTTGTCTCCTTTATTCAGCGACAGGTTAGTGAAACACTTCATGAGGGGTTTATTTCGAACTTTTCCCCCAATAAAACGTTTTCTACCAACATGGAGTCTCAACGTAGTGCTGGCAGGCTTAATGAAACCACCCTTTGAGCCTATGGCCACCTCAGCCATGAAAATCATATCGTGGAAGTTGGCGTTCTTAATTGCTATCACGTCCGATAGCAGAATCTCGGAACTGCAAGCATTGGTCGTAGACCCTCCATACCTAAGATTCTTTAAAGACAAGGTGGTTCTGGCAACTAATTCTACTTTTGTTCCGAAAGTTCCTACAGTGTATCACAAACACTCGTCCATTGTCCTCCCTACTTTCTTCACGACCCCCATCATCGGCAGCGGAAAAAGCTCTTCATACCTTGGATGTTAAGAGGGCCCTAAAATTTTACCTACATCGTACACAAGAACTCAGGTCTACTCGACAACTGTTCATCGCGTATGGTCCGTCGACGAGAGGGAATGCAATTTCTAAGCAAGGACTGGCTCGGTGGGTCTCGTCGATGATTGCGTTTTGCCACTCCAAGGCCGGAAGGCCGCTGCAAGGGCATCCTAGAGCCCATTCTACAAGATAAACGTCCTCTTCAGCAGCATTATGGGCAGGAATTCCACTAACGGACATATGCCAGGCTGCAGCATGGTCGGTGCCCCACACGTTTACCCGCCATTACTGCCTTGCGAGGCAACATGCGGACGAGGTGCAGATGGGAAGAGCAGTCCTGCGCCATCTGTTTCAATAAGGTAAGCTCTGCACTGTGGAGAGTTTTTTCTACCTGTTGGTAACCATATGCTTTATGGTGGTATATGGGTAAACTTATTTCTTGTGTACCTATGCATTATGTATTTTTTGTTGATGTATGTTGCATTGCATTCTCACCGCCGTCTTCCAGTTTACTGCTATACAATCTATTCTAAGCATGTGAATCCATGAAAGATCCAATGCTGGAGAAGGGAATAGTTTCTTACCTGTAACTCCATTTCGAGGGGATTGGGTCCTCCGACGTATTCCATATCTATGACATGTAATCACCACAGCTGTGCTGCTTCGGAAACTTTTTTCTGCGTCCTGCGTCGATGACGTCGATGCGCCGTCGTCGAGGACCTCCTCCGACGTCATCCGATGTGATAAGTAGGACGCACGACGCCCGTAGCCTCAGTTCAGTTTTTTCCGCGAACGTGTTGCTTCGTGAATCTCGGTTAACGCCTCGATTCTTTGGAGTTCTGTTGTTCTCGGTTCTTTGAACATGTTCGTTTTTGTGAAAATCCTTTGGGTAAAGATGTCTTCTACTTCGTCTTCGACCCGCGTCCGGGCTTCAAGAAGTGCGGGGAGTGTGGGTCCAAGATGTCGGTGACGGACTCGCACGACGCCTGCCTCTGGTGCCTCGGGGAGGCCCACGACACGGATGACTGTATCGACTGCCAGTCGCTCACGTCCAAAGCCTTACGCGAACGTAAGAAGTTGTCGGTAGGTCGGGTGTCCAAGCCCCGGAAGTCGAAGTTTGCGGGGCTTTCGACGGATGATTCGAGGGGTGACTCTCCGCGTCATCGTCGGAAGTCTCGTGGGTCTCCTTCTAGGAGTCGGTCTCGCCACTCCTCAGCCTCTTCGAGGCATTCTCGGAAGCGCCGACACCGGTCGTCTTCCAGGTCCTCTTCGGAGGACTCTGCCCGGCATGTCGCTTACCCCACCAGCCGTGCGACGCCGGAGGAATGGGCTTCTTTCGGGAAGAAAATGCTGGCGATTCTTGAGTCGCAGGGTACTAAGCCGTCCGCGCCCCCGAGTGGAGTCGGTCGTGAGAGGTCGAGGGACACCGCTCGCAAGAGTGGTCGGCACGAGTCACGGGAGAGGTCCCGTTCGGACAAGGAGACTGGTTCTCGACGTACCCGTTCCAGGTCCCGGTCCTCACGCGTTCGAGACCATGTGCACCTGTGAGGTCTTAGAGGAAGACATCGATGTCTGAGGCGTCGAGGGCGTCGACAGGCTTTCTCGAGGCTCCGGCTCTGAGGAAGTCGTCGAAGCCGGCGACGCTCAGGTCGTCTAAGGACACGCTCGGGGCTCCGGCTTCGAGGGCTGTGTCGACGCCTCCGATGCTGGCGGCGCTGCATCTGACTTAGACGCCGATTTCCTCAACGCCGATCCTCTCGGCGCCGATGCCTGTTCTCTCGACGCCATCGACGCCTTTCGTGTCGGAGGTACCCCGCGGCACGGGGGAACCCCATAGGAAGGCTCTGGTTAAGAGCAAGCACTCTCGGGTGCCTTCTTTTCGCCACCTGGAATATATTTCAGAGGCGGATGAGGATTCTGATGGCCTGGTTCCTAGTCAGGTTCCATATGAAATTGTCTCGGGCCATAGTCAGTTTGACGATTTGAGGCAGTCGCTGCAGGATGCCAGTGGACTGGACACCTCTCCGGAGGTGGAGTTTTGTAGGCCTGAGCCTGGCTCTCATGCCGATTCCTCGTACCGGCGCCTTATGGCTAGGGTTTCAGAGTACTTGGGATGGTCTGCTCCCCCAGGGGAGTTTGTGCAGGATGATCTAACGGACGGACATCCTTGATGTTGGTCCCCCAACTGACCCGGTACTGCCGTTCCATATGGCTTTACAGAGAAGGGTGGCGGCGGCTTGGACTGCTCCGGAGAGTCTCCCGGCGGTGGGCAGATCCTTGTCGCGAAAATACCGTCCAGCCAGTAGCGACCCCTGCTACTTGACCAGGCACCCCATTCCGGAGAGTTTGGTGGTGCAGGCGGCCACGGCCCCGGCAAAGCAGGCGTCGTACCCTACCATCCCTCCTGATAGGGACGACAAACGTTTTGATGGCTGGGCGAAGAAAGTGTTTTCTTCTGGTGGTATGGCGCTTTCAGGCGGCCAACTCAATTTGTGCCTTGTCTTGTTTCACACACATACTGTGGAACTGTGTTGCGTTAGCGGCTGAACATATTCCCGAAGGGGACGAATGGGATGGTTTCCTTGCTATGGTCCACGATGGTAAGGATGCCATGTGAGAGTCCGTTCAGTCGAGTTTGGACTTAGCTGAATGCGTCAGTAGGTCCATGGCGGCGAGCACCGTGATACGCAGGTTTGCGTGGTTGCGGAAGTCGGGGTTTGCTCCTGATGTGCAGCCCCGGCTCCTCAACATGCCCTTTGACGGTGAACACCTTTTTGGCAGCAAGGCTGACGAGAGCCTTGAGAGGTTGCAGACCTCAAAAGCTGCAGCGAAGTCGTTGGGCGCTGCAGTTCGCCAACCTCCTAGGGGACAGCAGTGGAGGGGTGGATCCTTTCGCTATTACTCGTCCTTCACTAAAGCGAGAGGAGCTGGCAGTCAAAGAGGCCAACACAGGGGTACCAGAGGTGGACGACAGGGTACCCATGGTGCCAAGGCCTCTCGGGCAGTTGCCTCTTTGCCCTCAGGTAACGCCGCAGCCGCTCCCACTCAGTCATGAGGCCATGTCCCATGGTTCGCCGGTTGGGGGGAAGGCTGGCGCAGCATCTTGTAGAGTGGCAAGCCATTACTTCAGATGTGTGGGTTCTGGAGATCATAACCCACGGCTACTGTCTTCCCTTTCGGCACAGGCCTCGCGACAATCCACCGGGGAACCTCTCTTTGCAGAGTCCGGATCCGCTCCTTGCGCAGGAAATTCAATCCCTGCTGGAGAAAGGCGCCATAGAACTGGTGCCTGTAGCGGAGAGGAACAAGGGATGGTATTCCTCTTATTTTGAGATTTCGAAGAAAGACGGGGGATTGAGACCCATCATGGACTTGCGCGGTTTGAACAAACTCCTCAGGAAGGACAAGTTCAAGATGGTTACTCTCTCTCAAGTCCTCCAGGCCCTTCAGCTTCAGGACTGGTTGGTGTCACTCGACCTCAAGGATGCTTACTTCCATGTGCCGATCCATCCCAAGCACAAGAAGTACCTGAGGTTCGCGGTTGGCGACTCGCACTTTCAGTTTCGGGTCCTGCCGTTCGGATTGACCTCCGCCCAGAGGGTTTTCACTAAGCTCATGGTAGTGGTGGCAGCGCATCTCAGGCAAGGGGGGGGATTCACGCCTACCCCTACCTGGACGATTGGTTGATCAGGGGGAGCTCTCCCGAGCAAGTCCTGGATCATCTGTCCGTCACCTGCCACTCCCTTCACAGGCTGGGCTTCTCCCTCAATTTAAAGAAGTCCCATTTGACGCCAACACAGCGGCTCCAGTACATCAGAGCAGTGCTCGACACTTCCTGGGGCTGTGTTTTCCTCCCCAGGTGAGGGCTCTTCACATTCAGCAGATGGTGCACAAATTTCAGCATGCCCAGACGCTCCCAGCGTTCGAGTTCTTGAGGTTGCTCGGCCTCGTGGCATCCTGCATTCTTCTGGTGCCAGAGGCTCGCCTGCAGATGAGATCTTTGCAGTGGGCACTCAAGACGCAATGGTCGCAGTCCTCCGGCAGGATGTCGGACCCGGTACAGGTGCCGCCCTCGGTCGCCCGGGACCTTCTGTGGTGGGCCGTCGAAGGCAACTTGATGCAGGGGGCTCCATTTTGGCTTCCCTGCTCGGAGGTGACGATCGTGACGGATGCATCCCTCACGGGATGGGGAGCTCATGCCAACGGGCTGACAGTCAGCGGTCGTTGGTCTCCGTCGGAGTCCAGACTCCATATCAATCTGTTGGAGCTGAGGGCCGTCAGGCTAGCCCTGAAGGCTTTTCTGCCGACTGTGCGAGGAAAGAGTGTCCTGATCCTGACGGACAACACAGTGGCCATGCACTACCTCAACAAAAAGGTGGGGGCAGGGTCACTTCCTCTGTGCCGGGAGGCGATGCAGCTCGAGTTCTGGGCCATCCAGCAGGAAGTTTCGATCTCGGCAGTTCATCTGGCCGGAGACGAAAACGTGACGGCGGACGCTCTGAGCAGGCAGAGCGCGATCTCTCACGAGTGGGAGTTGGCTCTGGAGATTCTCCTAGAGATCTTCGCCCTTTGGGGGACCCCTCAAGTGGATCTCTTCGCCTCCAGTGTCAACCGGAAGTGCGAAAGGTTTTGCTCGTGGGAATTTCCTCCAAAAGGAGCCTTAGGAGACGCGTTTGTGGTGGAGTGGTCACTCCCGCTGCTGTACGCGTTTCCTCCAGTCCCCGTCATCCCGCAAGTGCTGCGGAGGTTACGGAAGTTCGGTTCCCGGATGATCCTCATTGCCCCGGCATGGGCTCAGAGGACGTGGTACCCGGACCTTCTCGACTTGTCCATCTGCCCTCCACGTCGTCTTCCCTACCGAGACGATCTGCTCTCACGGGAGGGGGGTCAGGTTCTCCATCCAGAGGTCAGATCCCTCAACCTTCACGCTTGGTTTCTGAAAGGTTGAGGTATAAGGATTGTGACCTCCCTGAAGACGTGATGGAGGTGTTGCTTTCGGGCCGAAGGCCAGCAACAAAGTCTCTGTACCGTTGCCGTTGGCGTAAGTTCTGCGACTGGTGCAGAGTTCAGAATATGGATCCTTTTGCATGTGACATCCCCATGGTTCTGTCCTTTTTACTTTCTTTGGCCCACAGGGGCTTGCAAGTGGGTACCATTAAAGGTTACCTGCCGGCACTGTCCATCTTTAAGCGCTCATCTGAAGAGTGTTACTTTAAAATCCCTTTAATTTCACAGTTTCTGAAAGGGCTCACTAATGTGTTCCCTCCGTCACCTTTCCTGGTGCCCGGTTGGGATTTAAACCTTGTTCTTACGTTTCTTATGGGTGCTCCGTTTGAGCCTTTACATTCTTGCCCTTTGAGGCTGTTAACTCTTAAAACTGTATTTTTAGTTGCGGTTACTTCCGCTCGCAGAGTGAGTGAGTTACAGGCACTTTCAGTTAAGCCACCCTTCACTGTATTTCACTAGGACAGGGTTGTCCTTAGAGTTCGTCCTTCTTTTCTTCCGAAGGTAGTGACGGAATTTCATTTGGCCCAGAAGGTTGTTCTTCCGGCATTCTATCCTCCTCTGCATCCTGGTAAGGAAGAGGAGAGGCTCCAGAGGCTTGATCCTAGGAGAGCTTTAAGCTTTTATGTTTCACGCATGTCCCGGGTCAGAGTGGACGATCAACTCTTTATTGGTTACGCTGGAAAGCGTTTGGGGCAAGCTGTGACGAAACAGACTGTCTCGCTGGATTATTTTGGCCATCTCGGAGTGTTACCGCTTGGCGGGTAAGGACCCACCGGCTGGCTTGCAGGCCCATTCTACCAGGGGTATGGCTGCATCTACTGCCCTGCAGAGGGGTGTTCCTATTCGCAACATCTGTGATGCAGCCACCTGGGCTTCAGTACATACATTTGTACGTCACTATTCCCTCGATTCCACCCGAGGACAGGATCTGGCCTTTGGCAAGGTGGTCCTTTGCTCTGCTATTTGATTGGCTGTTCTAAATTTTGATTCTAAATTCTTTCCCTCCTCCTTGCTCTGGTACTGCTTTGGGAGTCTGTCATAGATATGGAATACATCGGAGGACCCAATCCCCTCGAAGAACAAGTTACTTTCTTACCTGGTAACGTTGGTTCGATGGGATGGTCCGACGACGTATTCCATATCGCTCCCGCCCTGCCTTCCCCGCTGCAGAATTTCTTTTGCGATTGCAGCTTACGTTCTGCAAGGCTTTGTGTCTGACTGGCAGTTGACTAATGTCACACGTTCTGGGGGAAAAAACTACAACTGAGGCTACGGGCGTTGTGCGTCCTACTTATCACATCGGATGACGTCGGAGTCCGGAGGAGGTCCTCGACGACTGCGCATCGACGTCATCGACGCAGGACGCAGAAAAAAGTTTCCGAAGCAGCACAGCTGTGGTGATTACATGTCATAGATATGGAATACGTCGTCGGACCATCCCATCGAAAGAACGTTACCAGGTAAGAAAGTAACTTGTTCTTCTCCAGCCGTGGTTTCTTTCATGGATTCACATGCGCCCGCCACCCTCCCCAGGATGCAATGTATATGCTTGAGAGGTTTAACCCTTCCTGCTTTGGAGGGGCCGAAATCTGAAGGGCGCCGCGGGAGCGGGGCTTTTATACCACGACATCCTACGGGGCCCGCGTATGCGGGCCCCAAAAGTGCGTAGATAGGACACAAAAGTGTCGAAAGTTTTCCTATAGGAAAAGGCTATATATGTGTTCCGAGGGGTCCCAGTCTGACGACGGGGAATATTCTAAGCATGTGAATCCATGAAAGATACCAATGCTGGAGAAATGGAGTTACAGGTAAGAAACTATTCCCTTACTGTGAGTCTTTAATGTTGGGCAAGTAGTGGGCGAGGAAAATACAACCTCGTCAATTACAATCACATCTTTAATTTCCATAGGATTTTCCACAAGTTGCTTTGAAGCATGAGTTGGCGTTTTGTTACTTAAAGGATAGTCCCGGGACTTTTTTTTTATTGTTCCTATGGTTCGGCCATGTGTTTTTAAGCATAAATCGGTAGATCGTAGAAAACTTTCCTATGGACCTTACCCGACTTTTCGTCCATTAACGCACTCGAAATCAGCCGCCATTTTCTGATAATCCTATCATTTCCCCCCATCGCCCTGGCTCACCTGCTTTTGCGGCACTAAATCAAATCCCCCGCCCCTGAAACAGACTTTATCAAAGCATTCATATTCCCCGCCTCTATCCGTGACGTGACTGTGCTGCGTAGGCAAACGCGCCCAGGCGTCTTCTACGCGACTACACACAGAACCCGGAAACCAACACAGATTAGCTCACAACACAGCGCGCCACAATTCGGAATATGAAACTGTACTTTTAAATCAAACCGCAAGATTGTAAATTTGGTAAAGTACATTTATTTGACATCAAATGTTTAGAGAATATTCAGCGATTTGCATTTTTATTTGCTCACGTTCCAAAAAGTTCGTTTTGAGGCACGCAATGTTCCTTTGCTGTACACAGGGTCTTAGATCATCTCACAATACAGCGCCACAATTCGGAATATGAAACTGTGGTTTAAAAGCAAACGGCAAGATTGTCCATTTGGCAAAGTACATTTATTGGACATCAAATGTTTAGAGAATATTCTGCGATTTGCATTTTTCTTTGCTCTCGATCCAAAATAGTTCGTCTTGAGGCAAGCGATGTTCGTGTGCAGTACACAGGGTGTTGGTTTACGATAAAATAAGCTCTTCGGTCGCACTGATAATCGCATGGCTGTTCCAACAACGAGGCACTAGGCCACCACAACGGTCTTTATGTTGCATCTAGCCGTCAGTACCGCGTAAGGGCATACTTGTACTTGGCGATCGTCCCATAAAATGGACAGGGTGGTAACGTTGTTCACGCGGAGAAGCAACTGGCGGTTATAAAAGCCATCCGCCGGTGTTTGGTACTCGTGACACATACAATAATGAAGGATGTACCTGTTTTAAAAACATAAAAAATGAAATTAGTCTCACCATCAGATCTTTATTAAAATTATTCATTTTATATATTAGGTCGGGAAATTATTTCATAGCTAGGACAGTTCAACTGGGTATCATACGTCAAGGGGGGGCTGTAGGATACTGAGACAGTCCCCCAGTGCAGGGGTTGACAGGGAGGCAGTGCAGGTGGAGAGTGGAAGGGCCCAGGACCGAGGTCGCAGACAGTGGACCAGTTGTAGCAGGGGAGAGGGAGAGAGAAAGCAGAAGCAAAGAGGAAGGTTTTGAGGTGCTTCCGTAAAAGGAGATGGTTCTCCTCAAGATAGTGCGCGGTACAAAACAATATGCCACATAGAACGAACAAGTACAACTTAACCCGTCTTTAAAGCTACTGTATAGTAATTAAATTGCAGTATAAACTCATCTAAAGAGTTACTTACATTATATTTGCATTTTCCATTGTGTCTGTGCGTAGGGCAGCCCCGAAATACCACTCCTTCTATGCCGACGTTATTTCTTCTAATGAACGAACATTAAATGGCTTTCGTTTCTGAAATTATATTCATTATCGTTTCTTACGTTATTGCCCCACACCCCCAAAAAGAAGTCTTTCGGGATGGTCCCGGCCTGTCAAGGTCAAATAACAATAGAACCTTATACTGAGTCGTGGGCCATTCCGGCACCCGAGCAAAAAATCAAAGCAGCTGACCTTCACTTTGAACGAGCACACATTCCTAGTCAGCTACATTCAGTGTAAGGCCATCTCACAGGACTTGAAATTTACACTCCATCTTTGCATTTTGTCTGCGTGCATTTGCAGCCCCAGAGAACCATAAATACGGAGACATTCTATATTTTTTGAAAAATGATTTATATTACTGTTTGGTTTAATTTAATGCGCAAATGAACAAGGTTGGATAGACACATTGCATGTACATTGAGCAATCACTTTTATTTACACAATACATAGCTACACATATTCAATGGGCCTGCAACATGAGGAGACTCCAGAGCAAAGTCACAGGTGACACCCGGGTGGTTCGCACAACTGCACGGTGAAGGGAGGGGCAACGGTGGAGAGACACATTGCATGTACACTGAGCAATCACTTTTATTTACACATTACATAGATACACATATTCAATGGGCCTGCGACATGAGGAGACTCGAGAGAACAGACAATCAAATTACAATCATTTAAACCGTGATGTGTATTTCTCAATGAGCTCTTCTTTAGGTGTACATGGAGCAGAGGCAATGTTGGGTGGCAATGCAGTTGTCCCCTGCACAGGTTCGTTCACAACTCCATGTATGTGCCTATCTAGGACATCAACAATAAGTCTCTCAATAAACTCATATTGCATATCCTGAAACACTGGTTTGATCACCCATTGTTTACTTCTTTTAGTGAAGGCCTTATTGTAGCGAAGCGTCCCTAAAGTTCCGGTCGTCCTACTTTGTTGACAGCCAACATTATGGTTATGTGCCAAGACCGCTAGAAGAGTCCGATTTATCATGCCCTCCATGCCAAAATGCAATAGTTTTGGCCTGTACTTTAGGCACATATTGTGGAACACCTCCAAATCTCCTGTGTGGCAGAATTCCGTGAGTCCCCTCAAATCTCTTGTTATAGTTTTATCAAATACAATCTTTTAATGGCTTTGTGAGTGGGTGATGAAGGAATCAACCACTTCTTCTTCCGTGCCTCCTCTGTGGACAAATGGCCATGTTCACAATTGTGGAAATGTTGGTTTGTGGTCCAGCGGTGAACGTTGCTACAGTGTAGCATTACTGACCGCCATTTTTCCAGTAGAATTTCCAACGACCCTCCACATGTTTTTGAGCTCCACCAAAGATGGTTGCTGATTGACTTGGACCACTGTGAAATACCTTGCATATCTTTTTTTTTTTTACCTGCAGCCGACATTTTTTTATTGATTGTTTTTGCAAGATGCCAAACGTCAAATTGGTGATTTATATTTTTGTACTCTTCTCTCATTGTCTTGGCAATTGAAACGTGTCTGTCCGTGGCTATCAGGTCGATCACCATTCCCCGCGATTGTAGTTCTTGCAATGATGCTACAAAGCCAACTTTCTCCATGGCCACTGAGGATGTACTTTGTGACACCTGCACGACCATCGAACTCACAATTTTCTTACTTTCCATGTCCTGAAAGTGGTAGGTGCAGTACTTGGCTGAAAATCCTGGGCTGTCGCACTGTCCATCACCGGCTAGCCTGAACCGTTTGCCCGCGAATGTACTATCAATAGACATTTTTTCCATTCTCCAAGCTTCGCTAATGGCTGGAAATAGATAATCGGTTTGGTATTTGTAGAACGAGTTTTCGCAATGAAATGGATTCCCACAAACTGAAAGAAATACTGTAACTTTTTAAAACTTGAACCACTAAAAAGTGCAGCCGCTGCACAAAGTAGATTGCCTGCTGGCAGTTACCCCAGCATGGGTTGTGCAGACCATGAGAAAGGATATTTTGTACAGGTGGCATGTATTTTAAGGTTAGTGCCTCGAATTGCACGAGTCACATTAATCAATGGCTCCCCACATACTTCCCCACCAACCGAATTCCCACATTTCATCCGAATAATAATATCAATCAAACAACTATCGAATACAATGAATTTGGCCTCTTTCCTTATACTGTCACTCTGCATCCCAGCTGGTTCGGCCTGTAACGTTGAGGACATGTCACTCACATGAAAGGTAGAATCTCTGATATCGTCTTCCGCTATGTTCAGTGATATTGATGGTGTTTCATTGTCGTCCACTTCATTCTCTTCCATTGCAACATCTGTTCCTTCTCCGGCGATGGGTGAATAAAACAATTTCTTCAACTTTCTCGCGGTCTTAGTTTTTGCGGGTGTGGATTCTGTGAATTGATATCCGACTGCATCCGAACTACCAGGAGGACATTCACTATCAATGGCTGGATGTGGTATAGCTCCTTTGTCAATCACTTCATATTCTTCCCATTGGCACGATGCATCTCCAGTCTCAAGTCCCTGCCAAAAGGTTTGACAAGCAACATCTCTCGTTCGCTTCACTGTCTGTGTAGATCTAGTTCGTACACCCACTCGCAACTAGAGGACAGATTGGAAAAGGGATGTTCAGTTTAAACACAACTTACAGTATTGAACTATTAACAGTGAAAAACAACATAATATAGTGACCAGGACACTAACCTTCTTTTGCTTTCTTTTCTTTGAAACTTTCTTGCCTCGAACTTCAACATCGGGACGCTGTTGCTCCGACTCGTGTGTGCATGTCTCCACTTCCTCTTGCGCTGCAACGACTATATTTTCATGATAAGCACATCCATCACGCACTGACGCTCCATCGACTCCCTGAAACATAGAACTTTCATTAGTATGTATAATAATATTGAAAACACAAAATGTACTTGGGGACCAATACCCACGTACATCTCAATAGCAAAACACGAATGAACGCTTTGTGTAGAACATTCAAACAACAATTATTCACGCATTGTTGATCTAGTTAGATGGAACTGTCAAGATCCATACCTCGGGCTCCTCATAGACTTCCATTGATGATATTATTGAAGATGATGCTTCAGTAACTCCCTGAAACACAGTAATTGCATTAGTATGGTTTTCTATTTTGTTAAAAAGAACATACACTTTGTGCAGGCGTCAACGGCTCATCTAAATAGACCTGCACAAATGATCAGTTGTCTAAAATAAATAATGGATATCTAAATATGATTCGATTTGCTCGATCGTTGGAAGTGTCACCACCCAGAGATCTGCATCAACTACTAGGGGTGATGTTCTTGTAGAAGAAGCGCCGTCATCTCCCTGAAACATAGTACTTGCGTTAATAAAGAAGGAAGTATAGCGGATGTAATCACGTCATATGATTTCGCTTGATCGAACTGTCAGTATCCATACCTCGAAATGCATAAGAACATCAAGGGACGATGTAACTGCGGTGCACACTTCTGCAAGCTGTTGCGCCGACCCATAACTGCATGCTCCCCCTTCTTCTTGGACTAATGCTCCATCGACTCCCTGAAACATAGGACTTTCATTAGTAATGAACACAATATTGAAAAAAGAAGACACATAGGAGGGCGACGACAGAAGGACATATCAATGGCTAAAAACGAAAGAAACATTGTGTGTAACAATCACACTACAAGAATGCAAGATCTGATGATCTCCATCGATGGAACTGTCCAGAAACGTACCTCGAGCATCTGAGTGACATCAACGGTTGTCGTCAATGCGTTGGACTCCTCAGCATCTCCCTGAAAGACAGTACTTGCATTATTTTGGATAACAATAATTATAACTGAAAACAAAGACTAGAGGACGAGTACAAGGGTGTACCATTAGGTAAAATAATCACACGATAAATTAAAACTATTGATTTACATGCCTAAAACAAGTCAGTGGCAGAATAGCTAAGTAAGATTACCCGATAGGCGCTTGAAGTGGCTGATGACTGTAATAACGACACGGATGGAGAATCTTCCGCCTTCATATTGAGTGGATACATAAATGGGGAAATTGTTAGCTAATGCTACACACTACCGCAAGGCCGAGAGATAAATACGTAAACTTGACTCACCAGTGGACGGATGTGGACGAATAGAGTGGGAATAGCGGTTGAGAGCAATTTTCGCTTCGCTCGCGGTGTGTTCTTCTTTATTAGCAATGATGTGGAGTACATGTCAGAGGTAAAGTGCCTGCTGCAGATGCGGTATCGATCACCCCTCTTGTCCGCAAAGACTTCTAGGACTCTACTTTCAAGCTCAGACGGTGGATATCCGCAATATCGGACCCATTCTCTTATCTGATCTATTGTCTTAGGGAAAACATGCATTATAGTACATTCAGATTTACTATGAGTCTTCGAAGGGCAACCGCCAATGGAACAGGCAGGCATTGTGGAAAGTTCTGAAAAGTAAAGATCAACAATTCTCTATGAATACCAATGTGTTAAAAAATAAAATGACACATAAAAGGTTCAATGCAAGGTTCGTTTTGGTTCTTGGAACTATACACGTTATTCACATGCGGATAAGTGTTTGAATAACTTTAAAAAAATAGAAAAATAATTTCACTAAACTCAGAACATGTGACTAGTTCCTTGCATGTACTGTCTTGAACGAAAAGAAATTGGACGCAAAATGATTATGGTACATGGCCTTACCTTGACGAACAAACAGTTAGATGCAGGGATCAGAGTAGTTTCTTGTCGTAGAACTGGGAGCAGTTCACAGGTTGCAAACTGACGAGTTTCCTCGAAGTGGTCACGGAAGTTCACAGAGACGAAGAGCAGATAATCAGCACCTTCACGGGTTGACTAGCAAAGCGCAAAGAAGTTCTCATTAGAAATATGAAGTGGGTTATAAAGAATTCGAAACGGGTGTGTTTGTGAATGACGTGTATATGTCGTGGCATTATGCGGTTTGCAGGGGGGCGTCCAGCGTGAGGGGGGATGCTTGGCAGGAGACACGGGGTCTGGAGGTAGACATGGCAACAACAACCCATGCTCTGTAGACCACTTTGAAGTGTACATGGTATTTGGCACCTCTTGGCCTTTATCGCTCCCTGACAGCTCCACTTGCCAGCACAAGTACCCCGGTGCGAACTGCCTTTGATAGGGCGGGGGTGGATTGGGGCGGTGGTCGTGCAGACAAGACACAGGAAGACTCGTGAATGGAGACACACTTATGTGGATTGCAGGGGGGGCGTTCAGCGTGAGAGGGGATGCTTGGCAGGAGACACGGGGTCTGGAGGTAGACATGGGATCAACAACCCATGCTCTATAGACCACTTTGAAGTGTACATGCTATTTGGCACCTCTTGGCCTTTATCGCTCCCTGACAGCTCCACTTGCCAGCACAAGTACCCCGGTGCGAACTGCCTTTTATAGGGCGGGGGGGTGGATTGGGGCGGTGGTCGTGCAGACAAGACTCGTTTGCCGCAGGGCCTCACCAAGGCGAGGCCATCTAACTGCATGTAAGAGGCAGGCTGCAGGATCTAGTACATGGAAGGCAGGGGGGTGAGTTTATAAATACCTCAGCCTCCCAGGAGAATATATGGGTGCAGTTCACCCTGGAGACCCTGGATGCCTAGGCAGTTAGTCAGCAGCAGGCTGGCCTGTGGTGGCAAGGCGGCACGGGCCAGAGGGGGTCATCTCTGTACCCGGTGCCCAAAAGGATGATTTATTATGATCAACCATATTGATTATTTACCTATAACCATGTTTTGTATCAATAAAATCCAACGGCCTTTTATTGCCAACGCTTGAACAAAGTGGTGTGGTAAGTATTTTTGGGGGAGGAGGCAAGGCCGGGAGGCTTGATGCCAACCCGCAAAATAACATATGTATGTCTGCTGCATATGGGTTCAACGGTTATGTGGATTGAAGGTGGGCGGCCAGCGTGAGGGAGGATGCTGGACGGAGACATGTGGTGTGACAAGACAAGGCACAGGAAGACTATTCAATGGAGGCACACTAGATTCATTTAAAAAATCAAAACAACCATTGTTAAAATATATGTTGGGTTTTATTTTAGACCTTAATTTCAATTGAACATAAATAATAAACATTACACATTGTAAAGTTCCGGTTGCAGCACATCCAGGGAAAATCCGCGGTATTGTCCACTGTCGTGGGGAAATGTTGTCTAATGGCAAGTACCGCACAGGCAGGTATTACTCTCCGAACGCGGTGTCCGAGCCTCCCGTGAAGCCACCAAGTGAAGCAACGATAGGCCACCAGCCTGTACCACCTGTGAAAATGAAAGATGCAAACTGTATTAAAATGACAAAACTTTCTTATCACTGTCGATTCAGGTAAAAAATGTCATTCTGCTTTGAAAAAAATTCTATCTAGAAAATGCACAATATGGAACCAATTTACATGCATTCGAATGATATGTAGATGTAATTTTATATGTGGGAGACGACCATGAAATAGTAGTGGCATCACTGACATCACAACCACAGTATACTTACTCGTTACTCGGATTACGCGGACGAACAGTGCCGCGAAGTTCGTGCATAAGCACCATCATCATCCTCAACACGGTCCGTGAGAGGCAGGCTTCCCTGAACTCTGGCAGCTCGGTGATGCATTGCGGACTTGGCTCGCCTTCCGAAATGTAGGCCAAGCACCCGGAATTTTCACGGCAGCAGCAGTTCTCCTCAGTTGGCATTAGCTTGCACCGATTGCACATGCACCAGGTGGAGACGCCGTCCATGCGACATGGTCCAGGCTCTTCATCCGTTGACTGGTCCTCCCAACTGCCGTCCGAATCCCCATCGTTTCCGCGTGCTTGCCTTTCCAGTAGTTCTTCCTCGGTGTACTCGGGCTCGTACGTATACGGCATTATTGTAGCCATTGTGTGGTAAAGAAAGTAAAATAATTTACAGAGATGGTACAGGTGTTCACAAGGCCTAGAAGCGGCGAAGGTAGCTGACCAGAGCACAGAAACGAGTCACAGAATACTCAAAGTAACACAGAGAGAAAAATGGAATCGAAAATCTGCTGCTGTGTGTTGTGAAACGGTGTGTTTATACTTATTGAGGAAAGAGGCGTCCTGCCATTTCCATGGCGACACGTCATTAGCTGAGGCGCAGCGATTGTTGACATGAAACGTGCTTTGGCGTTGGGAAATGGGCGGTACGCGTCTGCTGATGTCAGGCTCAGGGGCGGGGGATTTGATTTAGTGCCGCAAAAGCAGGTGAGCCAGGGCGATGGGGGGAAATGATAGGATTATCAGAAAATGGCGGCTGATTTCGAGTGCGTTAATGGACGAAAAGTCGGGTAAGGTCCATAGGAAAGTTTTCTACGATCTACCGATTTATGCTTAAAAACACATGGCCGAACCGTAGGGACAATAAAAAAAAAAGTCCCGGAACTATCCTTTAATGCACCTCCCCTCAAATCATATGTATTGTCGAAATTATCCATCCAAGATATAATTCTATCAATCTGCTTCGACTGCATAGTAATTTTGTAATCCAAAGTTTCAAATATTTTTGTTGACAACATAGTAATGTTCATGGTATTTAGTGTAATTTCAACTAAAGATGACTGGTTATTAGTATTCATATGAGGAGCTATAACCGTGCCGCAGGTGAAATATGAGCTCTACGAGGGGTAGGTTGAATATAAAGTAGCGTGATCAGAAACCGTGTGAATAGATTGGTGGAACATGTTGTGCGATAGATTCGAACAATTATGGGGACTCGGCGGTTCATTTACAATTGGAGAATAGCACGCTGGTAACCCCCCAAGAGATGCATCATTCAAATCCCTAGGAGCTTGTCTACAAGTAACAGTCAGCCAGCTTATTTTCCATCACACAATCAGGACTCTGATTACAGGCTAAGACATCATTTGGAGTATAATGGACAGGTACTTTCAAAATCACTTTGTCGACGAAAAGCAGCACCGACGACGCACAATTATTATTTACGTTGGTGGCCGTAATGTCAACCACGGACTCGGTCGCAACTATATCAGTCGAGACGGCAGTTGTACCAATTAAGAGTTGCGTGTCGGTCAGAGAAACATTTATCATGTGTGACTGCACAGCCCAATCCCCAACAAGCTGTGAACAATCAAAGGTGCTGTCAAAGGTGCCAAAAACGCCCACGTTGCGCTTCTTTGAGCATTCGCTCGCGAGGAGAGCAGAAGTCGCGAATGTCTTCAGCTATGTTCCTTCGATCTAATATGAAGGACGAAATACCAGTTCGTTTTTTTCTATTTGCAATGGAGCAGGGTTTCGCCAGAGTGGTTTTGAGTGTGACTGAAGCACGAGAGCGCACTACGTGAGCGGCCATATCCGTTTTAATAGTATAAAGAACACGTTTCATGTAGGAAAAGGGTATACTAATCTGTATTCCTACCTGAAACACCGCACTCTTTCGTCAAGCATTCGTGGCCGGCACACTCACCCTACTCGGTCCTAACAGCCACAACAGCTCTTACCCGAAATGCGTGCGCACGAATGCGCGTGCGTGCTGAAGATATAGGTATTGTGGGTAAGGGGGGGGGGGATTCCACAACAGAATTCTTATCTACACAGATTAAAGTCCACGCAGTTAATGCTGCTTTCACCTATAAATGGTAGTGAGTAAAAGAAAAAGTTCGTACATTTTCAACACTGTTTTCATTCAAGTCCCTGTGTATTTAAGCAGTTTTCTCCATAGCGCATACCGTACAATGCAATGTTCAGAGTATGTGCATGAGGTATCCAGAGAGCAGTCCAATCCAGCCACAACGGTTCTTACGAAAAACTCTTGCCCGAAAAGGCACCTAATCGGAGTCCGTCTATTCTGGATTATGTGCACTTTTTTCATACGATCTGTGTTCTGCATTTATACTATGGCCAGTATACCTTAATTGGGCTGCTGTTGATGTAGTGCCCTCTACCTATACTAGAACACAAGAACCCTTATTGTTGACTGCTAATGTTGGCCTTGAAATGCTACTTGTTTATCATTCAGATTACAGCAAGAAAGAAGAGGGTAGTGGGACAGAGAGGGAGAACCCTTGATTATTTTGATCGCTCCAAAACAGAACATCAAACTATGGGTTGTGAGTACGATGAGGGGGTTGGGACCAGATAATTTTGATCTTTTAATCGCTTTGGTTCAGTCGAGGGGGGAGGGGGCAAAGATTTCCGTGCCACAGTCCCCAAAAGTGTTTAAGATGGCCCTGGTGGGAGTCTGTGGCTCTGATGTTCGCATCTTGGCCTCCACAATGACTGTAGCACCCGTCACTTGAGATCAGTAGATGCAGCGGATTCACTGTGGAGGTGGGAGTCCGTGGCTCTGTTCGCATCCTTGCCTCCTTGGTGACTGGAGCACCCATCACTTGAGATCAGTAGATGCAGCAGATTCACTGTGGAGGTGGGAGTCTGTGGCTCTGTTCGCATCCCTGCCTCCTTGGTGACTGGAGCACCCATCACTTGAGATCAGTAGATTCACAGTGGAGGTGAGAGTCTGTGGCTCTGTTCGCATCCTTGCCTCCTTGGTGACTGGAGCACCCATCACTTGAGATCAGTAGATGCAGCAGATTCACTGTGGAGGTGGGAGTGGCTCTGTTCGCATCCTTGCCTCCTTGGTGACTGGAGCACCCATCACTTGAGATCAGTAGATTCACAGTGGAGGTGAGTCTGTGGCTCTGTTCGCATCCTTGCCTCCTTGGTGACTGGAGCACCCATCACTTGAGATCAGTAGATTCACAGTGGAGGTGAGAGTCTGTGGCTCTGATGTTTGCATTCTGGCCTCCCTAGTGACTGGAGCACCCTGTCACTTGAGATCAGTAGATTCACAGTGGAGGTGAGAGTCTGTGGCTCTGTTCGCATCCTTGCCTCCTTGGTGACTGGAGCACCCATCACTTGAGATCAGTAGATTCACAGTGGAGGTGAGAGTCTGTGGCTCTCTGATGTTTGCATTCTGGCCTCCTTGGTGACTGGAGCACCCACTTGAGATCAGTAGATTCACAGTGGAGGTGAGAGTCTGTGGCTCTGATGTTTGCATCCTTGCCTCCTTGGTGACTGGAGCACCCACTTGAGATCAGTAGATGCAGCAGATTCACAGTGGAGGTGAGAGTCTGTGGCTCTGATCGCATCCTTGCCTCCCTGGTGACTGGAGCACTAGTGACTGTCATTTTCGCCGGTTTTGCGTGATTGTTTTAGTTACCCCCGCATCATTAGTGGCAATGGAATGAATGACGCTGGCAACCATTCACTGCCGTGGCAGTGCGCAGGCGCAAGCGGCCCAGGCTTGAGATACCCACTTGACACCTCATATGCTTTTCTGAGGGGAAAAACATGGCAACTTTATGGACCTAACAAATATTTGGGATATTATCCTGTGCTGTTTTTATATAGTGCTCACTATCGGATGCCTCCGCTTCGGAATGCTGTAATAAAAGGCCATGTTGCTTACCGGATGCGCAATATGTCGCCCTAGGAAAGATGAAGGGTTACACTGGCTCTGTCCAAACTTGGCTGTACCCTGCAGGCCGCACGTACATGTCTGAAGCCCATATTTATTTGATCAAGCTATTTTACAATGGGTATAGTTGTGCTGTAGTTTCAGGATATTTTTAAAGAATAAAATACTCAAAAATTGCCAGTTAACGTACATAATGAAAATCTCCTGTAAAGGTTACCTGAGTGGCACGAGCTACTCGCTGCTCTCAGCTTGCATCAGGCTTTTCTTTTAGCGCTGTGCCATCTAGTGGCGCACTTGTGTAGTAACATACTTCAATTCTCTTGGGGTAATCATTACAGTCCTCTAGTGGTAGGTTGTAATGTCTAAATGGAGTCCCGTGAACACGTATTATCATGTTCCTTCCAATTTCACTTGTACAGCTCCAACATAGGGCATGCCTATTATTTCTAGAACTGCCGCTTTATCAAACTTCTTTTCCCTGAAGCTATTTAGAAAAGCCTCCGTGACGTGTCTTGCAGTGGAGATACTGTATTAAATTATGAGACCGGTTCAAGAAAGTCCTGGCGTTTTATTATAAACGAGTTGAGCCCCTGGGAAACGGTATTGTTTTTGGTAGGTGAACATGTTAACCGGACATTTTACAATGTGTAATATTCCTTAAATGTATAGTTTTTAGAAATATGTTGGTACCATCAAGTATAAGCCAGTATAATTGTATCTATCAACATTAGGATACATGGGTGGAAGGCTGGAGTGGTTTAGAGAAGTACACTAAGGTGTTCAAATTCCCAGGCTGTGCTGCAGCGAACCAACTAAACCAATTCTACTCGCATTTGCCTACATGTTGTATGAAGATCTGAGGGCACTAGATCTCTACTTTGACAGGGTTTTTTTGTATGTTTT
This sequence comes from Ambystoma mexicanum, assembly GCF_040938575.1. Classification (NCBI taxonomy): domain Eukaryota; kingdom Metazoa; phylum Chordata; class Amphibia; order Caudata; family Ambystomatidae; genus Ambystoma; species Ambystoma mexicanum. Next base: position 204,405,253 of record NC_090927.1, on the reverse strand, counting down.
TTTTTTAACTTCCACTTTTCTTTGTTGTCATATTTATTCCTCTACCTGCATCTTTGTTCCTGTTTTTCTTTGCACCTTGTTCGCATGGGCGGCGTGGCGATGCCGAGGGAAACCACAGTAGATGTTGTCACTGCTCTCTGATGGCTTGGCCGACGAGGTTGTCTCCCGCCACTCTGAAGATGCAGGGGCCTCTCCAGCTATGCAGTACCAGAGAGGCCTTTCGCGTCTGCCAGCACTGAGAGCCGTGGTCTGTCTGTTGCTGCGTGGTGCAGGCCAGACTTGGGCCTGGGAGAGCCAGGGAATTCCGGGGTAGTGCTGAGCCAGGGCCGAGCCTGGGGGTCTGACCTGGCCCTTGGAGCCAAACACGAGCCGAGCTGCGTAATTGCCCATGCAAAACTGCGGGAGGAGTCTGGGGGCAAGAAAAGGGTCCAAAGGAAACTGTTGAGAGAAAAGGGGGAACAGGAAGCAGGAAAGGGGACTAAAAGAGACGGGGGCAGGAAAAGGGGCTATGGTGAATGGAAAATGGCAAAATGCTAGTGTTTAGGGAGAGCGCAGTGGATGGCGCAAGGCAAAGGGGATGGTGTCATTTTGGGGGACGGGGAAGCGCTTGTGATTTTGGGAAGGGGTGATGGGACAAAGGGCGTATTTGCTCCAATGGAGCGGTAATCCAAGCTGAAGTAGCGGCTTCAATTATACGGCTTGACCTCACTCCATCCAGCTATGCTTTAAAATACGGTCAGATGCTGCTCGTTCTTCTGCTTCCAAAAGGCCATATGGAGATACATGGCTATATGGAAGCAGCTCACCTATGTTGGAGATGAGGTTGGGTTTGAATGTGCCCCCGTTGGCTGCTGGCGCAATGTGGCACCGAGTTAGCAGGCTGACTGGGCACATTGTTTCTTTCAACGATCCAACTCCAATTCATGCAAAGAAAATACACGAATACGATTTGAGTTGTGCAGATGTAAACCAGTGCACAAGAGGAGGGTGTGTGTGCGTTTATGTATGTAGCATGTGGTGGCGGGGATAGACAAGGCATCGTACACAGTTGACCTCCCTATTGTTCTCTCCTGGCCAGACTCCTCTATACCCCTTGCATCACACATCGTCTCCCCTAAGAGCACTTCCCTCAAATGTTTCTCCTACCTACTTTAAAAGTATGTGAATGCCCAATGAAAAAGGGGTTGGGTGGTCCCCTTTATTGCAAATAACTTTGCCATTGCACCTTTACCGCTTGGTTATTTTTAACCCCCCCCCCCTTCCCCCCTCATCATACCGCCGTTTGAATAAAATGGAAAGTTATCAAAAGTGACGCAACGAAGTGTAAGGCAATCGGTAATCGTAGCTGCACCAAAACGAAATACATCAGTAGAAATGGGTTGCATCAGGTGTGGAAAAACTAGGGGGAGAGGGGGTGTCATGTGGATGACATTAATCAACACACAAAGGCCAGCCAAAAATCTGTGCTAAACAAAAAGCTGTATTAGGGATAGTTTACAAGTTGGGCCACAATAACAAACTAGTAGTGAGTTGGGCCAGGGGTCCACAATGGGTCCACACAGCGCAATACACAATGATTCTGCTTAGAAAGGGGAAGCACAAAAATACTCTTATTATAGGCACAGAAACACACTCGAAAAATGAATCCAGCAGGTAATACTATCACGCAGCACTCAGTTATAAAACATATATACAGTCACCTTTGGTTTGTAGAAAGGCATACCATTCACTTACATACATAGGAAGGTAATTAATTGTGCAGTAAGGAAAACCAGTTCACAAGAATGAAGACCCCAACTTTATAAGTCCAATCCCTATGTTGAATGGGGCCTTATGCTCAAAAGTCACAAAGTTCCTTTAGGAGAGGGGACAAAGTCAGGAAGATTTCTTGTGGTGGTGAAACATTTTCCAGAAGACTTCTCAAGGATTTTACAGGTAAGTAAGATAATTGTTATATCTCTTAGAACAGCTTTTAAAACCAACATTCTAAAATCGAGAGAATGGAATGAATCAGTTTCACAAAGTTAATCATAGATCATAGGGGAGCTAGGGGCACCTGTAAGTATTCACATTACTCACCGCCTTTACTCCAAATTTACCAAGTGATTTGGCAGGTCGGCTGGGAGTCGTTGGCAGTAGGTTTTCCCACCATTGACTCCAGTAGAAGATGCCCAGGAACTGCGGATGCAAAGAAGCTTCTGGTCGGGTCCAGGAACTGAGTGCACCCATTCCAAGGAAGAAATGCAGCATGCACTAATGCGGGCCTCTTCAGGACACTACTCGACAGAAGGAAGCTGGTTCCAGCAACAATCACTGCACACAGCAGGAGTCTCTGCAGTTGCGAATGAAGATGGCCCTGCGGGACAGGATCCCTTAATGCTGGGAAGCAGAAACTTAGCTAGCGACCACCCAATTTCCTGACGAAATACACAGAATAATGCTGCTTCTGCTGCGGTTGTGGTCGAGGGAGAATTCCAAAGGCTCAAAGCTGCAAGAATGTGAGAAGACATCAAGACTGGTAGAAGCACCGACAAGGGCCTTCTCAGATCAGGTAGTCAGTGCTGCAGGGCTTCACCGGGACAGTTGCAGCAAAGGTCACCAAACCTCTTCAGGAGTCATCCACAGGTCTTCAGTCGGCTGCATGCTACACAGAATACTTGGCCCCAAAGCTGATCTAAGCGATGGCAGCAAACTCTCAATGTGGGGAAAAAAACATTAAACAGGTTATCATGCCATGCTCTTTCTGGAGAGGAGTGCCTACTACCTCTTTTGAAATCTGACCACCTGGAATGTCTGCAGTACTCCTTATCCTAAATTCAGGTGAGTGATCAAATTCAGTCCTCCGATAGTAAGGATCTGCTCCACTCACTCAGCCAGCAGTGGACCACTCAGGGACCACTCTGGGTTTCACTCATGCATGCACAGAAAACCTTTAGGCACCACAGTTTGTAGGCTGGGACCAGACGGTCCCACCTACTTCCTTTGTCCACACACAAATGGCATGCACTAGCCAGCGAAAGCTGCAGCTTTCCCAGGCAAATGCATTACCATATTGGGCATTTCCTGACCTGAGAAGGCAGGAAGAAGGCCACGAACTAAAGGACAAGCAAGAAATCTCACGGGTTTGGCCATTTTACAACATTATCCAAGTTTAGTAGCCAGATGCCGCAAATGTGAATGTGCACACTAAAATAAATGCAAAAAAAAATGTAATTGCTGCCACCAGCTAGTCTAAAGTAACCAAACATCCCAGTTGTACGAGTCTAGAGTGACACAAAAGTATCCCCATTGCAATGCATTGTAAAATGTGTACAATGTTAAAAAGTTACTAAGGATGGTAAAACACCAAAGGGAGACCTAGTTTCACAGTACTCAGTCTGAAGAACTAGTCAGTTTTTCCAGACCAAATAAGCAAAAGGCCAGCGAAGGGAAGCTGAAGGCTTCACTTCTTTGTAAAAAGTCAGGACAGCATCAAAAACATAAGCGAGAAGTTTGGGGGTTCATAACATATGGAGGGAAAATTGCCTAAAAGAGAAATCTTTCCTAATGTGACCCCCTTATTAATTAGTTGAGGGAGCATTTTCTTTAGTCTGTTATCTAAATCTAGCAGTAAAATGGGTCTGTAAGAGGCCAATCCAATTTATCTTTCCCCGCTTTTGTAATGACTGTGATTAATGCCTCCTGCATGCTACTAAGAAGGCAGTTTTCTTGGTAAAGGTGTTTAATGGTATCTTGACGGTAGAGGGCTAGAAGGTTTAAAAAAAAGAATTTAACCATATAACAGTCTGCCCCTGGTGATTCACAACTTTTCATACACTTGATCGCTCCCTTATTCCCATCTTTCTTTATTTATATGTCTAGGGAGTCACTTTATTCTGTAAAGTCTCTTGGCATAACTATCTTGTCTAAATCCATCCGTATGTAATCCATTTGTCCCTCCTGTCTCTAATCTATATAATGCTTTATATTATTCTGTGGTCCTGTCCCCAATTTCTACCCCTTTGTATGTGTTAGGCTAGATTTTCATTTCTGTGACAATCTCCTCCACATGCGAGCCCCTCAGCACTTTTGTAGGACTACTGGATTTTTGGTCTCTTCTACTGAGTGAATTGGAACCTTTTTCCTCACTCACTCATTCTTTTACCCTATCTTTTGGGATACTTTGTATTTCTTGTTATACATTTTTCTTGGAGTTATACTATGAGACGCGGACACACAGGACTCCTGGTTTGGTTATAGACTTTTATTAAATGAAAAAAAGGGATGGAAAATGCCTCACTATCCCTATGCCAAAAGGTTTTTTCCCTACCTCAACCAAAACTAGGGTTCTGTCCGTTGTCAAGTTTTCCGAATCAAAACGTACACCCGCGGAGCTCCTGCAGAGGTGCTGCAGTGTTGGCGAGAAGTCTGCCTTTGCTGTTTGCTGTTTTTACTGGAGGAGGAGTCACCTATTAGAACGTGCTCTGGTACGCATGGCGTACTGCGGAGCAACTGCAGAGGTGCTGCAGTCTAGGCAGTCTATCACCTCAATGGACGCCAGGACCGATGCAGACACCTCCGCCAGTCCGGCCCGGGAAGACTAGGGCCGCCGCTTGAGAAGCTCGAAACTCCACCGTTACGGAACAATAAACCTAACACCAGATGTTTCTGCATATCACCCCGGTACGTCAGATAACAATGCTTTAAAAACAGTTTTCTGCAAGGTGCAGCCACTTTCTGCCCCCAAACAACTTTTACCGACCCTGCGGCTCCATGCATCAGTAACCGCTACTGTGGCGCACACATCTATCGAGGACGAAGCAAGATCAGAAGCCCCTGCACGCACTGTGTATACATTTGGACTTCACACTGGCATATTAACTTCTGCTGCAGAAAGTCTCAACTCCAAATAACACCCTGGAAAAAATAACCTCCATGGTGCCGGATGACCCCATCCTTCCGCCCCCAGTTCTTACCTGCACTTGCTGCGCCTGAGCCATCTGTCGGAGGAGAGGTGGCGACGGCCACCACAGATAGTCTGGGGTCGCGGCCAGGGTCAGGGGAGGACCTCTGCAACGAGAAATCCCTGGTGGCCGCACAGGAAACCCAAATTGGACTCGCTGCGGAGAGGGACATGGGCGAAAGCCTGGCAAAGGTGTTGCCTGGACAGTGCAGCGTGTCCCAGAAGTGTGGAGAAAATCTTCTTCCCCTCGACGACCACGTACTTGCAAGACAGGAGGAGGGCAGCTCCGACCTCCACGTGCCTATGGATGGGGGCTCACAACTGGAGTCCGTCGGGACAACAAAGTTGTTTTTTGAGGTCCCCATTGAAGTGCATGTACGCCGGTATCCTTGCGAGCGGCTGAATACTGCAAATCGGGACCTGGAAATTGACGAGTCTGAAAATTAAATTGAAAGCGCAATGCAAACTGAAGACGCAGTGGGCACTAACGCTGAGGTGAGCCCACCCATCAGACCATACCGAGCAAAAGAAAAAGCCACAAAGCAACCACCACTCTGACCAGCTCGGCATAAACGAGCAAGTACGCAATTAGACATGAATCATCCCCAAAAGAACATGGGAATAAAAAAAACACTGGGAAAACATATCACACAGAAAAAACTGCAAAAATCAATATAGCCAACAAGGAAAACGAGAAAGCGCAAAACAAGTAATAAACACTATCAATCAGAAGTCTCTCCCAAAACCTGTGTTCACCACCGCACTTAGAGATTTCCTTAACAAACAATGCAAGAGAAAGCTGGACAGAACAGGAGAACTCTGATGCTGAAATCCTGGAAGCTATCCAGGAGCCCCAGTCAATAGCGAAGTTTAGGAAAGTCGACGAAATATTAAGTGGCAGATCTTAACACTGAAACAAGCCATTGTAAATCTGCGCCAACAACCTTGGAAAGACACCCAATTGTAAAACATACACCCAAGTTGGCTGACATACCGAAGTCCCACCTACAACATCTTGAAGCAGTCACGGAGGCAGAAACACCAAGGGAAAGGAGGGAAAAAGCACATATGTTTTCTTGGCCCCTATCAAACCAGCCAAAACCTCAGACTGTACCATAAAGTACGGCTGGACACGTATGTATTTGGGTAAATGGGCAAACTACAACACAAAGACGAGCATTCGAAGATCGGCCTTCAAACAAACTTTCTGCAACTGAACAAGCCACAATTATTAAACTAGATAACCCCCCTCGTACAAACGACTCAGATTCTAGTGCCCAAAACGGAGCAACAATGGCCAGTTCAAATAAGGAAAAAGAAATCTACAACTTCACGCCGGCCCCTGGACAGAATAAAAGTCACGAAAAAACTAATAGTCACTCGAGTCGGAGAGAATCATTGCAGACGTCTCAGTACTCGCCACTCAAAAACAGAAGACTGAGCGAACTTCCTATGAACAAACCTAAAAAAACAGACCTTTTGACATATCTGCAATAACAGTTGCATTAGCACCTTTCAGTAAACTGTATGAGTCACTGAATATGTTAAAAGATCATATAACGATTTCAGCAATGATGCATACAAAGCTCATGTTTCTGGAAGGGTACATTAGCGCCATGGAAAAGCGATTTAAAGATCTGGCAGCGGAACAAGCCACCAAAAACGCAGGCACTTACAAAGAAGGGTGTAACTCGAAGGCTTGCTATACGCAGGCCCAAAGAAATACTGAGGTGGGCACACAAACTTAAGCGGATCGAAACTTTCAAGCACCATCAGTACCAAAGGTCCAAGACCTTAACAAACAAGACGACAAAGGGGGTAGCAAGGATGTAGGTCATTGCCCAGCCTGTGCTCCTCCCGTCCAAGTCCCAGTGACCGTTACCTCCAGAAAATTGACAGACCCAAAGACTCAAAGTTTGGGGGTCCAAGAAAACAGAAAAATGGCTCCCATGAGGAACGACTGTGTCATTAGAGAGGGCACGTCACCGTTTAGGGTGGTGCCGCGACATAGCTCCACCATATTCACCTTGAAAAACCGTACTCACCCTGACTCTAACAAAAATCTTTCCATCTTCGAGTACTTAAAAAATAAACCAAAAAAAACAAGGGACGATACAAGACAAATTACGCTAAGTTTACCAGCGTCAAAGGAAAAAAGACCTGTGGGTGTTAGCACTACCAAAATCCCCATCCGATTCCAGCCCTGAGGAAGTTCCAACCCGCCGCCCTGGCCCCCCCCCCCCTCCCCGCCGTGGGGACGAGGAAAAATCCAGATGCAAAACCCGCAAACAAGGATACCTATGTGCTACTCCGGGTAAATTGCTGAGATCTGTGGAGGATTTCCTGGTGGATAAGGGGTTAATGAACATAAGCCAACACCTTTCGAGTGACTCAGAAAACCCACAAGAAGAAAATATTATATCTGAACGAACGGACACCAGCAATCTAGCAGAAACCGCAGAAGCGGGAAACTCCCCCGATAGAGGTTCGTTAGTCACGAGTCCAGTAACGAGCTTTCTCCCCTTGGAAGAAAAGTGTAAAAAAAAGACTACAGAAACAAATTGGGGCCTCAAAAACACCTCTGTCGCCAAACAAAGAAAAGCGGACATTGGCCATAACCACAGTAAAAACCACACCGTAACCCACTCTACTCTGAGAACTAACAAGTTGTCTAGAGGGAAAAGAACTCCACAAAACTTGGAAAGAATTTCTGAAAACAGGACTCTAAGACACAGATCAACAACCTTAAGAAAACGGACTGAACAAGCAGAAAATCGTGCTTCCAGAATTCGTAATGGAAGAGATGATGTACAAAAGAGCACAAAGCCAATAGCTCAGACAGGAGAGGGGCAGGTGTGTGAATTTTCAAACTGGAACAAACTGATAACCATGAAGAGATAATATTGAACAGAACAGTTTTAGAACTTCTGCATTACACCCCTAATCTCAGACCCCTACGGACGGAAGAACTTCTATTGGTAGAGCCATACCATATGGGCCACAAAGCAAAATCCTACCTCCACATTGACTCGCCAGCTACGAAACTCATGACACAACAAGTAGAGAACAACCTCTTGAGTCTGGGCTACGTCCTAACAAAGGTACGGGAAAAAACACATTACGCTGAGAAATGGGATTAAAATAGAAAACCGGAAAAGCAGTCTAATAACTTAAAATCTAAGTCCCGCTTTGTATCACGAACAAGTGATCAGTGCAGAAACAGAAGCTTCAAAGTCAAGGACCAAAACGATTCTCAGACAAAGAACAGAGAAATCGGACACAAGACACAAAACGGACAACCAGAAAGCGAACGACAACTGGATTACAAACACAGGGCGGAAAAATCATCCGGAAGTTCCAGGACGACAGACAAAACACCTTTTGCAGATACACTTGAAAAAGACAGATATCCAAGCGGCCCAATGCCGACACTGAAAATAAACTATTACACAAGATCTGAAACCCACCCTTCTAAAACCGATGGAAAAGGCCACCGTAACTGCTCCTCTGAACCAATTGTGGGCATGGATGCCAAAGGCATTAACATCACATTAAAAAAACAAAAAAGCAATACGCCTGCCCATTTTCAAAAACTACAAAATACAAACGACGTGGAAGTACCGGAGGTTCTGCACACGGATTTAAGGATGGCATCCTGGAATACGAGAGGACATGAACATCCTATGGCAGTCGGAGACATAGATCTCGGAGCTTTTGATATTCTTTGTCTCCAAGAAACGTGGCTGACTGAAAAACCGAATTTAGACGGCTACGCCCTTGAAATATCACCTAAACGGAAAGGGCAGAAAGGGCGACTATCTTCGGGACTTATAACAGCTGTCTGCTCAGGCAGTGGCATTCACATTCAAGAGATCCTCTCAGCAAACAGTTCCCTACTGGTAATTCTCACAGATTGGGAGCAGATAAACATGCAAGAAGGTAATAAGGTCGACACACCAATACTAATTATCAATACTTAATTGAATCCTCTAGTGATCACAAACGAGATCTATCAATGTTGGAAAAAACAATCGACAATGCACTGTTGGACCAACAAGCCGTGGTGACGCAAGACGCTAGGAAAAAGTCCACCTCAGAAGAGCGTGGCACCCTTTGGACGGAACTCATGGAATCAAGACAACTTCTTGACACAGGAAAGCTGTTCAATCAACCCAACCGCATCCCAACTTGGGAAAGAGAGGGCGCCTCTGCTTCAATAGATTACATCTTTGTATCGCGTGCCATGCTGCCAGGAATAACCTTGTTTGAGGTGATAAAGACCAAAGTGATCACAACTTACTGACGATAACATGGGCGACTGTCGCCACTCAGAAAATAAAAACAAGTACTGAAATTGAATCCAACACTCAAGGTAATAGTCAGGCTGAGCGCAAGGAACATTAAAGAAAAACTCCAACTACTTAAATTTAAAAAAACACAAGTTTGACAAAATCTTGGTGGAGAAAAGACGCGAAATGTGTAAAATCAAAAGACTGGTGTCAAAACATAAGTCTAAATTTTATTAAAATATGCTGCAGGAAGAATTAAAGAAATACAAGGCCTGGATTAAAAACTACCGGACAACTCCGTACCAGAAAGACTCATAAGCCATGTTGAAGATGGTGAGCGGCCACAACTCACATGAATTTTAGTCAATGATAAGGTCAATGGAAACTCAACTTGAAGATGCCATCTCACAGTGTGGGAGAAGCTACTTTGGTGGCGTATTTAAAAAAACCTATTCCACTCACCCCCAAATTACATTGCCCTAAAAACAAAGGAAAAGAGCCCCCTTTGGGACGATTTACACGACAGACGCCATCGAAGAGGTGATACATAAGCTAAAAACATCAAGAGCCCCGGGCCCAGGTGGGTGAACGAACGAACATTGATTTGAAGAACCACCGCGTGGAATGGGCAACTTTTATTAGTACAGTCTTCAAGAGGTGCATGGAGCCTAGCTCTGTACCATCGTCCAGGACATCGATAGTGGTGCCCATCTTCAAGAAGGGGAGCAAAGAAGACCCAAGAAACTATCGCCCGATTTGCATTGCTTGATGTAATCGGGAAGGTCTTCGGCTCCCTTCTACTGGCACAATTCCAATCTTGGGCAAAAAACGCTACCTGTGACGACCCATTTCAGACAGGCATCGGAACCTCGGCCAACATTATGCTTCGAAGTATTATAAAGAGCAAGAGACTGGAAGGGAGCCCAATGGTTTCTCTCGCATTTTTCGCCCTGGCTCAATCGTTTGACCAGGTCGACAGAAAAACGATGGGCAAACTTTCAGCTTGGAACTGCCCGCCGTCAACTCTGGACCCGATTTAAAGCTCTCTATTCGGAAACCAAAATGAGAGTACATTTGAGTCAGCATGGCTTCTTATCGGATGAAATACCCATCACAAGAGGGGTAAAACAGGAATGCCCCCTTGCTCCGGCACTCTTCATAGCATACCTTGGCAACTTTAAAGACACAGAAGAAACTGTGGGATCATTCCCGTCAAAAATTGGACAAACAACAATATCCCGCTTGCTGTATGCGGACAATATGATTCTCCTTTACTACACAGCAATTTGTTTACAAAGACAACTTGACAACCTTTCCAAGTACATCTGTCTAAATAACTTGGAAATCAACAAAGGAAAAACCAAGGTAATGGAGCTAGAGAAGTCAAGAAAGAGAAAAGAAAATCTAAGATGTCACCTAGAGGTCTCGCAGATTGAAAGGGTAACTGAATTCAAGTACTTGGGAGTTATGCTTGATTGCTCCAGAGCAGAAAATACAATGCAGCGTCGCAAGCTCGTGCAGTGGATAAAAAATGTGGCAGTTTTTCCTCTTCTACCAGCAATTCAGTTTGACACCTACCCCAATGTATGGAGTGGAAGCGATGCCAAATATTACGGCTAATATCTGGCAGAAACTGGAAGCTTATTTCTGTAGGTCCGTTTTAAATTTACCAAAGTCAACACAAATGTCTGTGATCAGACGCGAATTGAGCTTAGTATCTCTAAAAGCAATGTTTGAGATCAACAGCATGATGCTATTTAGGAAAGCATTGCTCCTAGATAGCCCCAGGATCTACAATCTGATAAATACGGAGACAAAAGGTGCACGCTGCAAAATGCTGAATGCATGGGCTGACAAAAACAAAAAAAATCTGGCAACGGCAGAATGCACAGAAGAGGACTTGATCCAAAACCCACAAAGGGTTAACAAGAAATTGGAAGAGCTCGATTGGATCTATACATTAGAAACGGCGACAAAGAATACATTGACAACTTGCCTTCCAATAAACCCTAAAAAATTAAACGAAACGCAGGACTACATGAAGAAATTTCCAAGCAAAGCATTAAGAAACGTGTTCTTAAGTGCACGTTTAAACCTCTTGGATACGAATGAAATTCGGGCGGTTAGAAGCAGACTCTGCAAAAATCAAGAGCAGAGTGAAACCATAAGACACTTATTGTCTTCGAATTTCCTGTGTTTCTGGGCATGAAGAGTATATTTAAAACACCTAAGCTCTACATTTCTCCTATGTGAGGAGACGACCTGGTGGGTTGGGCTCATCTCTGAAGAAAAAACATCATGGATAATAGCGACGACAAAAATCCTATTGAACGCATTAAGGAAAATTGAGCAAATAAATGTTTCACCATAGAAAATAGCTCGCAGACTTCCTGATTACAGAATAATGAGCATCTTTCAGCATGTCATTTTTCGCCATTTGCTATTCTCAGCCATTTTTCTTTTGAATTTTAGAGAAGAAAAGTTTGACAAAACAACCTTTTGTAAAATCACTGTGATCTAAAACAAAAAATAAATACAAAAATAATTACATCCTGTGTCCGATATCGTATCCTAGCCCTCACACTCTGTAAGCTAACTCTGAAGTGCTAAGGGTATTGTCTCTGATTTTCAAAGTACACACATGTTCAGCTCCATCAAAAGGGGTATACATTCAACCAAAAGGTCTCCATGCACAATATTAACAGTTCTATGGACTGACTCTCCTTTCTCTTCTGTCCAATGAAATAAAATTGGAAAGTTCCAACAAAGAATAACCAGGTTCCTTGTAGCCCAAGAGGGTAACTCCCTCCTCCTGGTGCATCCACAGTTCCAGGGAACAACTCCCTTCCCCAGATTCCTTCTTCTATGCTAAAACAACTCACGATCCCAAAGGTGTAACTCTTCCATGGGTTTCTTTTCTACTACTTTGAGTTTGGGTGCAGATTCCAAACTCGCCGGTCACCTGTTGTACTCCCCCGACATGTTTTCTTTCACTTTACGACTTAGCCTTTCAATCACTTATACAGTCTTTCACACACTTAAGTTTCCTGTAGGGTAATGCCAGGGTTTCAACACTTCAGCTTGCCTGTTGTATGGTGTACTCTCCTACCAGGTCTCGAATACAGCCTTTTAATCACTTGATGTACAGTCTTTCAATTGCTTTACTGTTGATTTCATTCAGCGTCCTTTCTTTTACTTTCATGGAGCGGCATGCATTCTCAGGCACCCCGATAACCAGTTTCTCTTCTGTGGCTTACCGGGTGCTTTGAGCGTTTCTCGTGCCTCTTAGTTGCTTCTCCGGGCTCCCTGGTGGCTCCCTGGTGGCTCATCATACGTCCCGTTAGCCGAAGTATCTTTGCTGTGTTTGGTTCCCCTCTGTGTGGCTCCCACTGCTTTTCTGAGACAGGCAGCGGGTCGTCTGCCACCCAACTTTCCTTCACACAGTAAGGTTTCACTTTCACCGGCGGGCTCTGCCATAGCTTGCTGTCCGGATCTCCCTCCCACCGGCTGTCGGCTGTCGGGAATTGTAACTTTCGGCAGCTTGAAGCAGTTTCCAAAGACTAGACTGCTCTGTACGCTTGTTGGATCTTGTCATCTTCATGGCTCTGTTCCTCTTTCTCGTCTCAGTGATAGTTACAATATGATGTTGAGGAAGGTGACAATGAATCACACTGGGAGTAATCAGTACCGATCCCTGCCTCTTCCTTATCTCAGTTATCAACACATCACTCCCTGTTGGATATTGCAGACTGTATGAAGCAGACATTACAAGGTTTTGAGGGTGAGTGTCAAATATGCCATTAAGGAGTAGGGAACAGAAGGCATATCCCTGAAAGGAAAAGGGGGGGACATGTGGTTTCCTTCAATGATGTCTTGTCATCCCCCCTGTGGGTCGCCTCGCTCCATGTGGTCCTCCCTCATATAGCCACCTCCAGGGTCCTGATTGGGTAGCAGCTGCCGTTCCCTGGCCACATGGCAAGAGGCTATTCCAGGTAAAGGAGTGATGAAGCCATTGAATTCATCAACCAGCACTCTGTGCAGTGTTGCTGGAAGTTGGTTATGGCCGAGAGCTAACATGAATGGTTGGTGGCATTGGTTTTATCCTACCTACTTTTGTGAAATGTTTACTCCCAGGCTGTAGCTGCAGTAGTGCATGGAAAGATCACCATTGACCCAAAACGGTGACCGTATTCTTTTTTCACCATTGCTTGTCCCTTCTTGGTCCTTCTGCCGTGCTGGGTGGGGGAGGTCCTGGTTTGACCCTTATCTTAGACTGAAATCCTTTGTGAAGCTGGCCAAGGCGCCAGTGTGCCTGTGAGGAATGGTGCATGGGTGCTGATTGTCTGGGTTCCTGCATAAAAGGCATGAACGTGATGGTGAAGACACGCTGACCCCTGGAACAGAAGAATCGACGAGGAAGAAGAGATGTCCGCAGCCGCTTCCAGACGGCCTTAGATGACTGCTGTGTAATCGCTGCTGCTTGACCCTGTCTCCCAAGCGTCGAGAGAACTCTGAACATAATAATATTTATATAACATTTAGTGTATCCGTGTTTCTTTGGCCTTTGTGTATACTCTAAGTGCATTGTATCACCTACAGCCCTTTCTCTGTCCTAAAATAAGCCTGGCTGCGCAGCCATTGGCACCAATAAAACATGTGTGGTTCAGGCCTATACTAAGAGATGGAGCCCTGTGTCCCAAGTGAGTCTTCACAAATCCTATCATTGGTGGACTTTTGTAAAACTCCTTTCTAACAATCTGGTATTCCCATCTGTGTCTCAAACTCCCACAATAGAACTACTTGCTTTGCTAGTAGCTTGTTGGCCAATAACTTGTCCACATTGTCCCCCTTTTCGTAATATTGTTGCCTCAAATATCTTCATTCTTTTTCATTGGGAAGCTTGATTTTCTTATTGTGTGAACCTTGTCCTAATAGTACGCCCCTAATTGTGGCTTTAAAACTCTCCGATACATATGTTAGCTCCAATTCCTTGCATCATTCTACTCAACAAAAATATTTAATCTCTTCTGTTATTCTATATATCCTCACTTTATCGATGAGGTGATTGTTGCACCTCCATCGTTGTTTTGATTTACCTATTGGCCATCCCACTGGCACCTCTCTGGAGGTGACCCCAGTGGTCTGGGTAAAAAATGTTATCCTCACACAGCTGTCTGGAGGGGCACCACTGGCTATGGAAGCTATGTGAAGGTTAGGTTGTGCTGGGTATGTGACCAGCTGTTATGGATAACATGCTATATGAAGGACTATTGCGGCTATAACGAGGTTTTCAATAGTCAGTGTCTGGGTGAGAGGCTGTTTAAGCAATGGGCTCCTCTAGATACTCCTGCTCGACCAAGAGTAATGCTATAGGAGGTCATGCGTATGAATTAAATGTATATATAGATGCGATCTAGTGGCTAAGCTGCATACCAAAAGAATAAGACCGACCATTGTTCCATGTAGTACTGAACAAATTGTATATACACCCCATGCTTTATCCCTGTAGCAGTATGGTTTCTGTAAACGTGTCTCAACCATGCCTTAAACATATAATACTGCTCTATGTACAATGTTTCCCTTTGGCTGTGCTCTGCTTAATAAACATTGCTCAAAATCTAAGAATCAAAATGTCAGTTTTGCACAAATACCCCACACAATCTTTATTGGGCCACAAAATTGCTTGTGATCGAACTGCTGTCTGGAAAGCTTCTCATACATTTCAATGGAACCGCCGGAATATCTGCTGACTCTTTTGTGATCCAGACTCATTTTTAATCAGTGAGGTCTTTTTTAACCTCTCACTAACTTAGCTCATTTCCATTTGGGGGCACTGGTTAGTCGTTAAGGCTGCCAGTTCAGAGGAGCCTGAACGAATACCTCCCTTAATGATAGTGCTTGGGAACACTGTGCTCCCTTTCCTTTTTACTTGAAGGATGTTTTCCTATTACCAGTTTAGACCATACAGCCTTGTGGTATCTTATTTTTACTCTTTTGCGGGTGCATTCTTGTTCAACTTTATTTCTTTTCTTCAATGTGGCCTTTTGATCATTATATAGTGGCTTAAATAGCTAACGTCATTGTTTAAGGCCCATATTTATGACACTGTCATTGATGGCAGTCTATGCCTTTGGCAGCCGTGGGAAATTGTCATATATGGTTGTGGTCTTCAGTCTCTAGCCAGGACCTGGGATCCTTCCTTTATGCCGTTATGTGCCCGGGAACTGCTTTGGACTGGACAGAGTTCTAAGGGGTTCAAGCATTTTATCTTCACACAAACAAGAAAACGAAAGAAAGGGCATTGTAGTCATGAAACAAAACAATCACATTTTGAGTGGTATCACATCACCTCACCTCTCTGCGATGTTAAGGATTTCCCAAGGGTTCTCGAAACATAGTGTCCCTTGGTGGTCAGTTATGGATTCCCAAAGGTTTCATGCACCCTGTCTCAACTCTTGTTTATTAAAGTCCTTGTGGCAAGTCCTAGTTTCTCTTACAGGCCACAAACAGAGCGGTAGCTCCTCTGCTGGGGTAATTTGGAGCCACCACCTGCACATTCCACAAACAAACCTGTGTTCTGGGTCCGTCTGCTGCTCTTCACTAGATTTTAGACTTGCTTCCCTCGGTAACCCTGACTACGTCTTGCCTGGTTCTTGTATCTACTCTCTCATCTTCCTTCTGCCTCATGGCATCCATGTCTCCTCGTTCCTTTTTATTCTAACCGACATACCTTATAAGGTCTCATCAGGGTGTGCTGTTAACACTTCCTCCTCAATGTCCTTTTCGCATCTGATGTAACCGCTTCCCCACTACCACCTACACCTCCTTTTGTCACCAGCTCCTCCTCAGTATTGCCTCCCGATCCTGATGTAACCACCACCACCTCCTCCTCACTCCCATCTTCACCTCCTCTTGCACTGCAATCTTCCTTGTATCGCTCCCCACCGCTGCTTGCCACAATATCCCACACTGACTGGGAATTATGGTTTTTATACGAATGTTGCCCTAAACCCTGTTCGATTGGGCTTTTTCCAAGGGTCTGCATCTGTGCTCCACAATTGATGTGGGACTGGAACTCGCCATCTGTTCTGGGTTCACCTGAACATACTTTGGACCTTATGGCCGGCCCGAGCCTTTATCGGGCTTGGCTGTGCCACCATCTGGGAATCCATTTCATTCTGCTTGTTACTGCTTAGTAATTCCTAGCAAAGACAGAGATCCCCCGATTCCCTGATATAGGAGTCTGCAGTTGGTAAACCTTTCGCCAGTCTTTCTAGTTCTCTGTAATATGAAGTGAATGCTGTTTGTTTGTGAATGTGCAACTCTGTATCCTCATTAAGAGAACTTGGTCAGTGGACAGTGTGATAGTAATTTTGTATTTTCGGGACACCATGCTGCCGAACAAAAAACAGCACCATTGTGTCCCAAGTGAGCATTTGGGAATCTGGAATCAGCAAACCTTTCCATAAGCTTTTGAAATTGTTTTCCCTTCTGCAACAGGATGTTTTTCAAATGTTCCATTGGCTTTCAAATATCTTTGTTCCCTTTCTGGAGGGCTTTGGGCCTGGCTTGAGCGGCTCTTTCACAAACTGAGACCAGAACCACAGACTTGGTGTACCCCGCTGTCAAACGCAGCCATCTCTGCATCTGTGACCCCTGTGCCCCACACGCCAAAACCAGCTGTGAGAACAGTCGTCCCTAACATTCTAGGCTGACAGTCATTGGTCTTCTTGTCTGTGGCTCAAGGAGCTGGCCTGCATACTTATGTTTCCCCCCAGTTCCCATTAACTCCAGTAGGGCGTAAAGTCCTCCCTTGCAGCAACCCTAGCCGTACCTTTACATGGAGTCTTACAATTGGTAGCTGCCTTCTTTGCCACGGGAAACCTGCAAGTACTATCTTATAGTGTCACAATCTATCCGCCCTTGACGATTATATTGTGCACTTTAATACATTTTCTGAACTACTCGTAAGCATACGAATTGTGTGTGTGTGTGTGTGTGTGTGTGTGTGTGCGTGGTGTGTGTGTGCGTGCGTTTACCTGGGTCTGTTTCATAAGTAAGGATATATTTGTTACTCCTTTGTGGATGATCTGTTGCTTGACAACCAATGTGTAGGTTAACTGAACTTTACACCATTATCCTGATCTCCTATGTCACACAAAGTGAGTTTGGTTAGAGTTTGGATAATCCCTTGTAGTTCTACTAAGTGTTCCCAAACCCTGTATCAATAGAGGTTCTGAAAAACCCTACTAACGGTTGTTGATATATATATTCCTGATTCCCTAGCTTGGAGTACAGCTGTTGAAAGGCTGTGCTGTGAGGAATACTAGGTAAATGCATTCTCCCTGAAGCTGGATTATCTTGTTGTCTGGAAAACATCCTTGGCATTGAATTCAGTTTGTGGTTGCCAATGGAAAATAACCCACATTGACTGGCTAGAACATCAATTATGTTACTAGGACAAGCACGCCCTCTGCATCCACCATACTTCTCTTCCTGAAGTCCATTATGTTCATGAGAACTTCAGCTGCAGGCCTGACCTGCCAGGCAGACTGCTTTATTAGCATTTCCTAGAGAAGGCTGTCCTTCACAATGATTTAATACATATGCTAATATATTTCTATTTCTTAATTTGAATGTTGTAGAATGTCAGTAAATTATAAATGTGTATTTTATACCCGAGTGCTGAGCAATACTGAACAGCAGGTATACCGTGTTAGTGCGTATAATAGGAGCATTCTGCTTGTTTTGGTGCTTTTCTCAATGAAGTCAGAAGATTAACCTAGTTTGCCTCCTCTCTCCTTCAGATTAAAATTCTCCAAGCAACAGGGTTACCGCAACATCTCTCTAACTTTGTGTTCTGCACCTACACTTTCTGGGACCTGCCTGAACCAGTTTCAGTGGCCCCCGAGGTAGACCCGACAACATCCTCTCCAGTCAGCAAGGAACCGCAGTGCATGGTAGTCTTTGATCACTGCCAAGTAAGTTGGACAGTATTTGTATTGTGATGTTAAATGTATTTTCAAATCAAATTGATGGCTGTCATGTTCTATGCCTTTGGGAGAGTTCTGTATCCCTGCCTATATGGTGTGCATGATGCTTGGTGCATATTAAGTTCAAGGCTTCACAGTATATAGTGTGCCTATGTGCCGAAACAACTCCCCCGCACACTATCCCCCACACACAATCCTCTAAACAGCAAACTGTTACAACCATTGATGACCGTATGATAAAGATCTGGTAAAACCTTTTGCACTCTGCCTATCTGGGATACTGGCTATACTTCTACCCTATGATATTTAATCCGTTTCACTAGGGATTGCTACAGTTTTATATTTGTGCACTGTGATGAAACCTGTGGAGTCTTCACAGAATCCCAGTCTAAAGTCTCCTCCCATGTGGCCAGGGGAAGGTGGCCCCTATCTGATCCTGAACCTGGGGGTGGTATTAAGAGGGAGGATCACATGACAGGAGAAGGCTATCAAGGGAATGTGGTGACTCCTTCAGGAGAGGCTCAGTATCTCTCCTATTTTGAGGATGGGGACCCCATGGTGCCTGCATGTTTAATGTCATCTTGCCGGTCAAATCTCCCCATCCGAACATTCCCAAGATATCAAGATGAAGAACCCTTTACAAAAATAGGTAAGTAAATGACATGGAAGACAGGAAGTCAATATTACCACTTTTACTACTAATGATACTTTATGGGACTCCGGTTACAGACCTGAGAGAAAATCTGTATGTCCTTTAAAATCTTCTCTTAAACATGTGCCATGCATGTAAATCTCGTAAGCAATGTAGATTAAAGGGAGTTAAAATGCTAGGAACATTATGGACTGCTTATCCCATAATGCTCAGAGTACTAAAACGAGGAAGAGGGATCAAGAGTTTCCAAAGCGTGAGTTGCGCTCTAGTTGTCCTAAAACCCACACCCGAGTGGGATCTTTGAACAGGTAAAGGTCTATCCGGTACGGGCCAAGAGAAAACAGCAGGGGAGACTGCAGAGGAGACATCAGGAGAAACAGCAAACGACGCAGAACGAAGCAGGGACTGAGGCCACCTCTGTATTGAACAGCGGAAAGCCATGCTGAGAGCCTGGAGGAGGTTGGAATCCTTAACTGCAGAGGTCGCGAATAGCGAGAAGCAGTATTGGTGCCGATGACCTCAAAGAGAGATGCTCCCTGTGTCTGAAAAACGCACTCTGGCGTGTGGAGTTCACCGGTGAGCTTTACGGGTTGTGCAGACTCTGGGGACAGACAACGAGAGCCATCGCATGCTGGCGGGAGCTGTCAAACTCTACGGATGTCCTGGTGAATGAAGAAACGGTGCCAGCGTGTCAGAAGGAAACACCAGGAAACCCCTGTGTGTTTGTCTAGTGTCAGTAACCCTGGGGTGCTCCAAGGGAGACCGCTGAACACTTTCAAATACCAAACAGTTGGCTGTAAGCAAATTGGGTGCAACTCTCCTATTATGAGATGTCAGATTGTAGATTATTGTGACCCGCATTGGCAAAGCCAAACTGGGGGATATTAAGTAATATTCTAACCTGCATTGCCTAAACTAAAGAGGGGCAGTAATAAATCAAAGAAGATACAACTTCCCTGAAGAGGGATATTTTATGAGGACATTGTAACCTACATTGGCAAAGCCAAACTAGGCTAAGATTAACACCCTGGCAAGTGAAATACCTTGAGGGAGGGAGTTGTTAATCCTACTACGAACAGCCAAGTGGTTATATTAAATAAAGACAGATACAGCAGGAAAAGGGCATCTATAAGGCAGTCTCCCTCAAGTCACCCAGCTACCTCGCAGAGAAACTCTGCATCTCTGGTGGACCACCAGAAGCCAGCACACACGCAGACTTCAATCTGCTGCTGCAAAAAGGAAAGGACCAGAAAACAAGCCTTCTCTGCCTGCACCCCAAGACTAAGGAACCTCCTCCCCGTCAGCATCAGACTCACACCCACACTCCTACAATTCAGAAAAGAACTCAAGACCGACCTGTTCAAGGAGTATTTCCTCCTCAACAACTAGACCACCTCATTGCTTCTCACACCACGTCGCTAGGTGCTGCCTGCCCCTATCCTCCCCGCCACCCGATAAAGCTATACCGCTCCTCTGTCCCCCTCTTTATCCTACCCCCCACTGTATATCTGTTCCATTGTTATCACTGAAAAGTGCTTCGTTATGTATCTGTATTGGTGTATACATCTGTAAAGTGATCCATTGCTTCTCGAAGCAGGGTCTGTGCTTAATAAATACCATGATAATATTAAAAAGGCACTTCTTGTGGTTAGGAACAAGGGGAAGAGAAGTATAACCTGCATTGCCTATGGCAAATCGATCCATGTGAAAACTAGCCTGCTGGAGAAGGAAACTATAGACCAATTGTGTTAGCAAGTCTTACCACAGAATACAAATTGTAGAAGTAGGAGTTTTATCCTGGCAGGAGAGTACACCAGGAAAGGGACAATGAGTGGTAGTCCTGGCAGGTGAGTGGACCAGGAAGAAGATAACTTGAAGTCTAATGAATGTGGTATATGGTTGTTACAAAGAAGTGGAAATTCCATTATAGTGTTTGAACTGTGGCATAACCATCCTGTTTAAGTTTGAAAAGGAGTGTGGGAGCCCCTCTACTGAGAACTAACATGGGACAAATACTCTGTTCTAATGAATTTCTTCAACTCCTGTTTTAGCTCCTGAGTGGAAGAAATTCCATAGAAGAGGTTATTTTATCCATGTTCGTTCTCGAGCGGCTTCCACACTGCTTTGTTATCCTGACTAAGAAGCTGCTTCTTAGGAGGAAAGATAGTTTAATGTTCAGCGAACAATTGTTTTGACTTTCAACTGGAAGAGTGGAAAGAAAGTAAAGTTGCGTTGTCAAATACAGAATATTTTGAATGAAAAAACTTTTAATTTTACTTGTAGTGAAACCTGGTTTATGAAAATAACTTTATTGAAATTGAACTTTAATTGGACACATCCTGAATTTTTCCAGGGAAAGGGGATCCATCCCTGGTCACAAGGATTCTTGGTTATAACTTTTGTGTTTGCATTTCAATATTATTGTTGTGTAGTTCTATCGCTAAATGATTCCTGTATGATTTGTTGTGTGTATTAGTGTGAGGGACAGATGTTTCAGACATTAGGTCACTTTCATTAGCTTGTTAGGTAGGGCAACCTCTGTTAGGCTAGGGAAAATTTGTCTCACCCTTTAAAAAAAAATGGCTATTTGTGACAAACTTATGCCTAAGTGTCCATCTCACATGCCTGACTCTTCACAGCAACCTTTGGGAAAGCATATAGAATTGAAGGGTGGGGCACCTGAAGGCTTCACCCTAGTTGTACCTGGGTGTGTTCTTCCCCAGATATTCTGAAGGCGGTGAGCTGGTGGGAGTGTTGAATGTGCCTTTTGTGTAAAATAGCTGCACAGTCATTATGCCACATGGCACTCTTCAGTCACTGAAAAGGACAAAATGGTGGTGTCCTTTTCCCTTTTTGTTTCTCAAAGCCCTGAGAAACGTATGCCTGTCCCTTGCACTCTGCAGGGTTGAGGGATATTTCCATAAACGGGAAAGGACAATGTCTAGCTCTGGGGTTAGGAGAGCATGATAGCCCATGACCAGTTGGAGTTGTGCATTAAAGTTTAATAAACTCCTTGTGTGTTTGGTAAGAGTTGGCATGTGAAACCAACAATGGCAGAGGCCTGTCACGGAATGGGAGGGCTTTCTTAAGTTTGAGTGGAGCGTTGTTTGTTATATGTGAATAGGAGAAGCCTCCCTGCCCCTGTGGGGTCAGAATGTCTATTTAAACCAGGACCTCTCACAATTACCTTGTTGACTGAGGTCATGCTGCTGTGGCTGAAAGGAGACCTCTGTCTGTAGGACTACACACAAAGCTCTGAGTGCCATTGCTTCTCCTGCCCCAAAAGACGAAGCTCTGTCCTTTCTTCTTAATCAAAGGGAAACTTGTTAGGTGCTCACTTCCTCCGGCTTTGCAGGGACAGCGACCCACTATCTTCAATACAGGCAGCCCTTTGGATCTGATTTTGCTGTGCTCTTCACCATCCCTTACGGGAGTGTTGGTAGATGACGCCTGGTCTGCTGCAGCTGTGGATCCTCGGCTGTCTTCATGAGTGAGGTGCAATTTGGGACTGCAGGCCGACCAAGCTGCTGGAGGGCACGCAGCCTGGAGCCCTCAAGACTGCAATTGGTGGCTGGTAATCTGACCTGGTGACTGCTGTAGTTACTCTGCTCCTTCTGTATATACTCTGCTTCCACCTTTCAAGCACACAGTGCTGCTTGAGGGGCTCAGGAGGTGAGCCTCTTGCCAATTCTTCAGGGAGAGTTTTCTGACAATCTCCATATAGGTGCCTGTCCAGTGCGCTTCCTCCTGATGGTATTTGCTGATGGGTGCTGGTCTTCTGTAGGGTCTTTTTTCCTTCCTCCAGCGTATGGGTTCTCTTGGTGTAGGCTCTGCATTACTGGAAGTCTTCGGGAAAACCAACAACTTTGGACACGGCAGGCTCCATTGAGACTTTTCTGGGGAAACGCACACATCCTCCTTTTCCCTCTGGTGGGGGTATGTTTCATTGTGGAGTGGTATCCCTGTTCATGTCCCTCACATTGGTTTGAGCTGCTATCCTCCTTCGTCTTCATGTGCTGACACCTTGACCTCTGGAGCTCTGTGCGGCTAGCTCAGTCCTGCAATGATTTGAATAGTAGAACTCCTATGGGACCCATGTCTAGAACTCCAAGACAACCTCCTGAACTAGTTCTCTGGACAGTGAGGAAAGAAAACCCCCACCCGTGATTGCCCAGAGTTATTCTACAGGGCTTTTCATTTCTATGGGGAGTGCCTAGGATTTTAGCAATGGTTGGGTTTACTTGCCTCAACTGGTGGTTTTCTTGTGTCTTCTGTTGCTTGAAATCACTTTAACTCTCTTGCTATTCCTGTACAAAGTGTCCTAAGCATTTCTATTGTATTTAAGTGATTTTCTTAACTTTCGTGTTCCCTTTGCGTCCCCTTAGAATTCAGGGATGAAGTGCATCACGGTGAGATTATTTTGATAGGGGCCCAGTTCTTTAACTTAACCTAACTTTCTTTCTTTAAGATAACTGAAGAATCTAAGTAGAAATTTTGGGAGCACTTAGTGCAACTGTTTTAATCCTGTGGTATCTGTGTAGGAGTCCTAAAGTTACTCGTCTGTGAGTTGGGATCTTGCTGGTTGCTATTTTCCCTGTTAGGAAAGATTTTCTTTTCACTGCTTTCCTCACATACACTAATGGTACACCCTTTCTTTTTGCTTTGACTCCTGACCAGACTTCTTGGAGTTAAGTAAAGCCCTCTTCTTCACTTCTCTTGTGTTTTTGTTCTCGTATTTATGGGGCAACTGGACTCAGTCCATAAGACTATCAGTACTGAGAGACTGTTTCTCTTAGTAGATGTCATGTATTTTGAAAAGCTGCACATGTCACCTTGAAGTGTTAGGATATTTTGTATACTTATAACCTTTTCTTTTGTAACTTTGTGGTTAAAATTGCAATGTGTCCAGCATCGGCTGGTGGCAGGGGATAGTTTTTGACATTGTTTTTAACATTTTACATTTGCGTGCTTGCTTGCTTTTTACTGCATACTGCCATAAAGAGTACTCGATTTACTCTAAAATTGCTGTGCCATAATATGTATGCCTGTCCTTTGGCCATTACATACTTTGGCATTATTCCTTCCCTCTAAGGTCCGGAACATCAATTTATAGAAAAATCCCTTTTCTGGGCAAAGATAGTGCTTTCCCGGGCAACGTGGCGGTCTGTGTGTGTGTGGCCGTATGTGGCCACATCCGAACCACAGAGTGTTGCTGTGCAGAATGTTTGGATCCCTGCAAGGAAATTACATAGTTCTGGCTGTCCGTGATTGGATAGCCGCTGCAGATTTGAACCCACCCCATTCTGTAAAATGCGAAGAGTTTGCAGAGAAGTGTGTGGTGAAACTGAATAAAAGGTGAGGTTCCTGAGGAGAAAGGCAAGTCGACCACTGCAAACTGAAGTAACCGAAGCTGAAGACGATCGGAGACGCCTGCAGATTCTTTGCATCACTGTGAAGCAACTATTTCTACCCCGTTTTCTACTCCACAGAGGAGCTCGGAAGAGGTAAGCCTCCTTCCCTTTGGCCTCTGCGAACCAACCAGACAACCCTCAGAGGAGCTGCAATTTTAACGATGTCCTGAAGTGGTCGGCCTTTTCAGAGCTGCTGATTGTGAATACCAGGAGACCTCTGACCCATTTGCTGTACAACGTCTTTGAGAGGCCGAATCTGTCCAAGTCTTTGCTGAGCTCCAGGTGACCTTCCAGAGACACAATCCCACTCGGAGTCCCATCACCAGAGTGCAGGACTCCGGAATCGACGAAGATCGACCAAGCAAATACCGTCCTTTGTTGGTGCTGAGAAGGCACCAAAACTGACGACTGACCAGGGGAGACAGAAGAAATCTGCGGCAAGGGTCCTCTCTCGAGACTGCTTCCCAAGAAAGGACTTTGAATGGGATGTCTCATTCATAGTCCTTTCTTTCGTCACCAGACCGAGGAATCAGCAGAACGAGTCCATCACTGCTGCACAGAGGAGAATCTAGTTAAAAGCATTTTTTCTAACCTAAGGTACTGTGGGGTGAAGGGTATTGCTTACCTTGAGCCAAGAAGTCGCACCAGTGTTACTGGAGTGCGCAAAGAGGTGCCTCCTTAATTCTAAAAGTATCTTTTACTAGACACTAAAAGTATCCTCAGGAACATTTGCTGTTCTGCTGCTTCTTAAGACTTTGATTCCACCCCAACCTGACATTTTCGTGTAGTTAGGGATTTGACTTTAAAAGCGTTAGTTTTCCAAGAAAGTGTCTCTAGAATGTTAAGCTCTGCTACTGTATGACTAACCAACCTTTTTCCTTCCTAAAAGACTTTCTTATGTGGTTTTGCCAACCAAATACAATTATGTATATCTTTGTCTTAACGCGAGTGGGCGTTAGTATCGATGATACAGTAGAACTGTCATTAGTGTCAAACTCTAACAATTGTACCGCGAACAACTGAAGATTGGCCTTTGAAAAGTGTATTTAAGTATTCCTAAGTGCTTTGGTTAATTGAAATAAGTATTTTACTGCACTCCTTGCGTACATATAATAAATGTGTATATTCTAATATAACATTATCTTTGTAAGGGCTTCTTTGGACTATTGTAATTACTGGGTTCAGTGTACTTACCTACAGCTCACATCTTCCTCCTATGATAGGCCTGACTGCTCTGTGTTAGGAACACACCCACCTCGGGTCCGGAATCACTGCAATGGGCCAGACAGAACGTGACAAGTGCCCAAACATGGGGCAACGCCAGGTTCGGAACAGTTCTCCCATGCCAAAGTCCCTATCACGACCCAGAAGTCTCAATACTAAAGTTCGGACACACCGGGAAACAGGCGTTTGATCAACTTCTCAACTGGACTCCATGCCTTGCTGTCCTCATGGAGCACTTTATCTTCATGCTCCATGCCAGACCAAGATCCCGCTCTCGGACCTGGGTTATTCAAGTAAGTTATTTGACTGGATAGGGACAGTTAGGAGAACCTTGCCTCGTTCTCATAGAGAGATTATCTTTCCTTTCACACCCTAGTAGAGCTTGCCTATGTTGTTACCTTCCTATTCAATGCTCCCCCTCCAAGTGATTCCTACCTATGATCCCTTATTTTTTTGTCCAGTCTTCCTATGATAGACCCACACACTAATACTGTAAGTATCTCACTTAAGGGCTGGCTGAGGGAGGGGAAGAATAAAGAGAGTGAACAGAGTTCTAAATCTAAACTTTCTGTTATAAGTCAACCTGCCCCAAACTCTCATTTTGCCTAGCTTTGAACGGTGGTGGTCAGGCCTGGTATCCTCCACTGAGTCTCCGCTAAGGTGGTTGGATTGCGAAAGGGTCTTCTGATGAATTTCGATGGTGTCATCACTTCTTTCCCGGCAGTAACCTCACCCCATGTGGCCAGCGGACTGTGGCCCTGGGGTGGCTATATGAGGGAGGATCACATGGGGTGGGGGGTTCGAGGCTGGAATCTCTGGGAATAAGCAGGGCACCATTGAACGAGACATGGTATTCCCCTTCCTCGATGATCTATACCCAATGTCTTGATGGCATATTGAGAAAGATATTGAAGGCCTTTTAACAAGATCTGCTTGTGAACTATCAAAATCTGAATCTACAACTCATGAAAGCATCTTCTCAGACTCCACCTACAAGTTATTTAGAACTAACTTGGCCTTCAAAACTAATAAAAAAGTTTGCCCAGTCTTCATATGCAAGTAGTCAAGAATGGACTTCCATTCCCATAAACCTGAGAATACTGGGACGAGGAAGAGGGATTGAGTAAGACAGATCTCAGATTGTACTTCACTGACCTTTTGTAGAGATGGATGCAAAGCTTGTGAGAGTAGCCCGCCAGGTATCCAGAGGCCTGAGTTGAAAATAGGGCTCTGTGTACCACGTGGGCACACACCCTCGGGAAAACCTCTTGGAGAAGGAAACCCGACCAGGTAAGAAGAGGTGTCTTGTAGCTGAATGGCTGTAGTAATCAGTATCCTCGTAGAATTTGTAGCCTGTTATTGTCCAGAGTTCAATGGAGGTTGGTAAAATTGGTCAGTAGATCCAATATCAATTGGAAAGGTAGTAATATGGAAGTAGCAAAAAAGGGGAGTGAGGTAAGAAAAGATAGCGTGAAGGGAAAGCAAGAATAGGTAAGGAATCGTATAAAGAAGGTAGTTAAAGTAAGCCAAGTACCGAAAGCGGAAAGGGGGAGGAGAAAGAAAGCGACATCAACGCAGCAGAGTCAATAATATACTGCTGTATGGAACTGAAAAGCGACCAACTGTGTAAGTTTCAAAGCGGCTGTCGGTAGCAGGACTGTGAGCAAAAGCATCAAGGGAGTGAAGAAAGAGCAGATAGTCAGAGCAGCGGTCGGTAGCGGGACTGTGTTTACGCGAATGAAGCAGAATAGAAAAGCAGTCGCCGAGAGCGGCGAAAAGAACAGACAGAGCGGAAAAAGAAGTCGGGAAGCAAGCACCAACGGAACAGCGAGGAAAAAGGACAGCTGAAGGTAACCTGAACGGCAGAAAACAAGGAAGGTAAGGAATAGACTGAAACAGAATGAATAAGTAAGTAGCACACAGCAGAAATGACGGCAGAAATTAGAACAGTAACTTTGAGCAAGTAATGAAGTGAAACGTTGTAAGAAGTAGCAACGCAATGACCCACCTGTTTCCCTGCCTAAAGTAGGAATTAAGTTTGGGAGTTGGTGTTCCAGGCGCCATCTTGGAAAGAATTGAAATGCTCATTGAGAAACACAAATGGCCTGTAATAGATGCTATTTTGAGGTGAAGTTTGTATGGGAAGGATGTCTTTTCTTCCATCTGTTCCACAAAGAACGCGAAAGAGCATAAGCTGTGCTCTAGTTGTTTCAAGCTTTTACTTACAGCGGGTAAATTTCAAAGAAAGAAGCAGCTGACTAGGGAGAGCTGCTGGCGGGAGAAGACTGCATTGTTCATACGCGGCTGAGGCGCAGAGGGGCTAGGAGGCGTTCCGTGGAGCCTACCGGCTCATGAAGGGAAGCTTGCCCTGAGAAAGAACACGCTGCTGGTACACCAGAAGCCGAGGGAAGACCTCTGGGCATTTGCCAGTGGTAAGAAGCAGCCTCCACCTTACTGGAGTCGGGGGGAAGACGCTGCAAAGCCCAGCAGGAACCACCAAGGGCAGGGAAGTCGAGAAACGGAAGCAGAAAGTAAAACACTGAGCTCTTAATACGCCCTAACAGTTAGGGACAGGAAATCCCCAGAAAGGGATATGTTGTCCTCCCCTATCGCCAAACACGAATACATTTGTTGGCTATATGGGCGATCAAACATATAATAACCTAAAACATCTTGTTATAACAGCTAGTTTGGTTTCCTCAGTATCCAGTCTTCGCCCGAAAGAGCTGAGCCATGAATGGCTAAGCCTTCTGGCAGAGAGCATTATAGAGACATTCTGAATTGGCAAAAGAGGGAGAAGCCCACAGGGTTTAAGAAAGCAGAGATCCTTATGGGAGGTGTGAAAAGGCCTCACAAGAGTACATTAAGTGTGGTGATCACAAAGGTGGTCGGCACTACGGCGAGGTTTTAGTGCCTGCCGAGCGAGGAGCTGAAATGCCCCAGCCCAGTGGAGCGAAGGAGAGGGAGAGACTGGTGTGCAAGGTAGGTGCTGCCAGAGTCCAGCTGGAAGCCAGCAGGAAGCACCGCCAAGAAGATGAAGGTAAGCAGTGGCTCCGGGGGGACCAGGAGGTCTGGGAAGTCCAAGCAAGGAGGACAATGTGATGAATCTGATGTCTTCACACCTTTCTTGGAGGTAGCCTCTCCCTATGTGGCCTACAGACGGCAACCTCTACCTGATCCTGACCCTGGGGGCGGTTATATGAGAGGACAACATGAGGGGAGGCGACCCTCAAGGGGATAACACTACATCATCAGATGAAAACATATATCCCCTCTTTCCCTTTTAGGGATATTCTCTCCATGTCTCATGCCTTTATGGTGTACTGTGATAGTTCTCACCAACCATCCACAAAGCTTAGAAATGACATCTTTCAGTATGACATGTCAAGAACTGCCTATTGTTCCCACGTATATGGGAGTCCTGGGACGAGGACTGGAGCCATGCAGTTCACTGATGCAGAGACACTGGAGATGCGGTGTAGTGGTTATTGGTGTCTAACAAGCACCAGGACATGTAACCGGATTACCTGGAGAACGGGGAGAGAGAGGGAATCATGACTCCTGTGTCTGGGAGCCTGGAGGAAGCAGACGTTCAAGCAGTAGGAAGCAGCTCAAGGAGACGACTTTCGTAGAAATCCTGCTGGGATATAAGCCATGTGTAAGCATTGGGAGCGAGGGGAGAGGAGAAGCAGTGAAGACTGGAGACCTCTTGAGCAGCCGAACAAAGCCAGTGAGCCTGTAGCAGGGAGCTGGGACACCGGGGCGCTTTGCTCAGAGCATCGCGTCGGAAAGCAAAACACTAAGCAAGTGGAAGCAAACCCACAGAAGGGATTTGATGCACAGGGGCAAAGGTGTATAATTGATGAGTGTGAGAACGGGCCGGGCTCCAATATCTGGGGAACAGAGAACCAAATTGGGAGAGCGAAGTAATTTGAAAAGCGTTACAAACATGGAACCCAGGAAAAGTGGATGACACAAGAAAGCCCTTGCAGGAGAGTATACCAGGCAAAATCAAGTAAAGGTAAGTAGAGAAAAGAATCCTAAAAAAGACACATATCCTTGGGGATTGTGAATTGATTGAAATGTGTAAAAGTCCTAGCAAGAGAGTATACCAGGCAGAGCCAAGTCTGTGAAGTAAATTGCAAACATCAGGAAGTGGCAGCTATCTTCTTGAGCTACAAAGAACTTGGTTATAGTTTTGGAACTTTTGTTTTGCTGGAAACAAACCAGGGGAAGGAAGGGAGACATTCTCAGGAACTGTGAGCATTATCCATTTGCAACCTTTTGTTGGAGTTAACATTTTCCTTTGAACTTGAACTTTTGTGCACTTTCAAGGCCAGAGACAAGACCCTTTATAGTTACTTTTAGAGTGCGAGGGCTTGGATAGGATTTCGGACACAGGACATTTTGCTTTGGACATCTTGACGTACAACATAGTTAAGGTAGGGAAATACCTCCTAGAGTCAGGGAAAGTGAGGCATTTTCCAACCCTTTTATTGTTTCAATAAAAGTTTGTAGCAATCACTGAGTCCTCAGTGTTTGTCTTATTCCTGGTTCCTCACAATACCGAGGGTGTGGGGAACTCAGACCCCCTAAGGTCGGGAGAACATAGGACAGCCCAAGAGTCTCGGGAACCACACGAAGCCCCAAGGCGGGGTGGGTGCAATGAATCCCAAGGTGTGGTGAGAATACCAAGAAGCTCCAAGTCAGGGACAATTCCAAGAAGCCCCAAGGCGAGGTGAGAACCAAGAATCCCCAAGGCCTGCTGCGCCTAAAGAAGACCCAAAGTGGAGAGCATATAAAGAGACCCCGAAGTACAAGGAAAAATCCCAGAGCAGGGTAAAACACAAAAATCTCCAGAATCGGATGGGGTTGGGGGGGTGGCAAGACTGAGCCAAGCACCAGAGTAGGGAGCATGAGACAGAGACAAACCACAGTGTGCAAGAGAAATATAACCCTTGTTTGGGAAAAGAAACGGGCAAAAGAGACTGAAAGAATGACAGACTAGAAGGAAGAAAGATGAGCCCAAGTTCAGAAGGAAAGAGGCTGAAAAAACACTCTATGCATGTTTGGGACATTGCACCTACGCGAGGAGTCTATGGTAGAGACACATGGGTCGGGTGGGGATCAGAAACCAGCCATCTTCCCGGCTGGTACCAAAGCATGTCTTTGTTGGATTTGTTTTTCCCTTGTAGTGTAAGGGACCGAACTCAGGATAGAACATTATTCTGGACCGAGGACTGCATTTGTCTAACACATCCTCACTAGAACCATAGGCCTTGTTTTTGTTAAATAATGACGACATTATTCAGATAACATGCCGCTGTGCCAGTCTCCTGATTCTGGCCTACCACGCTAGACATTGGTGTTTGTCCCTCTTCATCAGAGTTAGAGTGGCCTCGCAATCTGTCCACAGGACCGATTCTGAAAATCCATCTTAACAGTTGACCAATGGAACATCTCTACAACAAAAAGGTTTGCTCATGAAGCCTTCCAGTGGCTGCACTTGCAGCCAACTGGATCTGGCAATCAGAAAACGAATGACCACCAAGAATTCTCCGACCAACTTCATAGTCTGATCTGTATGCAAATGTTTGAATGCTTTACCCCCCAAATGAGTGGCGTGAGCGGGGCCTGATTGACTAACAAATAGAAGGTTTACCAATTTCAATTTACTTTACTGTGGATTTTATCCTGTATCCCCAAATGGAATTTAAACACATTTCTTAACGGTTAATATACATATAATCTTGCTGTGTAACAGCATAGGTGAGAATTGAGGCCACTTGAGATTGACGCCCGATTCAGTAAAATGCCCTCTGCAATATATTGTCGTGCCTCTCTGTGCAAACAAAAACAACGGCACTAACCAGAAGGATATTAAGCAACAATGAAGTTGACGAGCATCCTTCAAGAATCAAATCAAGCTCCCAAGGCTCATCCTTTAAGTCATAGTATATGCAGTTGCCCAGGGAGATGAGTAGGCAGTGCCTCAATGGCAAGTATAGACAGGCGAATGGGCATCCAATCTTGCTGTCTTCGCATCCCCAACCGCATTCTTCAGTGATTGCTGCAGCATCACTCTACTCTAAGCCTCAGTCGGCCTCGGCCTCCTTGTCCTCGGCGCTGCTAGGCAAGGAGATGAGTAGGCAGATCCTTTCACTCCTATGAGATCAATTGCAACAGTTGTTTACAACGTATGTTTCTTTGTACTAATTTGGTTCCTACTTGACACTGACTCACTGATGGCCAGGATTATGCCGCAGTGCAGATGGCAGCTTTTGAAATATAATTTACTGAGATCCTAGAAAATGCTGAAATGCAAGACAGTCTCTAAATCGATTTTAGTGTTTGAGCTATGTAGACTTGGGAGTAAAAATGTTGGTGTAGAAAACTATTGTCGCGCCTATACAACACGTGTGTACAGGCACGTTATAAATGCCATATCAGATCATATATCATATCATTCATTACTCTTACATCCCTCCCCCTTTCTTCCATACTGCATGGGCGTCCCTTCCTAAGGACGGGAGACGGAACCTTTTTCACCAGAAAAACCTTCTTCCCTTTTAAATTTAGAGGCATGCAGTGGTGCGGCTTTGGGAGCATGCACTACCCTGACTCTGCCCCCCGGTGCCACACCCCAGTCCCCTTTTCCGCGTCGACGGGAATAGGTCGATTTTCACCGGCGCTCCTGGGTTTGGCCTTGCCATGTGATACCACACGCTCTTCCCCGGATTCTTCTTCTATCTTTTTGTCTTCTATTTGTCATCTAGGTACTTGGTCCTCCGGCGTCACGCTCCTCCCCGGGCGCATGTCAACTTCGGCTCTTCCCCACGTCCGACCCCCACGCTCTTTGCCTCTGCTGCCTTGGCCCCGACCACGGCTGGGAAGGTTGTACCGCGTGCGACACATGGACTCCACACGCACTCAAGAACAGACTAGCTAGGTGGAGGGAGCGCTTCGAAAGATCGCCTCCAGAGGACTTGAAGAATTTCGTCAAGCAGAGATCGAGGCCCAAGAGAGGGCCACTATTTTCCATCGCACCCCGCAAGGGGGACTCCTTCCCAAGGAAACCCCAGAGCGGGAGGAACCTCTCGGGTTCTGGTACCAGCACATACACACAGATGCTAGCCCAGTTTACGGTTGAGGGGTCGTCGGATCCTTCCAGAATTGGTGCTGAGGGACCGCAAGGTTCTTTTACGGGGTGTGTACCTGAGGGGCTACACCCTAGTACCGGCTCAATGTCCAATGGGGCGCCTGCACGCAGCACTACCAGCGACACCACCGAGGGCAGTACGCTTTCCAGGTTTAGATCTGAGGTGCTAGGTAGGTCTCTTTCTCCACCACCAAGAGTATTAGAGGAGGCCGGCCCCAGGGAGCCATGCACCACGATTTTGGCATGTGGCATGCAGCTCGTCAAAATGCCGGCGGACCAGACAACATGGTTTGGCAGATTATTTGGGCCTTTCTCAACCTGAGGTAGAGCAGCCCGAAGAGGTGGTCTTGGCAGAAGGTCTCACCCTACGACCCCCTACCAAAAGGGGTATCCTGATGCAGAAAGTCGTTGTTGCCTTGGCAAAAACGGGCTGGCTCAAGCCACGCTCGGCCCAACCTGTCAATAAGCGCCTCAATGGCAAGTATAGACAGGCGGATGGGCATCCAATCTTGCTTTCGACGCACCCTCAACCGCATTCTTCAGTGATCACTCTACTCTAAGCCTCAGTCGGCCTTGGCCTCCTTGTCCTCGGCGCTGCTAGGCAAGGAGGAGATGATCTTGGAGGCGTATGGGAAGAAATTGTACTCCAACGCCTCATTGCACCTGCGTCAGTCCAATGCAGATGCCATGCTGGCAGAGGCTTTGGCAGGAAATAGCAGACTTCCTTCCAGAACCTCCGGTTCCGAGCCAGGCATGTTTCAAGGCGGGTCTAGGAGAAACCAAACTAGTTGTGCAGGACATCATGGAGTCCACCGTGGCCCACATCGATACCTCTGGCCGGGTTATCTGCATTGCCACGAATATGAGAACGACGACCTGGCTTCTGGCTACTAAATTTAACCCGATGTCCAGGAACGCATATTGGACCCTCCGTTCGAGGGAAGTGACCTCTTCAACTCTAACGACGACTAGGAATTAAATAAAAAGAAAAACAGCTTGCAAACTGCAAAGTCTTTATCCAGATGAAGGCCACGCCCAAGGCATACACCCAGTCGCATCAACGCTCTGACAGTGGGCGGTCGTTCAGCGGGTTCCGAGGCTTCCAGGAACGGAGGTCGAGACAACCTGGCCGCTCACCCAGTCAGCACCGCCGCATTAAACAAAAAGCGGGGAGGAGAGGGGCAAAGGCTTTTTCCAGTCCCCCTCCTCAGCAGCAGCCTCAGGAGGAAAAAAGGCATGACGCGTCCCTTCGGGTCCACGTGTCTCCAGTGGGGGGGCAGGCTTGCCTTTCACATGCAATTTTGGCACTAGAACTTTACGGACCCCTCAATCCTCTGTAGTATCCTTGGGGTACCGCCTACGGGTCCCTTCTCCGCCCCCTTCCTCCGCTCCACTCCCACAGATTGGGACAGCAACTCTGTTGGCAGAGATCCAGTCGCTCGTCGAGAGCCAGGCAGTGGAAGAAGTCCCAGCCTCCCAGAGAGGATAGGGTTTTTATTCCAGAATTTTCTCCATACAAAAGAACTAGGCTGGCCGGAGAGTTGTGTTGGGCCTACCCTCAACCTCTACCTCCCTCTTCAGAAATTCAAGATGGTAACGCCAGTGCTCGTTGCGGAGACACTAAACAGGGGAGACTGGATGTTCTCCCTGGAACTGAAAGATGCCTATCTACACGTCCCTATCTGGCAGCGGCATCGCTCCTTCCTGCGTTTCAGGATCAGGGCTGCCATTTCCAGTACAAGGTGCTACCCTTTGCCCTCAACTCAGCCCCCAGTGTATTCACCAGACTCATGAATGCGGTGGCAGCCCTCTTCAGGGCGCAGGACCACCATGTCTACCCGTACCTGGACGACTGGCTCGTCCGGATGAGATCTCCGGAGGGAGTTACCCACACCTCCTCCGCACTTATGAACACACGCCACAACCTGGGGTTTACTATCGACCTCAAGAAGTCTCAGCTGCAGCCCACGCAGAACCTCACCTTCCTGGGCCTCATCTGGTATGAGGTCTGAGGGGGCCTTCCCCTCGGAAGACAAGATTACAGCCATCAAGAAGGCCACTACGCACTTCCTTACCAGAGCAGTACCTTTGCCTGGTGGTACTACCACCTACTGGGTATCATGGCAGCGGTGCTACTGGCCGTGCCGCACATGCGACTCAGGATGAGGAGGTTACAGCGGCACTTCACAGCCTCTTGGAATCAGTAGAGGGGCTCCCAAGGGGAGCTAGTCAGCATATCTAATTCTCTCCACTTAGACCTCACATGGGGGTCCAAGGACTGCAACCTACGGACAGGCAGGCCCTTTCGGCAACCGCCCCCGCAGGTCACCATCACTACAGACTCCTCCCTGGAAGGCTGGGGTGCCACTCTGGACACCCACAGCATCCACGGAGTCTGGATCCGGCAGGAACAGGAGTCACATATCAATTGGCTGGGGCTCAGGGCCATTTGGCTAGCCCTCAGAGCCTTCCTTCCGCTCATTGGAGGCAGGACTGTCCTTATCCTGACCGACAACTCCACCAGCATGTACTATGTCAACAAGCAAGGGGGTACCAGGTCCCCTCCACTGTGCAGTCTAGCAGTCAGCATGTGGGAATGGGCCCTGGAGAACAACATATACCTCAGGGCCGTCCACCTCCCGGGGGAGGCCAACTTGGAGGTGGACAGGCTCATCAGACTGGGTGCGGACAACTACGAATGGCAATTGAACGACCAGGTTCTGCAGGTGGTCTACAACACATGGGGCCACCCTCAGGTGGATCTATGTGCCTCCTGGAAGAACAGGAAGTGCCATCAGTTTGCGTCTCAGCAGGGGCAGGGCCCCAGCTCCTTGGGCGACGCATTGCAGATTCACTAAGAGGGTATGACAGCCTATGCCGTTCCTCCACAACCCTGATCCCCAGGGTAATCTGCAGGATAAAGGAAGCTTGTCACCTCAGCATTATTTTGATAGCTCCCTGGTGGCCGGCGAGACCGTGGTTCTCCGAGCTGCCCAGCCTCACGGACAGACCACCCATTCACCTTTCGCTGGGCCCAGCACATATCCTGTCCAGCAGGAGGCCAGGCCCCTCCACCCAGCTCCTCAGAAGTTAGCCCTTGCAGCGTGGTTCCTGAGCAGATCACCCTCAAGCCTATCTCAGGCCAACCTGAATATCATTCCCGGCGCCAGGAGCGAGGCTACCAGGAGCCAATACAAGAGTAAATGGAGTAGGTTCTGTCACTGGGAGAACTCGAAGGAGATTGACCCCCTTACATGCACACTGGGTGATGTACTCTCCTTCTTGGCGCACCTTGCGCACTCAGGCGTGCAGGTGGACACATGTCGCACCTATCTGGCAGCCATAGGGGCCTACCGAAATTCGGAGGAGGTCGTCTTCTCCTCTTCCAACCCTATAGTCGGGAAACATTTGGCAGGCTTGTCCAGGCTATACCCGCCCATCAAGAAGCCACACCCTGTGTGGGACCTCAATGTGGTGTTGGGCACCTTAGCACACAGACTTCGAGCCAATGGCGTCCACGGACATCAGACTGGTCACCATTAACACAGCTTTGCTAGTGGGCCTCCCCTCCACTCGCAGAGTCGGTGAAATCCAGGCTCTCGTGGCCTTCGAGCCCTATACCACTTTCCACAGGGATAAGGTGGTCCTGCGGACTCACCCGCCATTCCTACCTAAGGTACCCTCTGTGTTCCATCTGAACAACGAAATAGTTTTGCCCATATTTTTCGCTGACCCCAAGGACGAGGCTCAGACTCTTGCACTGTCTGGATGTCAGGCGCGCTCTGAAATTCTGTCTGGACAGGACCAAGGGCTTCCGCAAGTTGGACGCACTTTTTGTCACCTTTGGAGGATCCATGCCGGGCTATCAAGCATCCGAGGCTTCTATCGCTCGATGGATGGTTGCGGCCATCAAGGAGCAGAAGCCGCTGCCAGCTAACATGCACGCTCACGCGGTCAGGGCCAAGGCCACGGCCATCGCCAGGTCCCGTGGCAAGTTATAAGCAGGACGGCCATCTGGGCCATCCCTTCGGCTTTCTATAAGCATTACTGTTTGGATGCTGGCTCTAGGTCAGATGCGGCCTTCGTACAGGCGGTTCTGAGGAACTTATTTGCTTAAGGAGGGTCTCTCCACCCTGGGGCTACATTCAGTTGTAATCGCCCATGCAGTATGGAGGAAAGGGGACGGGATGTAAGAGTAATTATATGTCACTCAACGTAGTGACTAACATACTCTTAGTCCTCAGTCCCCTTTCCTCCATACGTCCCTCCATCCTCCCCTCTAATAATACTGGTGTCATTAGGAAATGTTAAATATTGTCGACGCATCAATGGGGACTGAGGAGTGGTGACGGACGGCAGAGTCAAGGTAGTGCATGCTCCCAAGGCTGCACCCCCGCGTGCCTCTAAATTTAAAGGGGAAGAAGGTTTTTCTGGTGAAAAAGGTTCCGTCTCCCGTCTCTAGCAAGGGACGCCCATGCAGTATGGAGGAGAGGGGACTAAACTAAGAACTACGAGTACGTTGATAACATATCATTTTTTGCATTACAAATTTCGACAGGTATGATCATGTAATAAATACATTTGATCGATTATCTCCCACACTCTTGTCTTTTATCCTGCAGGAGTTTTCTACACATATTTCTGAAGATTTCATCGACTACCTTGCCGAAGGAGCCTTAGCAATTGAGGTTTATGGTCATAAACCAAATGACCCTCGAAAGAACCCAGCCCTGTGGGATCTGGGAATAATTCAAGCAAAAACGCGAAGTCTTCGAGACAGGTGATTTAACCATTACACACAAACCTCAACGGCTGATTGTATATTTCAGAGCTTTGCATTCTACTGTGTGTTCTCTCGTTAAAAAAAATCTTGTCTGCCGAGGTTTCCCATTTTTAGAAAAAACAAAGCCACAGAGGACACGTTTCATCAGAAACTACCTATTGTGCTGAAACTTTAACTGTGGGTATTTGTCTTATTGCTGCGTTGCTTGTGCTAGAAATCGACCATCATCTAGAACATCTATAATGAATATGGCCACGTATATGATGTGCTTATTCTGAATCTGAACTGTCATTTGAATCTCCTGAGATAGTAGTTCAGTGAATTTGTGATACAGGAGAACTGCTGAGTAGTTGCAGTAGAGTGGTCTAGACCATGACCAGGCTGATCTAATGCTATTCAGAGGCATAAGATGTTGAAGAGTGATGGGGACATGAATTTTAACCACACAGAATTCCAAGTTTAAGGAGATAATATGCTCATGGATTGTTCATCCCTCCCTCCCTGTCATCGATAATTGATCATTCTGGTGTGTTATATAGCTTTGTCATCACCTGGACTCCAGTTTGAGTGCTTTGTAACCTATGTCACTTATTATCGTTCTCATTAGTCACAATGTGGTACTCCACTTATCAACTTCTGTGGTTTGGGGAATGTGTTAAGGGCAGAGTCGACCCAAATGGTGTTTCAAAGCCATGATGCATCCCATCACTCCATTGCCAGTGCGAGCATGTTGATGGCTTGAGCTATCCTCCCAATATTGCATGCCCTTTTCATCATTACTACCATTGCTAGGCTAATGCTAATCTTGCGTTGCAAGCCCATAAGCTGTATTGAAAGGGATGTATTATAATGGCAGTGCAAACTGGGTGATTCAGTGAATTTTATTAGCAACTGGTGAAATGTCCACTTTATAACTGGGGAAGATTTTTATTCTTGGAAACTGTGCTGCATTTTTCAGTACATGCGGTTATTTTTAAACATCACTTATCACTTCCAAACCATTTCTAAATCTACCATGATAGTTCAAATGTCTACTTTTGGAGGGTGTTAACGTTTTACTTTATTTTTACTGCAAGGTAGCCTCCTTTGTCTGTGCAATACCCAACATACCCTACCTCATTCTTACTAAGCCCTGCAAAATGCTTTCCTCTGGCTTTTTTGGTGGTCTTCCTACTTTCTTTTGGCAGGGATGCCCATATATGAGAATTGTGATAAATCCAGAGAATTTGTCGCTTCTCCTCACAGAAGGAGCCACCCCCTTTGGGACTAGGGAGGTGAGCCGCAATTTAATACCATCCATAGGGGAAAGGGCAAGCATGA
The DNA here is from genome assembly GCF_040938575.1 of Ambystoma mexicanum. NCBI lineage: Eukaryota > Metazoa > Chordata > Amphibia > Caudata > Ambystomatidae > Ambystoma > Ambystoma mexicanum. Next base: position 204,366,480 of record NC_090927.1, on the reverse strand, counting down.
TCACACTGGGGGTGAACCCCACACCCCCAATTCTAGGATCCAGGAATGCCCAAGTATGGACTCCATTTCACCTCCCTTCATTGCAAAGTCCCAATCATTTGTTGATTATATGGGAACTGAACTGTTATCTTCAATGGATTGCTTTTCTCCTGCAGATTCCTCATCTTGATATCCTTATCCAGCTCTTCTGTTCGGAAACCTTTACGACAGGAGGCGTTAGTGGACCTTGACTCGGCCATCAATCGTCACCTCATTTTGCTGGCTGCTCGATCGTCTGGTGTGGGAACCCGCCCAGCGCCGACTGTTCCAGACCCGGATTAAATTGGCCCCATATCAGCTTCGAACGGGCTGAAAAGGATCACACCTGGAAAGTGAAAGTAAAGCCTGCTCGTGCTTCATGACATCGGAGGAAGAGCGAACAGCCTGCAGCACTGCGGAGCGCCACGGCGGGGTAGCAGAGGGACGCTAGTGGAACCAAGGGCCTAATCTCAGCCATGTATAGAGCATCGATTGACGCAGGGAAAGGGTCGACCGTAAATCTGAAGCGCAGATGGGAAACAGATCTTGGATCGGAATTAGACCCTGACTTGTGGGGGGAAATATGTAAAGGGGCCTCGCAAAGATCGATAGCGAGCCAGTACAAACTACACGCTATTAAGTTACTACACAGATGGCAGTATGATCCACATAGATTATCAAAAATGTACCAATCAACAAGTCCTCTGTGCTGGTGCCAGTGTGGTGAGAGAGCGGATTATTGGCATATGTGGTGGGGATGCCCCTGTATCAAGATGTTTTTGGATGAAATCCTGGGACGGGTCAAGGAAATAGATAGCATCCAGCACACTTCTGGACCCCTCCTCGTGTTTGCGTTGGAGGAGTGTGAAGGGGAACTTCTGAGGTTAACAGGGGTGGCAGCACTTCTCTTACTAGCCGCACAAGCCTGCCTCGTGATGCGATGGAAAGGGACCAAGGTGCCGGGTAAGAAAGAATGGGTAAATATGGCTACCAGCATCTGTATAATGGAAAAAAATTACTGCAGCCCTCCATGGGGAATCTGCTACGGACGTGGTGTTATGGGGAGAATTTTTGAACAGATATATTTGTAATTCCTGAGAGGCTGTGTTGAACAAAATGTGCCGTAAGCAGGCGACCAATGGCAATAACCGATTGCAAATGGCGAAACTGTCCACATGCCACAATCACAAGAACCACAACATATTAAAGCTGGAGGAAACACCATTCCGTGTGGGGGAGGGGAAGGGGTAGCAGGTGTTGTTGTTTGGGGGCGGGATGCAAGGGGAAAGTTGATATTCATTATACGTTGTAATCAATGTTCCTGTAATTTGTAAGATGTTCTTGAAAAACTTAAGATCAAATAAAAAAAATATATATTCTGCCTCATCCCTTTAGGGGTATGACCGCACTGATATTCTGGACGAAGGTCCAAAAGTCGAACATAATATGCCTTTCAATTTGGCTATAGCTGACCCTCTAGCCTCCTTTATGGCAGCACCCATGCACAACACCTCCCGTAGGCACCAATTGCATGCCAAAATATGGGTTGGGAGGAGGAGATCCTTCTTTCCTCTCACGCCCCTCTTCCCCACAAGGGTTGGTAGTGCAAGCTGCCATTATCACCACCACACCTGCAGCCTTTATGTCCAATCTACCTCCAGATAGAGAGAGTAAAGAACTTGACTCCATGGCCAAGAAGGTTTTAACCTCCGGCAGTGTGGCCTTAAAGGCCACTAATGTGGCATGCAGCGTTGCCAAATATTTGTTTAGTCTATGAAAGGATGTAGAACAAGCCACTCACTGTGTTGGCCGGTCAATGGGATCGGCAGACGTAATGGGAAGGCAGGCCTACTCAAAAACTTATGAATGCTCCCCAATTGGCCAGAACAGGCTGCTAGACATACCCTTTGTGGGAGATGGGCTTTGAGGACAAAAAAATGATGAGTATTTAGAAAAATTCAGTGTCAAAAATGGCTGAAAAACTGCTGGGTCTAGCTGCGCAGCCGGCCAATCCTGCCTTTAGCTTTGCCTCAAGAGGCAGAGGCTATAGACGTTATGTACCCTATAGCAGGAAGCAGCAGCTCCCGCAAGCCAGTCAGGGGCAGAGGCATTCTCGCGCCCTCTAAGCCTTTTTGATTTCCCCTTCCGCCACTTACCGGGTGGTGGACAGTTGGTAGGTCATTGGCCACAGTGGCAGGAGATTACCTCTGATGCCTGGACCCTGCAGACAATTCGGTGGGGCTATTGTCTGCCCTTTTTAAGAAAGCCACCAGACAGACCCCCACCACCTCCAATCTAACCGGGACAGGAGATCCAAGAAAAGATGAGAGCCTTGTTGTCGAAGGGTGCTGTGGAAGAGGTACCTCAAGATCAGAGAGGGTCAGGCTGGTATTCCCGGTATTTCCTGGTGCCCAAGAAAGGAGGAGGTTTCTTTCCCATTCTGGACCTCAGGGCATAAAACAAGTTCCCGAGGAAGGACACATTCAGTATGATGAAGTTGAGAATAATCCATGTATTTCCTATCCTGGCCGACTGGAGTGTACTTCCCTACTACTGCACAGGCTAGGCTTCTCCCTGAACTTAAAGAAGTCCTGTTTAACACCAGTCCAAAAACTCCAGTTCATCAGAGCAGTCCTAGATACTCTGATATGGAAGGCTTTTCCTCTCGAAGAGAGGGCGACAGCATAGCACAGATGGTACATTTGTTTAGGAACCGTGCCACTTTACCAGCAGCTCTCTTCTTCCACCTCTTAGGTCGCATGTCCTCCTGCATGTTTCTAGTGTCAGAGGCCAGGCTGCATATGAGATCCCTTCAGTGGCTCCTGAGGGACCAGTGGTCTCAGTACCTGGGAGCGCTCATGGATCCTCTCCGGGTGTCCAACCAAGTGTTCCACGACGTTGACTGGTGGGACAACCACAGCTATCTTATGAAGGGGGTATCCTTTTGGCCTCAGACCTGGGTGGTGTTAGGACGTTTTCAGCTGAACTCTCCTGGGCTTTTGCTCACTTGTTATGGGGAAACCGACACGTCCTTCAGACTGAAACATTGTTTCCCTTAGTCTTTGACTATGTTGCCATTTGTTGTAAACTTTGTAATAGTGTGCAGTGTACCTTCCAGTACTGTGCGCTGGGGTCCCTTTTTGTTTTATGTCCCTGGACACTCTCAAAGGATTTTTTGGGTGATTGTACGAGTGTCCCTGGGATGAACTGGTGGCAGCAGTTACTTTTCATAATGTTTTACTTCTTTTTTACTGAGTTAAACCGTGTTTACCACGTTTGGCTCAAGACTGTGGCAAGGTCTGAAAAAATGGCCAAGCCACAAAGTCTTTTGTTGTTTTCCATGGCAATTTTGTCCCTTGCCTTAACCCAGGCCAAGTGACCCGGATTTTCCTTATTTGGGCATGCAGCCTCCTGTGAAAACCGATCTTTCACAGGCTTCTGCCTGTCAAGTATGTGTGCCCAGGAAGAGGGCTGGGGCTGTCTACTCCCAATCCACACTACTGGTGCCAGGATGTCTGGAGTGCCTGAATGACTGAGACCACTGTGGGCTGTGATTGGTCCGTGTCTGGGATGCCTGTAAGAGAGCAGATCTTCTATTGGAAGTCCTCGATTTGGCACAAAGGTAATCTTGGATAAGAGAAGCAGCTCTGCAGCCATGCCAGGTCGATCACCTGTGATCTCACCGAAGTACAGAAGAAGCCAAGTCTCCTACATGAAGAAACAGACTTGCGAAACCGCTGGAGACGCTTTGAACGGTTTTGGCACCCTTCGCCCTCTGCTGTCCCGTCAGACCCCTACTTTCTTCTTCTACCAAGATGGCCTGCCAAGGCGCTTTGGAGTAGTGGGAACTACTCTCTGCGCCCCCTGCTTCACCACCGAACAAGGCCCTTCGGAAGAGTTCCTGGGCTATCCAGTGAACTATCCAGCTCTGCCTCAGGGTAACCACCAGCACCGCCACCATCTCGAGTGCAGAGGTGGGACTTGGGGCATTGCCTGCTAGTGGTCCTCTGCATTCTCCTGCTGAATTTCACAGGCCTAGCCCCTCTGGGTCCGGGTCCTGTATTAGCAGAGTGCATAACACTGCCCACATCCATGATTCCTGTGTCACTACCTGGTTGTGACGGTCACTATAGTTCCCCTGCTGTTCTGCTTTCCTGTGCCCTGAAGCCAGCTGCACCAGAATGTTCTTCATACCTCCTTCAGAAGCTGAGAAAAGGCAACAGTCTCGTCACAGACAATTGTTCTCCACCGGAGCTGCTGAGAGCCAAAGTGACGCGAAACTGCAGGACACTAACCTACTAGCGACCTCGACTAAAATGGCAAAGTTTTAGTCCGGACTGTGCCGAGGGTCGGTGAGTACCTGCATAACCTATCGGTGGCCCCCTGTTTTTTTTTGCTTACGCTTGAGTATCCCTGCAAGGTATGATATGGCATTTATAACACGCCTATACACAAGTGTTTCATGGCACAACGATGCAAGGGAGGGGAGACGAGGGAAGACGGAGAGGAATATCTTACTAGGCCAGGTGACATTGAGATCATGCAAGTTCAGGAGAGGGGGGAGGGAAGTGCGAGGGGAAATGGGGTGGGGATGTGCAGTACATAGGATAACAGTAGTAAGTGTGCCTGGCTGGTGGCAGGTGCAAGGGAAAGTGCAGACATCAGGTGTCAAGTGCTGGTAGGGGGCTGTAGGGATTCAGAAACCGCCCAGAGTGCAAGGATAGTGGGAACCTATTCTTCATCGCCTCAAGCCCCTTCCTGACTTACTACAGCCCCTACAAGAAGACCAGTTTTTTGGTTCATCTGCGCGTTTGTGCGTTTTTACGCACAACTGTACGGTTGAGCATAAGGCTCCCTACTTCTTAGGGTTGGACTTGAAAGTTGGGGAACAAACTCGGAAGAATTACCTAATGCCATTTGTGTGCTAACCTAACCCTCTCTTCACAGATCGTGGTTATTTCTTTTAGCTATAATTGCCTTAGAAACTGTAGTGTGTATATATATATTGTATACCTTAAGGATTTGTGTGGTAACTGTTTTTCGAATGGATTGTGTCCTCCAACGTATTCCACATCTTTGACATGTAATGTCCACAGCTGTGCTCTTTGGTAAATTTTTCGGCAGAGGGCATCCTGCGTCGATGGCATCGGGTTGATGTCCCTCGAAGGCCTCCATCGAGGTTGACGTCATCGGATGTTATAAGTAGGACGCACAGCGCTGTAGCCTCAGTTCCGTTTTTTCCGCAAATGTTTCCTTCGAGAACTTGGCGCACCTCATGTTATCAATTTCGATAATGTCTTCTTCTTCGACCCCTCCGACCCCGCGATCAGGCTTTAAAATGTGCAGGGATTGTAAGTCCAAGATGTCCATCACGGACCCACACTGTATCATGACACTGATGACTGCTCGAAGTGCCAATCGTTGACTGCCAAGGCCTTGCAGGAGCGGAAGGGGAAGTTTCAGGTAGGTCTGTAAATCCAAGAAATGTGGTCTTTCCACCGACGACTTGCGGGTTATTCTCCCTGTCAGAAGGAGTCCAGGCGATCTCGGTCCCAGAGTGGTTCCCGCCACTCGTCGAGGCACTCCCGGAAGCGGCGCCATAGTTCGCCTTCCCCGTCAGAAGATGGCTCTGCTAGGTAAATGGCTTGCCCCACTAAATCCTCTACTCCGAAGGAGTGGGAGGCATTCAGGGAGAAAATGTTAGAGATTTTTCCATCTCGGGGCACTGCCTTGTCCGTGCCTTCAGTTGAAGCTGGCGCTGAGAGGTGGTGTTCTGACGTTCGCATGCCTTCCGGCCCGGGCGGCCAGCGCGATAATCATCGGGAACATTCTAGGTCCCGTTCAGACAAGGCTCAGGTAGATGGCCAGAAACGTGCCGGATCCAGGTCGAGGTCCTCGTCCCCGGCGAGACCGTCAAAGCCTGGGAAGGTGTTGAGGAAGGTGTCGACCCCGTCGGCTCCGTGTCCATAGAGTTGGCTGTCGGGGCTTTGCCCTTGACCAGGCCCTCAGAGCCCTCTGCGCCATTGTCGACGTCAAAGCCGGTGGCGCCCTCTATGCCATCTGGCCCTACAGGTCTGAATTTGACGGTGGAGGCCCTATGAGCTGCGAATCCTCTGAGAAAGGCTTTGGCTAAGACAGTGATGCTCCCTGTGGACTCCAGGTCTACTCCTTTACCTAGTAGGGAGTTCTTTCACTCTCTACAAGATATTTGAGGATGAGGAGAGGTCTGATGTGGAGTTGGAGCCTTTTGGTGCTCCCGGTGACACTCCTGCAGCTCCTGACAGGGTCTTTTCGGAGGACAGTCAGCTGGAGGATCTGAGGCAATCTTTGCATGATCCCAGTGGCCTGTTTACATCTCCTGAGATGGAGTTTGGCAGGCCTGAGCCTGGGGCTCATGCTGAATCCTCCTATAGGAGGTTGATGTCCAGGGTTACGGAGTACCTTGGGTAGTCCGGCCCTCAAGTTGAATTCGATCAGGATGACCTGACTGACATTTTAGATCAGGGTCAGTCCACTGACCCAGTGTTGCCATTTCACATGGCGTTACAGAAAAGGGTGGCTGCTACTTGGAACACCCCGGAGTCTCTTCCGGCGGTCAACAAGTCACTGACTAAGAAATACTGCCCATCCAGTAGCGACCCCAGCTATCTATCCACACACCCCACTCTGGAGAGTTTGGTGGTTCAGGTGGCCACGGCCACCTCGAGGCAGACGGCGTACCCTACCATCCCTCCAGATAGGGAAGACAAGCACTTTGATGGATGGGCACGCAAGTTATTTTCAGCTGAGAGTATGGCTCTTAAATTGGCCAACTCCACCTGTGCCTTGGCCACATTTTTGCACGCTCTGTGGAATTGTGTCTCTGACGGCTGAGCATATTCCCGAAGGGGAAGAAAGGGATGAGCTCCTTGCTATTGTGCAGGATGGCAAAGATGCCATGTGTGAATCCCTTCAGTCTGGGTTGGACACGGCAGATAGTGGCAGCCTGTCCATGCCTGCGAGCACCATGATACGCAGGTTTGCATGGTTGTGGAAGTCGGGCTTTGCACTGGACGGGCAGGCCCGTCTTCTCACCATGCCCTTTGACGGCTCTCATTTGTTTGGCAGCAAGGCTGACGAGAGCCTTGAGAGGTTGCAGACCACCAAAGCAGCTGCAAAATCTTTTGGCGCAGCTGTGCGTCAACCTCCGCCTTTCGTCCTAGGGGACAGCAGTGGAGGGGTTTCGTTCGTTACTACTCCCCTTTTGGTAGAGCGAGGGGAGCGGCCAGTTAAAGGGGACAACGTAAAACTACCCGTGGTGGACTTGGAAGAGGTGCCGAAGCTGCTCAGGCAGCTGCCGCAGCCGCTCCAAAACAGCTATGAGGCCAGGTCCCATTGTTCGCCGGTTGGGGGCAGACTGTCTCAGCATGAGATGCATGGGTTCTGGAAACAGTAGGCCACGGGTACTGCCTACCCTTCCTAAATCGGCCTCACGACAATCCACCGGGGAAACTCTTTAAAGAATCCGGATCCGCTCCTTGTGCAGGAAATCTTGACCCTGCTGGAGAAAGGCACTATAGAACTAGTGCATGTGGCGGAGAGAAACAAGGGCTGGCATTCCACATATTTTTTGATTCCAAAGAAAGACCGAGGACTGAGAACCATCTTGGACTTGCGTCGCTTGAACAAGTTACTCAGGAAGGACACGTTCAAGATGGTCACTCTTTCTCAGATCCTTCAGGCCCTTCGACTTCAGGATTGGTTGGTGTCATTGGACCTACAGGATGCTTATTTTCAAGTGCCGATCCATCCAAAGCACAGAAAATACCCGAGGTTCGCCGTTGGCAGCTCGCACTTTGTTAGGCGTCCTGCAATTCGGGTTGACCTCCGCCCGAAGGTCTTCACCAAGCTCATGGTGGTGGTGGCAGCGTATCTCAGGAGGGGGGCGGGTTCACGTCTACCCCTACCTGGATGACTGGCTTATCACAGCGCGTTCTCCCAAACTAGCCTTGGATCATCGCAGTCTCACCTGCCACTCCCTTCACAAGCTAGGCTTCTCCCTCAATTTCAAGAAGTCGCACATGACACCTTCCCAACAGCTCCAGTACATTGGGGCTGTGTTGGACACATCCTTGGAAGTGCTCGCCACTCAGGGTGAGGGCTCATCACATTGTCCAGATGGTCGACAAATTTCAACATGCCCAGAGTCTCCCGGCTTTCGAATTATTAAGGTTGCTCGGCCTCATGGCATCCTGCATTTTTCTGATGCCGGAGGCCAGACTGCAAATGAGATCCCTTCAATGGTCCCTCAGGACCCAGTGGTCCCAATTCTCAGGCAAGATGTCGGGTCTCCTTCAGATTCCACTCAAGGTCTCACGGGATCTTCTGTGGTGGGCCAGCGAAGTGACGGATGCTTCCCTCACATGATGGGGGGGGGGGGTGATTATGCCATCGAGCTGAACGCCAGCGGTCGATGGTCTCTGTCGAGTCCAGACTTCACATAAATATTTTGGAGCTGAGAGCCATCAGGCTCTCCCTGAAGTCTTTTCTGCTGTTTGTACGCGGGAAGAGTGTCCTGATCATGACGGACAACACAGTGGCCATGCATTACCCCAACAAAAAGGGGGGGTGTAGGGATGCTCCCGCTGTGCAGGGAGGCGATGCAGCACTGGTTCTGGGCAATACAGCAGGGAATCTCACTCTCGGCAGTTCATCTGGCTGGAGAGGAGAATGCGGCAGCGGACGCTCTGAGCAGGCAGAGCGTGGTCTCCCACGAGTGGGAGGTGGCTCAGGAAGTCCTTCAAGAGATCTTTGCCCTTTGGGGGAACCCCTCAAGTGGATCGGTTCAAAACCGGTGCCAACCGGAAGTGCGAGACCTATTGCTCAAGGGAATTTCCTCTAGGAGGAGCTTTAGGGGGCGCGTTAGTCGTGGATTGCTCATTCCTACTTCTGTACGCGTTTCCTCCGGACCCCGTCATTCCTCGAGTTCTAAGGAGGTTCGAGTCCTACATGATCCTAATTGCTCCTTATTCGGCCAGAGATTATGGTACCCGGACCTTCTAGAAACGTCCATCTGTCCTCTGCGCCGTCTTCCCCACAGAGAGGATCTTCTCTCACGCGAGGGGAGTCGGATTCTCCATCCAGAGGTCAAGACTCTCAACCTTCACGATTGGTTTCTGAAAGGTTGAGATATAAGCATTGGGACCTCCCGGATGACATGATGGAGGTGTTGCTTTCGGCCAGGCGTCCGTCAACCAAATCCCTGTACCGTTGCTGTTGGCATAGGTTTTCCGACTGGTGCAGAGGACACAATATCTATCGTTTTCAGTGTTCCATTCTGATGGTACTTTCTTTCTTGCTTCTTTGGCCCACAAGGGTCTTCATGTGGGTACCATTAAAGGTTACCTGGCAGCGCTGTCTATTTTCAAGCGCTTGTCTAAAGAATGTTCTTATTTTAACATTCCTTTGATTACCCAGTTTCTGACTGAAAGGGCTCACAAATGTGTTCCTGCCGTCCCATTTTCAGGTGCCGGTTTGGGATCTACATCTAGTCTTGAAATTCTTGATGGGTGCTCCATTTGAACCTTTGCACTCTTGTCCTTTGAGACTGTTGACCTTCAAGACAGTTTTTTTGATTGCAGTTACATCTGCTCGCAGAGTGAGCGAGTTGCAGGCACTTTCCTCTAAGACACCCTTTACTGTGTTCCACAGGGATAGGGTTGTACTGAGGGTACGTCCTTCCTTTCTACCTAAGGTAGTGTCTGAGTTTCATTTGAGCCAGAGGGTGGTACTTCCTGCTTTCTATCCTCCTCATCCTGGTAAGCAAGAGGAGAGACTCCATTGGTTGGACCCTTTTGAGCTTTTATATTTCTAGGATGTCCAGGGTCTGAGTGGACAACCAACTTTTTGTAGGACACACTGGACACCGATTGGGCCAGGCTGTTACCAAACAGACCTTGTCCAGGTGGATTATCCTCACCATTGCTGAATGTTACAGATTGACTGGCAAGGACCCTCCTGAGGGTTTGCACGCTCACTCTACCAGGGGTGTGGCTACATCCACAGCCCTATAACAGGGATATCCCGTTAAAAATATTTGTGATGCTGCAACATGGTCTTCCATCTGCACCTTTTGTCCAAGCATTACTCCCTGGATACTTTCCATGGTCAAGATATAGCATTTGGTAAAGCAGTACTCTATTAAGCCACTGGTTGGGAACATCCAAATTCTTCTCCCTCTCCCGTTCAATGATACTGCTTTGGGAGTCTGTCAAAGATGTGGAATATGTTGGAGGACACAATCCATTCGAAGAACAAGTTACTAACCTACTGGTTACGTTCTTTCTACTGGATGTTCCTCCAACCTATTCCACATTGCCCTTCCAGCCTACCCCTCCTGAAGAATTTCCCATGCTATTGCAGCTTACGTTCCCACAAGGCTATGTGCCGTCATGGAGGCTTGGTGTGCGGTTATGGCACACGTTGTGAAGGGAAAAAACATGAACTGAGGCTATGAGCACCGTGCGTCCTACTTATAACATCCGATGATGTCACCCTCAACGGAAGCCTTCGAGGGACATTGACCCGATGCCATCGATGCAGGACGCCCTCTGCCGAAAAATTTCAGAAGCAGCACCGCTGTGGACATTACGTGTCAAAGATGTGGAATACATTGGAGGAACATCCAGTCGAAAGAACTTTAACAGTTGGTAAGTAACTTGTTCTTGGAGAAAAAAGACCTAGGCATGTATGCCTTCGGTGTGGGCCGCACACCCCAATACCCACTTTGGGTAATTCAATTTTTCAATTGAGTCTCTTTATAAATTCAGAGCCACTTCTTAGTGAGTTTTCGTTTACGGTTCGATCCATTTAATGTTCAAAAATCTCAAATAATTTTGTTCAAAAACAAATATCTTTTGTGCTTCATTGGTTGAACTTCACCAATGTAGCTATAACTCAGTATTGAGGCAAAATGGAAACCCCATATGGCTAATGCATTTCGGAATCTATCCTTCTTCAGAGCCAGGGTATCTTCGTACTTCACATATTATAATTGTTGTACCATCAAACATTACCAAGTAATTAGTTCAAAATTGTAACATCCATCATGTATATCAAGTAAATTAAGTAAATCAATTGTAACCATTATACAGGGCGCCCACAAGGACACACAAACATTTAGCACAGATTGTACATTTAGGAGAGAGACAAACAGAAAAACAGAGAAAATTGTACAACAAAGTGAACCAATGTATCAAAAAAAGATGTTCTTTTGTTCATATACATGTAAATAGCATTAAGATGCTCTTGTCTAAACCATGGTGATTTGGCCCATCACCTTATTGAATCGTGTGATCTTCAAATATATCATTATGTAGCACCATCGTGTACAATAGTATGCCGTAATTACTGGTTGGTGATTAGTAACCCTTTCAAATATTGCTGTGTGATCACGTGTTCCATATTGTACCGTGTGCACTAGCTAACATGCTGTTTATAAATGTGCAGAGGTGCTGTTGTATGCTATCAAGTAACATGCCTTACTGGGCGTGATAACTCTAAGGACACTGACCTGATTTTCAACAGTAAAAACCGTGCAAACGAGTCGCGTGTTATTGCTTTCCAGACAACGCTGCATGACAAATAAAATGGCATGCTGTAATCTACTGTTTGTACAAAACATTTCTGAATCACATGTGATCGTAGATCGCGTCTGTCTGTCTTTCTGGTTTGTCTTACCTCAGAACGACTTGAAGCGTTTTATCGCCGCTCCTGCGAATTTAGTCTCTTCCTCACGTTGTGTTCGAGTCTACGCCTTGTCATGGCAACGTTTTATAAACAATCTGGCCGTGCGTAGGCTTACGCAACGGCCATATTGGTGGTGGTACTAACGTAGATAATGCATCTGTTATTCACTTGTAGGCATCTGTAAGTGTATATTTATGTAAAACGTGCTTGTCTATCTGTATATGTGTATTGGCATGTATAGATGCGACAAAGTGTGTGTATAGCAGTGTGATCACGTAATATCCACTATATTGTTGTATGTATGCCTGTGTTTACACCTTTGGATCCTAATGCGTCATCCCCTATCGGGATAAAGTAACTCGTGTAAATAAATGTGTTTTTAAAAAAAAAAAAACTTTAACTTGATAATATAATGACATGTTTTAATCGGCCATATTCATACTAAATGTTCTGACAGTGATATAAACTGTGGATTACTGATATCTTGTCATTCAATTAACCTAGATAAAGACTACATATCACAACAGTCTACTCTCGGAAATGGTCAGTGTCAGCTTTGAAATTGAAAGTGGTATTGTAATTACCTTAGTTCTGTGATATTGGCAAAAATTATTTAAAAGGTCATGCAATGATACAGCAGTGGTATAGATACTAGCATAATAGTGCTATCGCATTCTAACATTAATATTTACAAAAAACAATTGATATCAAACTCTTCATTGATTCCTTGTGGTGACAAAGCTTCTAAGCGATCTATTCAATAAGCTTCTCTCTGTTGTCTTCTCTTTTTCAAGTCTATATGAGTGCTTGATGCATCCAGAATTTCCAAGATTTGGAACTTAATCTGAGAGATGTTGTGTTGTTTTTCGTTAAAATGTCTTGCTACTCCTGAGTTAGTATTTATGTTGTGTATGCATGACTTATGCTCATTCATCCGGATTCTCAATTTCCGTCCTGTTTCACCGACATAGTAAAGTCCGCACGGACACCGTATACAGTAAATGCAATTTTCAGTGTTACAGGTTCCATTGCATTTTATTGCTATCTTTTCTCCCGTGTATGGATGCGGTACAAGTCCGCCTTTAATGATGTTACAGTTTTTTTTTAAAAGTCTTTTATTAATTTTTACAAAGAATAAAATAAACAAATAGTGCATGTTCCAACAGTTTCAATACACTTTTTTTTTGTTTAACTTCCTAACCACTACTCCCTCTACCCCACACCCCTTGCGAGTCTATTGCATTGAACCTTCAGTTTCCACACCCTGTGGTTCGGTCACCTCCTCCCCAGGCTCAGTCGGGTCATCCAATGACCCAAACAGTCCGGCTACTGGTGATTTCCAGGCCATCGGGGACTCATTCTCCTTCTCCCCCCCGCCACCCATTCCCACACGCTTCTTGCCATGCCGTGGTTTCTGCTTCTGCCCATTTTTGCAAGTCTTTACACCACACCTCTATCCTCGGCACATGACATGACTTCCATCCCATGGCAATCCTTCTTTTTGCTAGCACATACGCCAGGTCCCTTAGTTTGCTTACGTGCCTGAGTTTCTGTGGTCTTGGGAACCCCCCCAGCAGACAGGCCCACACCGTATCCACTACTATCTTGACCCCTCTTCCTTATAGTTTCTCCTTTACACCCCTCCAGAACCTCTCTATGATCGGGCATGACCAGAACATCTGCACCATGCCCGCATTCTCTTTGTCACATTTGGGGCATGCTTGCCGACCTGCATTCTCGAACCTCGATATCCTCCAAGGCATCATGTAAGCCCTGTGTGTTATGTACAACTGTATCTGTTTGAGCCTCGTGTTTCTAGACACCTTCTTATGATACCCCTGTGCCCTTTCCCACATCCCATCTCCCATTTGGGCCCCAACCTCCGTTTCCCAGTCCCTTCTCAACTGCGTGACCTCCTTCCCCACTTTAGACATCAACATCTCATACAGTCTGGAAATCTCATGACCCCCCTCAGCTATATCCTATATCACGTCTACGGTGGCATCCGATTCTTCCCCCAGCACATTTTCAGGCCACGTTCTCTTGATCCTCTGTACCATTCTGTGGTATGTAATGTACTGGCCTTCATGCAACCCAGCTACTTCCTGTAGCCCCTCAAAAGTAATACTAGAGCCCTCCTGCCAGATGTCCCCCATCGTTGCCGCCCAGCCGGTTCCCAGTGGGTCCGGAGTATCAGTCGCAGCTGAGCGTCCGCCCCTGTCAATACTACCAATGGCATCTGCGATGAGCATGGGGACGGGTCCCCCATCATTTGGCATGCCCTGCGCCTCACCTTCCACCCTAGTAGCATCATTTTAGGGCGCCCCCCCATTTCCGCTCTGGGTGCCCACATGACTTCTTTCAGATAAAAGGGTGCACAATCCTGCCCAAACAACCTGTGTTCGGAGGTCTCTTCGTCAGATAGCCATTTGGCAACATACTGCAACTGGCTCGCCACATAGTACGCCTCATAGTTGGGCAGCTTAATTCCCCCTTTGTCATGGAAGTTCTGAAGCTTCCACAACGCCACCCTGTTATGCGTGCCGTGCCACAGAAAGTCCCTACACATGCTATTCAGTTTGGTGAAAAACCCCCTAGGGATCAAGTACGGTATATTCCTGAAGTAATGTAGGAGCCTCGGCAGGACCACCATCTTTAGCATCGCTCCCCACCCTATCATCGCCAGCGGCAGCTTCGCCCAAAACCGCATGCACTTCTCGATGTTTCTAATGGCCACTTCCGTGTTACACTTGTACTCCTCTTCCACAGTGTGGTATATATTAATCCCCAAGTACCAAAACGTGCGAACCGCCCATGGCACTTGCAATACAGGTAATCGCTCAGATGGAATCCCCTTGCACCCCCCCAATGGGAACATGCTGGACTTCTGGGGGTTCACTGCTATGCTAGACAACACCGCATATCTCTCCATCACTTCTAGGATGTACTGGAGATTTTCTTCTGGGAATCGGAGGTACAGCAGCATGTCATCTGCGTATAGGGAAATCAGGTGCCGCTCCCCTTTCCCTCAATGCCTATAGTGTCATATTGTTGCCGCAGATAGATCGCAAGAGGTTCCAGGGCCAGTTTGTAGAGCATGGGAGACCACGGGCATCCCTGTCTAGTACCCCTGCTAAGCTGCCACCTCTCTGAAATCACAGATCCTGTCTGAACTCTAGCCAGTGGTTCACTGTACAAAATCTTCGCCCACCTCACATACCCACGCCCTAACCCATAGTGTTTCAGGGCCGCCAGCAGTCACGGCCACCTGACGGAGTCGAAGGCCTTGATCGCATCCAAGGACACGATTGCCATTTCCTCATCCCTTCCACTGCCAAACTCAATGATCCTCTGGAGTCGCCCTTGATTATTGGTGATGTTTCTGTGGGGGACATAGCCCGTTTGCTCCGGATGTATTAACTTGCTAATGACCCTCTTCAGTCTAGCCGCCAGGACTGCAGTCAATATCTTTCCGTCTTGGTTCAGCATCGACACCGGTCTAAAGGAACCACAGCTACGCCCAGGTTTATTTGGTTTCGGGAGAGGTACTATGACCGCCTCTCTCAGTGACTCCAGTAAGCAGCCCACCTCGAATTCTTTATCATTTCTAGCAGTGGGGGGAGGACCTCTTCTATATATACCTTATAAAATTCGCTTGGGAGCCCATCTGTCCCCGGGGTCTTACTAGTAGGCAACTGCCTCGCCACCTCCCCCAGTTCTTCCAGGGTAATCGGGGAGTCCAATTCCTCTTTCCTCCTCGCTTATCTTGGGCAGCCCCATATCCTCCAGCGTTTCCTCTATCATTACCCGGCTGCTTTCTCCGTCTTCCCCGTATAACCCTTTATAATAATCCACAAACGCTTGATTAACTCCCTCCTGGGTATCCTCTACGGTACCATCATCCCTCTCTATAGTTCTAATTGTAGCTCTGGGGGTCTAACTCTTATATAACCACGGCAAAAGTCTCCCCGGTTTATCGCCTCCCACATGCTGTCTCTCTATGTACCTTTTATAATTAAGGTTACACAAACTCTCCCAATATTCTGCACATTTCTGCTGTAGCTTAAGTATCAAATCTAGTTTCTCCGCTGTATCATCACCAGCTTTTAAGGCCTCTTCCAGTTTTGCTTCCGTCTTCCTCAGTTCAGCCGAAACCCCCCCACCCCCTGTAGGCCCTTGGATTTCGCCATGGCTGCCCCCCTCATGACAACCTTAAAGGCCTCCCATAATGTCCCCGCCGAGTCCACACTCCCAGTGTTGGTTTCAAAATAGTTCACTATCTCCTCCCGCAAGTCCTCTCTAAAGAAGGGGTCCCTCAACGCCTCCGCTCGTAGGCGCCAAGTCGGGATCCTCGCCCTCAGGGGGCAATATTGCCAAGCAAGAATCAGGGGCGAGTGGTCCGAAAGGACCCTGGCCCTGTACTCTATGTATGCAGTCTCCGCTATCATCTCAGGTGATGCAAAGACATAATCCAGTCTCGTTGATAACTTCTGTGGGGCCGAGTAATGCGAATATTGCCTTTCCCCAGGGTGCCACACTCTCCATGCATCTTCCAGCCCAAGGTCATCAAGCAGTGTCTGTAGCGCCCTGGCTGCAGGGGCCGGTCTGTCTAATTTCCCATCCGATCTATCCACCCTCAGGTTCAGTAAGCAGTTGAAGTCCCCTCCCCAGATGACCTCGCTACCCACACACACAGGCTCAGATTCGCACTAAGTGTCCTAATGTACGCCGCTGTGTTTTGGTTCGGGGCGTATGTGTTAACAATACTTATCTCCCTGTTCTCTACCAATCCCCTCAGCATAACCATCCTCCCGTCTGTCTCAGCCACCATTTCAAACCGCTGAAACGGGACATGTGGCGCTACCCATATAAGTACACCTCTTGCGTAGGCCGAGTAAGATGAGCCCACCAACACCCCTTTCCATTTTCCAGCAAACATCTCCATCCTCTCACGTGTGAGGTGGGTTTCCTGCAGCAATGCAATGTCTATTTTCTGCCTGCGCAGATACAGCATAACCTTGTTCCTTTTTAAATGGCTATTAAGCCCCCGCACATTCCATGTGAGTATTTTAAGGTCCCCCATGGCCTGGTATGGTCCCGTTCCCTCCCCCCCAGGTATTGCTTAGCTTCAAGTTCAAATCCAATCCATATAGGCTTGAATCCCAATCTAAAACCCTTTTAACCAAAAACACACCAAACTTCCCGTTCCCTCTCCCCCCTGCCTCCCATCCTTTCCCCAACACCCTCCCCCCCACTGTTGCCCAACTCCATCCCTGGATCTCAGGCTCCCCCGCATCTAGCTCTTTCCGGCTTTCGCCTGTACTCGAAGCTCCGCAGGGTGAGGCCGCCCTAGTGGCCAACCTACTACAACTATAATTCAGAGGGGGGGGGGGTAGGGTACTTCCACCCTGCGCTCCAATAGCACATCAGTGAACTACACATTGCCAAACAATTTAAATATATGTAACTGCTACTATATTCCAGTCCATCAAGTCTCTCACAATCAGCAATATGTAATCGAACATCAGCCTCTCACAGCCAGGCCCATCGTTCTCAGCCTTCGCCTAGGCGCCCTCGGGATGTTCGCTCACCGCCCTGACAGTATGCATTCCGTATCTGAGTCACTTTTCACATCCATTTTGTCTCTCTTCCGTGTCTTGATCCGGGCAACCCTGCAGATCCAGCCATGATGTTGCTTCCTCCGGAGTGTTAAAAAAATGCAATTTTCTCTTATGTATGATCTTCAGTTTCGCAGGGTACAGCAGCATATATTTTATCCCAGCAGCCCGTAGCCTCCTTTTGATTGTTGCATAGCTGTACCGCTGCCTTTGGACCAGCATAGTATAGTCCAGGTATGCCGTGATAGTACACGAGGCCCTCTCAATCGTTCCGCCTTTCCGAAAATATTCCAATATTTTCTCGCAGTCTTTATAGTTCAGTATTTTAGCAATTATCGCTCGTGGAGGGGCCCCTGGTCTCGGCTTCCTCATAAGGGCCCTATGTGCACGCTCCACCGCAAAAACCTGCGAGAGTGTACCGGCCCCAATTGCTTTTAGGAGTAAGTTCTCAATGTAATTGGTCGGGTCCTGGTTTTCTTTGCCTTCCAGCAAGCCCACCACGCGAATATTGTTTCTGCTCGCTCTCCCCTCTGCTTTTTCTGCTCGAGACTCCAAGTTGGCCACTTGTTATTTAAGGACATGGATCTCCTTTGCATTGTTGGTGCTGGTGTCTGTGTTAGATTTCACCGCACCCTCCAGGCAGCTTGTGCGTTCCGCCAGTCCCCTAACATCTTGTCTCAACAGGGAGACTTCGATGCCCACTGCTTCGATTTTAGCTTCCAGGGAAGTGCGTAGGTCCATCATCGTAACCCCGCAAGATTCCTACAGCTCCGTGATGGCTTCTAAAATCTGATGGTTATGGGCCGCTATGGCGCCCTCAGCCTGTGCCACCGGGCCTTTGTTTGCGCTGGCCGCAGGCGACTGCTGTGTTTTTGCAAAAATATCCATCGTGGGTTGTTTGTTCTTATTCTTGCCCACGGCCCCTCGCGCTGCCTTATTCCGGTCTATGTTGGGTCACCCTAGAGTCCGAGTGTCTTCCCAATTGTAATTTCCACTCTTAACCGACTGTCGTAGTGATCTCAGGACAGTCGCGACATCCTCTCACCGCTGCTAGTTGCTGATCAGTGCAGAGCGAGCGCCGCTCGTGCTTGTCGTGGTGCGGCCTGCATTTTCACACCTCTGTTGCCCTCGGCCCCTGCCTTCTGGGCCAGCCCCCGAGTCTCCACGACCCAAGGCCCCCAGCCCCCAGGGGTTTTGTTCCGTCTTCACCTCACCATTGCCGTTCTTTCCCGGTGGCCGCCGCCTCTGTTCGTCCTATTCAGGTGCCCCAGTGTCGTTGCCTTTGTTGTCGGCCATCTTGTGTGACAATGGACCGAACTGCCGCCGTCGTTCGTCGAGCAATTCCTCCCGACTCCGGCTTACGATACTCTCGATCTTTACACAGTGGGCAGAGCATACATTCCCGTGCGTGTGTGTGATCAATTCTGTAACCAATGGCGCACTTTCAAAGGTAGTTTTTTCGGATCATCTGTCGGATCCTCCGGAGCTACACGGGAAGCACGTCCTACTCCATGGCTGCTCAAGCCACGCCCCCTGATGTTGTTACAGTTACTGCAATTCAAGCATGGAAAGGTTCCTGTTTTCTTTGGTTTGCTTGTTTTGAATCTGGAATCTCTGGTGTTTACTAGTAAATCCCTTAAATTGCTGGATCTTTGATAGGCAAATGTTGGTGTCTCCAGAAAGAGATTTCTGGTTCTTTCGTCGCTTTATTGACCAATGCTTGTTTATGCATTGTTTAATCTGTGTGCTTTGAGAAGAAAATTTCGATACATATACCAGTGTTGGAGATTGTTTTTGCTATTTGTAGATCTTCGTTCGGATATGCTCTTTCTTTGAGTTTCTTGCTTAATTTCTCGATTTCTAATTCGCATTCTCTTGCGTCACTGATAATTCTTTTGAGGCGCAGCATTTGTCCATAAGGTAGATTCTTCAGGGTGTTTTGTGGATGAAAACTCATGCGGTGAAGTAAATTGTTCCTGTCAGTGGGTTTGGTGAACAATGAAGTGGTAATCTGTTGGTTATTTACATTGACCTTGATGTCCAGATAATGTATACCAGGGTTGCCAATCTCTGAGGTAAATTGTATTTGCGGATCAATGCTGTTGATGTATGTCGTGAAATCATCAAGTGTCTCTTTTGTACCTTGCCATATACCAAAGATATCGTCTTTATAGCTTACCCGTTTTTTCAAATTGTTCTGCCATTCGGTTTTCTGTAAGATATGAGTCATTTCAAATTGGTACATAAATGCGTTTGCGTACGCTGCTGCCATTGTGGCACCCATGGCCGTACCAGAGGTTTGAATGTAAAATTCTTTCTTATACTCCAAATAAGAGTTCATTGAAATGAAGGAAAGTAGTGTTAAGATAAATTCTTTTGCTGCTCCTATCTCGCCTTCCTGCAAAAGGAGCCACTCTACGGCCTCCTGTCCAAGATCGTGAGGAATGCTCGTATTAAGATTTACCACATCATTTGTGAACAGGATGTCATGTTCTGTCAATTGAACTTCTTCTAGGCTATTCAGAAAATGTGTGCTGTCTTTTACATACGTAGATGTTTTCTGTATTAATGGTTTAAGGAAATAGTCAATATACGTTCCCAGTGGTTGTAAAATCCCACCTGTAGCTGCAACTATTGGTCTTCCTGGTGGGTTAATTAGGCTCTTATGGATTTTCGGTAACAAGTAGAAGTGAGGTATGTTGGGTTTCTGATTAAGTAGAAATTACTTGGTTTTGCTTGTTATCATCTCTCTTTCCTCTGCTTTTGTAAGTAGTTCTTCTAGATCTTTTAGTATCTCTGTAGTCTGATCTCGATCTATTTTTGAGTATACATTACGATTGTCAAGTTGTCTCTTGCATTCTCTTTCATAATCTGAGGTGTTTAATAGTACCAGTGCTCCCCTTTTGTCGGCAGGTTTTATAGTGATCTTTTCATCAGGATATAGGTTTTGAATAATTGACATCTCTCCTCTACTGAGGTTCCTGTTCTTTGGATTTTTGTATTTGATTTTTTTGAGATCTGCTGTGACCATTTTTTCGAAGATGTCAATTGCTGGTACATTAATTAGTGGTAAAAAAAAGTGCTCTTAGGTTTGAATTCAGTTTTGATGGTTCTGGTGTGGAGTCAGTATTCTCCATTTCTGCGAAGAAAACTTTAAGTTTAAGTTTTCTAGTTAGCTTGTGTAACTCCACTTTGGTGTTAAATAGATTGGTATTGTATGTAGGTACAAATTTAAGACCCTTCTGAAGAACTTCTTGTTCTTGTTTAGTGAGTATCCTGTTTGAAATGTTCACTACTAGGTTGTTCGTGTTTGAAACTTCGTTTGTACTCCGGTGCCCTTTCCTCTTGCCCCTCCTCATTCGTTTCATCCTTGTTGGTTGTCTAAAAAAGACATTTTCCGTTATGATGTGCTGCTACTAGCAGTGGCCCCACTTGCGTTGCTCCCTCCTTCTGCTCTTTGTTGCTGGGTTTGTGAGGTCTGCTCGTCTCTATTATAATCTGTGTCTGAACTGCTGTTGTCTGAACTAGGATTAGAATTGCATGGCCTCTGTGGTTGATTTTGGTATTTGTCTGCCCATGTGTAGACTTAGTCACGTAAATAGTCAAACGTGTCTCTCCTAAATTTTATTATTTTTCTTGCTTCGAGATCTGTTTTGTATCCATCTAATCTTGTATTGATATCTGCAAGTATTTCCTCTAGTGATTCCTTGTTTTTAAGTTCCATGATCTCTGCAGATAGGGTTTGTATCTCTTGTTCTAAAGAGTGTAAATTCACAGAAAGTTCTTTAATTGTAAGCAGGATGAGATCAAGTGAACATTTGTTTAAGATCTGTTCCCATTTATGTACAAACTCTTTATTTTCCTTACAAAGAGTTGGCTTAAGTCCAATTCTTAATCCTCTAGGTATCCTTTGTGCCTTGTAGTAGAGTCCTAGTGTCACTGCATGCAATTTACGATTTATTGTTTTTCTAATGGTATACTCCAGTTGTTTAATCCTTTTACTTGGGTCAGTATCTTTTAGTGTGCTCTTGGTTTCTTTAATCAAACCTAGGATTTTGCTTGCCTCCTCTGCTGAGAAGCCTAAAGTTGTAGCTCTTGTTTCTGTTAGTTTTTCTATTTCCTCGTATGACATAGTCGCGTAGAGAGACTCAAATTTACACGGAAGTGAAAACAATAGTGCAAAAATGAAGAGGCGAGAGTGCAGAGCTGATTAGCTGGTGTTAGTACTTCTTTTTCATTTGGTAATAATAATTCAAATAAGTAGTATGCTTATTAGTAGGGTGCAGCCCACTATCTTGTGCCACCGTGTAGGGCACAGAAATTAAACATGGAGAAAAAAGACCTAGGCATGTATGCCTTCGGTGTGGGCCGCACACTCCAATACCCACTTTGGGTTATTCAATTTTTTATTTGAGTCTCTTAATAAATTCAGAGCCACTTCTTAGTGAGTTTTCGTTTACGGTTCGATCCATTTAATGTTAAAAAATCTCAAATAATTTTGTTCAAAAACAAATATCTTTTGTGCTTCATTGGTTGAACTTCACCAATGTAGCTATAACTCAGTATTGAGGCAAAATGGAAACCCCATATGGCTAATGCATTTCGGAATCTATCCTCCTTCAGAGCCAGGGTATCTTCGTACTTCACATATTATAATTGTTGTACCATCAAACATTACCAAGTAATTAGTTCAAAATTGTAACATCCATCATGTGTATCAAGTAAATTAAGTAAATCAATTGTAACCATTATACAGGGCGCCCACAGGGACACACAAACATTTAGCACAGATTGTACATTTAAGAGAGACACAAACAGAAAAACAGAGAAAATTGTACAACAAAGTGAACCAATGTATCAAAAAAAAAAGATGTTCTTTTGTTCATATACATGTAAATAGCATTAAAATGCTCTTGTCTAAACCATGGTGATTTGGCCCATCATCTTATTGAATCGTGTGATCTTCAAATATATCATTATGTAGCACCATTGTGTTGAATAGCATGCCGTAATTACTGGTTGGTGATTAGTAACCCTTTCAAATATTGCTGTGTGACCACAACGTGTTCCATATTGTACCGTGTGCACTAGCTAACATGCTCTTTATAAATATGCAGAGGTGCTGTTGTATGCTATCAAGTAACATGCCTTACTGGGCGTGATAACTCTAAGGACACTGACCTGATTTTCAACAGTAAAAACCGCGCAAAGTAACTTGTTCTTCTCGTTGCTAAAGTTACTTGTGTCCATTTGGTCCGGCCGACAATAAATGTATAGATAATTTTCATATTTTTCATATAAACTTGTCCAAGAGTAATTTGTGGTTTGTTTCGTGTGCTCATTGTGGGCTTCTGATCACTCTCACCCCTCGTGAGACTTAGTCTTGACCGCCTGTCAAGCTACCTAGATTGGTCTGGCTTGTCCAGAAGGTTCCCCTGTTTCACTAAACAGAGGGTGGCCTCCTAAACTTCTGCCCACCAGGTCAGAGTTTAGAAATCCATCTTCACAGGTGGTTACCAATGCAACTCTGAAGGGTTGGGGCACTCACTGCGAGGACTTGCAGTTGAACGGCCTTTGGTCAGGCTAGAGTTGCGAGCCATCAGGCTAGCCCTTAAGGCCTTTGCCACATCTCTCAAGAGGAAGCATGTCCGGATTCTTAAGAACAACACAGCGGCCATGCACTACCTGAATAAACAAGGTGGCGTGCGCTCCCGTCCTCTCTGCACAGAAGCGATGCAACTGTGGTTCTGGTTACTGGAAAATCAAATCTGTCTCTGCAGTTCATCGGTGTGGACAGAGAACAGTTTGGCGGACGCTCTTATCAGGCAGAGCATGTCCTCACACGAGTGGGAAGTGTGCCAGGAAGTCCTGGAAGAGATCCTTTCTCTCTGGGGTACCCCAGCAGTGGATGGTTTGCCACAGAGCCCAACAGGAAGTGCAAACAGTTTTGCTCAACGGAATTACTAGCAAACGGCGCACTGGGGGACGCATTTCAGGTGGACTGAACTTTCTCTTCCCACCCGCCCCCCGATTTCTGTCATTCCTTGGGTTTTCAGGAGGTTGAGGACATTTCGACCGACCATAATCTCGTACTGGGCGAGGAGAACATGGTATTCCGATCTCCCGGATCTATCCATCTGTCCACCTCACTGGTTGACTCGGTGTCCGGATCGCCTAACACAGTCGGAAGGAATGCTTCATTCGACCCTGGACTCCCTCAACCTACATGCCTGGCTCTTGAGAGGGTGAGGTATGATGACTGGGACCTCTCAGAAGAAGTACTTATGGTGTTGCTGGCTGCATGCAGACAGTCTACAAAATCTCTGTATGCATGCAGGTGGGGAAAATTTGAGACATGGTGCAGGGAACGCAAGATTAACCCTATCTCGTGCCCCACCACTACAGTGATAAAGTTCCTTCATTCACTGGCCTCAACAGGCCTTCAGGTCACCACAGTCCAAGGATATTTGGCGGCCTGGTCTATGTTCAAAAGGTCCCCTGATCAGGGTTCATTCTTCACTATTCCGTCCATGGCCCAATTCCTTCTCAATAAGTTGCCGCTGATTCCTTTTATCGTCCCAGATTGGGATCTTAATCTGGTTTTAACTTATTTGATGGCGGCTCCGTTCGAGCCCATACACTTGTTCCATAAGACTGTTGACCCTTAAAACTGCATTCTTAGTTGCAATCACGTCAGCGAGGCGGGTTAGTGAGTTGCAGGCAGTGTGCTGAAAACCTCAATTTTTACACTTATTTCTGGAGAAAGTTTCTCTGTCAGACCTGGCTCCCTAAAGTTCTTGCAGAGTTTCACCTTTCTCAGTCTATTGACTTGCCTGTCTTTTACCTTCCACCCCGTCAATCGAAAGAGGAAGAGCGGTTCCACAGTCTTGACCCCAAAAGAGCCTTGTGTTTTTATGTGGCTCGTACATCCAAGTTTCGGAAAACTGATCAGTTGTTCGTTGCCCATTCATTATCCTGTAAAGGTCTTGCCATTACCAAGCAAACCCGGTCGCATTGGATTATTTTATGTATATCCGAATGTTACCATTCGGCAGGCAGGGAGCTTTCTCCTGGCATCACGGAACATTCTACCAGGGGGGTCCGTCCCCCCCACTACAGCCCTGCAGACTGGAGTTCCTATTAGAGACATTTGTCGTGCGGCCACTTCGTCATCCCTGCATACGTTTGCCAAACATTATTCTTTAGATGTTGTATGTGGAGCAGATGCAAGGTTTAGTAGAGCAGTTCGGCAAAATCAACTTGTTTATTGCATTCTGCCCTCCTCCGATATTCTAACTGCTTGGGTAGTCTATCAAGATGAGAAATCTGTGGGAGAAAAGCAATCCATTGAATGAGAAATTACTTACCGTAATCTTTCTATGGATTCTTCTCCGGCAGATTCCTCATAGCCCAGCCCATCCATCCCCGCTCAGTCATTGTGGCTTAATTCTTCTGTCCAAGCGAGGAGACTACTGATAATGGTCAAGAAGACTGCTTCTATCTTACTGATCATTTAAAAAAAACAAAATTGTTTTCTAATCTACTTAATTCTGTGGGGTCTTCACATTGGGAGGTATCCCATTGTTAAATTTTTTTGCAGGATTTTTAGCCTCCCTCCCATTGTTTTCCTCTGCAGCATTCAGTCACGGGGGAAAAAAGGGAGGAACTGAAGCATGGGGTGTAGTGACGTGGTATTTATACAATGCCTGATGTCACGTTTGGAGGCGACGATCGAGCACCCAGCAAGACAAGGCGACAATCCGCAGCCGATTCGAGGTCCACTATGCCCACTGTTGAAAATATTTCCGAACACAGCTGGATGGAGGATTATCAAGATGAGGAAGGAATCTGTGGGAGAAGAATCCATCGAAAGATCACTAGATTAAGTAATTTCTCAATCTACAGGGCCCCTTTAAGGAGGATGGCTTGGTTTCTAACTTGTGTGTTACCGCCTCCTTTTGAAACTCAGGACAAATGGTCTCTGCCTCTCCATACCAGGGAGGGTCCTAAATAACTCTGTATGTCACAAGAACCAGAGAATCAGCCAGAGAGCGAGAAACTAAATCTTGCGTCGCAGTAAAGAGGAGGGGGGAGTTCTCCGTCCCAGGAGTGGTTGAAGCGTAGAACCACAGAGTCAGCGCGTTGAGTGGAAACCCAAAGCGGCCTGAGGAACGCTGCTGCTTCAATGAAGGTGGGTGCCCCAATGAACCTGCGACCACTAAAAGAGGATGCAAAATTTAGCAACCAGAGAAGTACCGGTGTGCCGTTCCGATGCCAAAGAAAATAACCCGAAACAAAGAAGCAGAACCAAAAGTCTAGAGCCAGGATGAGTACGTGGCTCAGTGCTGACCAGAGACTGCCTCCACATCCTAGCACTGACACTGAAAAGAAAAGAAGGTAAGCAGCAGTACAGAAGTTGCAGGTAGAAGGCAGTGAGGCCACTCCGTAGCCAACCCCTGACTAATAGTCTGAACTGAATTACGGCTGACGGGCCCATTGCCCATGCCAGGCTGATAACCAGAATACCCAAGGAGAGGGTGAGAGAAAGTTTAACAAAACCATGGCTGAGCAGGCCTGTACCCCTCACCAGGCTGATAACCTGAAGATCCCAGGAGGGGAGTGAGAGAAACACAACCAAAGCAAGGACCGAAGTTGGGCTAAGCAAACCCGTAGCATACCTGATGCTGAAAATGGAGATATCCGACCAAGAATAAGGGGCAAGTTGTGTTTTTTGAATAGAGATCGTTACAAACCAGAGGAACTTTTTATATTTAATACATCCCTGAGGAGGGGGAAAAAACAAACTGTTTGTACAGGCTGGTAAAATTGTTAGTTGGAAAATGGATCACAAACTGCACACCAAGGATTTTAATAGATTTGTACCAGTAGGTGCAGGGGAGAAACCATGCAATCCTGACACATAGACTACCAACAATGTAAATAGAATAGGATCCCAATGGTAGGGCTAGCTGAGTCCCCTGCACTCTATTAAGGGCTATATTAGCCAAACAGTTATCACAGTTCAATGGGAAACATTAAATTGATAATTGACGCCACAGGTGCCCACACCCAGGTCATCACCAGCAGCTACTTTCTTGCAGGACACAGTGGGTGATGCGGACAAAGAGGAGGATCCGGATACTCCCTCCTCAGCTAAGGCTTTCCACGAGAGGCTGGCCGGTGTGGTCAAGTACTTCCGGATACTGCAGCACCAAATTGAACAACCTGAGGCGGGGGTCTTGGCTGAGGTGTTAACCATCCGCCCTTCCACAAGAACTGGCATCCCTCTACAAAAGTATGTAGAATCCTTGGCCAAAAAGAGCTAGGTAAAGCCGCATTCCACGCAGCCTACGAATAAGCACCTTGATGCCAAGTACAGGCAGGCAGAAGGGGACTCACTCGTACTATCTCTGCACCCTCAATCTTATTCCTCTGTTATAGCTGTGGCCTCCATTTACTCTAAACCGGAGACGTCTTCATCGGCCCCCACATCAGCCCTCCTAGGGAAAGCGGAAAAGCTGCTGGAGTCCTGTGGCAAAAAGATATACTCTAATGCTACGCTTCACCTGCACCATGCCAACGCAGATGCCATGTTGGCACCAGTGAACCAAAAGCTTTAGCAGGAGATTGCAGCCTTCCTCATAGGGCTCCCTATGCATAGTCAGGTGAGATTCAGGGCAAGGTTAGCAGAGGCGAAGAAAGTGGCCCAGGATATCATGGAGTCCACTCTAGCACACATTGACATCGCCGGTAGAGCTACCTGTGTTGCCACCGGCATGAGGACAGCTTGGCTTAAGGCGACCAAATTTAACCCTGATGTGCACGAGCACTTTATCAACCTGCCATTTGAAGTGGGACTTGTGTCACTCTACTACGGACAAGGAGCTTGACAAAAAGAAAAATAGCTCTCAAACAGCTAAGTTCTTGTCAATCTTGACAAAATCTGCACCCAAGGCCTATAGTCAAAATCACAAACGTTCGGACAGAGGTCACACCTTCGGTGGCTTCAGGGGCGACGCTCTAGACAGCCCGACAGGTCTCCTAGCCAGCACATGCGCAAGCGGCACAAATCTTCTCACAAAGTGGTGTTCCAGTCCCCCTCTCAGGCACCAGTCTCGGAGGGAAAGAAACTGTGACGGTGCCATCCCGATCCACAAGTCTCCGGTGGGGGGCAGGCTTGCCCTTTGCATCCATTCCTGGCGGGCAAGGTTCGCAGACCCATGGATTCTCTCTGTAGTTTCTACGGGCTTCCGTCTGCCAATACCTCCATTTCCTCTTTCCTCCACTCCCACAGATTGGAACGGCAACTCTTATGGTGGAAATCCGCTCGCTCAGGCAGTGAAGCATCAGACTGCCCTGAGAGTTGTTCTGGACCTTTCTTCCTTGAACCTTTCCCTACCCCTTCAAAAGTTCAAGATGGTTACTCGAGACACTGTGTGCGGGAGACTGGATGTGCTCCCTGGATCTGAAGGATACTTACCTGCACGTCCCGATTTGGGAGCCCCATCATTGCTTTCTGTGTTTCAGAATCATGGGTTTTCACTTTCAATACAAGGTCTTCCCTTTTGGCCTCAATTCGAACCCGAAAGTCTTTACAAGGTTAACGAACGCGGTAGCAGCTCTCCTCAGGGCGAAGGGCCACCACCTTTATCCATACCTCGCCGACTTCGTCGTCTGAGCGGAGTCGCCCGAGGGATTACACCGCACAGCTTCAGCACTTATGCATATGCTATACTATCTGGGGTTCTCTATAAACCTCAAGAAGTCGCAGTTACTTCCCACTCAGTCCTTAACATTCCTGCGGCTAATTTGGGATACGATGGCAGAAAGTATTAAGGCCTGAGGGATTTACTCAGCAGACCGGTAACCTCAGCATGGTGGTACCAGCACCTGCTTGCGATAATGGCGTCTTGTCTCCTGGCTGTGCCACACACAAGAATCAAAATGAGGAGGCTGCAGCTGCATTTCTCAGCCTCTTGGAATCTGGAGGCAGGCTCCCAAGCAGCTCTAGTCAACATACCACAGCACCTCCACCAGGACCTGGTGTGGTGCAGTGCAGAGACCAACCTGTTAGGGGGCAGGCCGTTCAGGCAGCCTTTACCAAAGATCATCATTACTACAGACCCGTCCCTAGAGGAATGGAGGGGCTACACTGGACAACCACAGTGTCACGGCTGGAACTTCTGTAACACATCACCTGGCTCGAGATGATGGCCATCTGGCTTGCTCTTAGAGCGTTCCTCCCCATTGTCAGCAGAAAGTCTGTCTGCACCCAGACAACTCCACTTGCATGTATTAAATCAACAAGCAGGGAGGAATCAGGTCCCCTCCGCTCTGCAGGCTGTCCATCGACCTATGGGAATAACTGAATATTCCAACGTCATTTGCCACAGTATAAAAGCCTTGTAACATAACATACCCAAGTGGAATGCTCTAACTGGACCTCTGGTGAAAGGGCTCCTGTAATAGCTGTTAATAGTTCTAGCGTCTGTGTTTGCGGATTTAACAATGTTATGCTTATCATTCTTGGTCCCATCCAAATATACTGGTACTGCACATGCTTACAGTCGGTTGACAATCACACAGGCTTTTTTGGGTTGTGCTGAAGTCTGAAAGTGATAAAACCGTAGAGGAGTTTGCAAAGATTGAAAGTAGAAGATACTTGGGTAAAATTCATTTTTGATTTGAAACAGTTGCGTTTCACCTATTCTGAATATAGATATTTGTTCTTGTATTGGAAATCTCAAGTTGTGCAATGTCAGTTGCGAAGTAATAAAACATTCTTGGCTTACCACAGATTCCATGCATTCTGCTACATGTAGTTCAATGAGTACAGGAATGAAAAATTACTTGCCCTACAAATTCCAGGATTGTTTGGAATAAGGTGGTAGTGTTTTTTTGTTAGTAGTATTAGCAGGCTTTAGAACTGTATGTTGTGGGGGGGCGCTGTTGAGCAGCCTTCAAAATGGCTGCCTAGCTTTCAAGCTCCGTGCCCGACTGCTGTATATCCGCCTATATCAGCGGTACCCTGTACCATCAGTCGCTGGGAGTGAGCTCATCGTCTTGACTACCCTCGGAGTGACTTATTGATCCAAGTCGTGGTGAAAACCATGACTTTTTCACTGAGCAGGACCCTTTTTCCTCCCGACCCGGCTCCCCGCTCACTGAGGCCTACCGCGCCACATGACGCTGTGGCGGGCTCGTCCCTAGCGTGCTGCTGTGACTGCGACTTCCTAAGCCTGGCGGAGCGGCTGCCTACCTCTGGTGCCCTGCAGAGCCGTGCAACATCGTCAGGGGGGAGGCCCCCCCGGAGGGCGCGGGAGCGGCGGACTATATTTTTTCCTGGCCTTGCCACCTGCGCACTTGACTCTCTACGAACCGCCCGGGCGGTGCCTTCGTCCCGAGCCTCTCCTTATGGGCTGACTGGCGCCTGAAGCGGTTCCTATCCTGTGCGCCTCCAGGTTGCTTGCTGGCCCGCGGCTGAAAGATCTGAGCTACGCCCCTGCGGGTGAGGAGGTTGCGGGCTGTGGTTGTGGCGCGGCGCCCCTCAGGCTCTGGGGCCCTTATACTCGTCAACTGCTGTGGAACTGAAGCCCTGGGGCGATAAACTGAACTGCTGGGGACCCAGCCCTACCGCCGCGGACCCACCGCCTTTGGGGCCTACCCTGATTACATTGGGCCGCCCACACGGGGTGCCGGAGTTGCAGCCTAGGTCTGAGCCTCTGTCTGAGCCTTCTCTGCTCCTGCAACTACCGGGACCTGCGCTTCTGCTCTGGAACGGTATCGCCCGGTGAGCAGTTCAGCACTACCCGTACACCGAATTTAGACTCCTGCTGGCGGAGGGGTGGGACTCCCCTGCCTGTCC
The DNA here is from genome assembly GCF_040938575.1 of Ambystoma mexicanum. Lineage (NCBI taxonomy): Eukaryota > Metazoa > Chordata > Amphibia > Caudata > Ambystomatidae > Ambystoma > Ambystoma mexicanum. Next base: position 204,336,252 of record NC_090927.1, on the reverse strand, counting down.
CGATACTACTGCACCCAAGGGGCCCAAAGATTACGGTCCTAATAATAGGCAGGAGCTGCCCCGTGGTGCTTCATTGCATTCCCGTAGCATGCCAAGTAAATCACGCGGAACCGACAAGGCGGGAGCAATGGACAAAGACAGGAGCAGGGGAGGTCTCCTCCGAGCCGAGACAACTCTGACCCACCATCCGGGTCCCCGCAGCCTGACCTCACCACCCTGATGGAAACTATGGCGAAAAACTTCGCCTCATTTCACGAAAAATTGGACGACATAAATGCAAGTGTTACTTCTATGCGAGCCAAATTGGACCAGCACAGCACCAGACTGGCGGTGTTACGCTCACCAGATTCCCACGGGGACGTCGGTCTGGACTGGCCTGGTGCCACGTAGAGCCGAGATGATAGACTGGACAGCCCCACTTACTTCGTTTGTCGGCTCGTATGAATATCTTTCTGCAAAGGAGAAAGGGAATTAACCTCCCGTAATTTGAGCGTTAACCCACCTTCCACTCCCGTTGTCTGCCCACTGACCACTCCCGATGTTCCCCCTTATTCTCACCTGATGGTTTGGAAAGATGAGCTCTCCATCCTGCATCGAGCGCAGGGGCGCATAGACGACCAGTTACTTCACTGGCGTGGAGGAATTGGTGAGTTCCAGTATTGACTCTAGAATCCAATAGTTTGTAAGAGTTCAAATGTCTGATCTTCACTCTTTCCGATTCCTTGTAGGTTGCCGGCTTAACCACCACGAAGAGCCCAAATGGCAGATAGTGAGAGTCAGGTAAGTCTATAGTGGTTTTCCCCTTAGGGGCCGGGGTACGGCGATGATGCAGAGTTAACTGCGCCGACCCGAGATGAGGTGAGTACCCCCCTGCGGTAAATCAGGTAAGTCTTTGGGGGTAGCTTGTATTGCCCTTTTGCATTCCTGTGCTCACCTGGCTTTTCTTGTCCCCTTAGATATCGGAGAGCGGTTTGGTTATTGCAGAGTTCGCGATGGAGTGAGGAAAAGCTGCACTGGATGGTGAGTTCAGCGCGGCGCTGAGAGGTGTGTGACAATGCGCGTGCGAGGACTCCTTCAAGATCGACGGAGCGATGGATCAAGAATTCAGGTAAGGTTTCAAGTTTGAACCTCTTCTCCTTCTTTCTTTTCGTTTCCAGGTGGTCCAGGACTGAAGCGGGCGTGGCTGAAGACTGGAAGCTGCTGGAGGCACGGTGAGCGTTACGCTGCTGAATACAGAGTAAGGCGAAGCACGTGCGGCTGTCCGGGCGTGGTTTAAATAGCCTAGGTAGAAGTCCCAGGTAAGTATTCTTCCACAGCCCCCACCTGAGAAGAAAGTAGTCCCTTAGGTAAAATAGTCCCTCCTAAGCCCCATTTGGCTTTGGCTTCGTGCAGCATGGTCTGCACCTGTAAGTATGCAGCATGGTCTGCATTAGGTAGGTTTTCTGTAATGAGCCTGGCGCCCATGGCGCCAGGACTGCACCCAAACAGCCCCTAACTGGGGTTTTTGGGCATGCTCAAAATGGCATGATGCCTGCTTCTGGCGTTGCTGGGCCCGGTCTGGCTTCCCGGGGGCAGGCATCATGACAGGCGGAGGCCGAGACACGTATTGGGGCCACTGAGGATGGCGTGCACACTCTTCAAAACACTGTTTCTGAACTGGTGCGGGATATGAGGCAAGTCAAGGCAAAGTGCGACGACTTGGAATCCAGGTCCCGCCGGAATAATCTCCGTATTGTGGGGGTCCTGGAGTCCGCACTAAAGGGTAAGATGGAGCAGGCAGTTGAGAATCTACTGAGAGAACTCCTGGGTAACCCTCAACTCTCCCCGTTCTTCACGATTGAACGTGCCCATCGGGCGCTTGCCTCACGTCCCAAAACGGGAGACTTCCCCAGTCCGATCATCGCCAAGGTTCTGAGCTTTCGGGACAGAGATCACATACTACGTTTGGCCCGGAAGAAAGGGGAACTGAAATTTGAATCCCAAACCATTAGAGTTTTCCCAGACTTTTCCATGGGTGTGCAAATGGAGCGTAGGCAGTTCAACAGCGTGACAAACCTGCTCAGAGAGAGGAAAATTGAGTACGCCTGATATTTCCGGCACGCTTGAAGCTTACTCATCGCAACAAACTGTACTTCTTCACGGTACCCGAGGAGGCAGTGAAATTCATCGAAGCCCACATTCCTCTCCCCGACCCGCTCGAGGAGCCAGCAGCGGGTGACTGAAGAGGTGAACATTGACCCATACACGTGGGCCACCATGGGCGCTATTTAAGCGCGCCGTCTACGCTTCCTTTGTGGTACTTATGAATCTCGCATCATCTATATCCTTTGCTAAGTGTAACCTATTGTTAAAGCTCCCTGTAATGTACTAACTGTTACCGCTGCATAATACACGGTGCGCTGCACCAACCTCACATTCTAGTGGGGTTTACGGCAACAGCGACCCCCGTTGCAGCTGCAATGCCAAGTTTGGCATGTTACGGCTGTTGTACGCGCCCCAGTTGGGCGCGCAGCCGGGTGCGCCCTTGTTCCGCAAGGTGTGCCCCCGCTGGGTATTGTGGTGGGGTCTTATACACTGCTTGGTTGGGGAGGGCAGTGAGGGTGGGGGGTGGTAATGTTGAGGGATGTTACTGTGAAAATGGCAAGGAGCGTGTGGCTTGGAGGGTAGAAGATGGTGCCCCTGCATTGAGGATCACTACATGGTCAACAATCAGTGCTACGCGATGTTGGGATGTTCCTTAAGCTTGTAACATGGCTATTAAGCTAATGTCATGGAATGTGCGGGGGCTCAGTAATTTCACCAAGGCTCGTAGGATAACCGCATACGCCCAGAGACATGGGGTCAATATTTTTCTGTTGCAGGAGACCCATGCACTTGCGCACCTTTCCGCCTCCCTGGCGCCGGCATGGGGAGCCAACACATTCTACACAGTGTACTCCTCTCAATCCATGGGAGTGCTAACCTAAATTCACAAATCAGTGGAGTTTTCCTTACGTACTAGCCACATAGATTGAGAGGGTAGATATGTGATCCTCCACTGCCTGTTGGCTAACACGGAATGCCTACTGATCAACACTTATGCCCCGAGTACAGACCACCCCGACTTCTTCGATGATGTCAATACCCTACTTTCGAGATACATAGGGATCCCGATTATCTCGGGGGTGGGGCGGGGCATAGGACATGAACCTCATACTGAACACTGAGCTAGACAGGGCGGGCAATGCACACAGGACACTGTCTAGAGCCGCTTGTCGGCTCCAAGCACACATGGGCCCAGCTGACCTAATAGATGTCTGGCGTGCACTCAACCCAATAGCTAGGGAATACACGTTTTATTCCTCTGCACACGACAGCCATTCCAGAATCGATCTTTTTCCTGTCAGCCGGGCTGATGGGGAGGAACCTCGCCATGCAGATCTTACCACGCACTCTCGCAGATCACTCCCCAGTGACACTCGATATTACCCTACAACACACACTACCGCGCCACTCCGGCTGGCTTTTCAAATCTGAGGCACTACATGACATTCTTTTCAAGGCCAACATCCTTGCGGACATCAGCACCTTTTTCGACACCAATAAACGTCATGACACAACAGACTGGTCAGGTGGGAGGCTTTCAAGGTGTACATCAGAGGGATGTGTATTTCTAGGGAAGCAGGGGTCCTGAAAGACATCAGGAACTCTCTACAAAGATCAGAATCAAAACTCAAGGACCTAGAGCGTGAATACGCCTCTGCTCCCTCCCCGCCCAAGTTGGCACAGATACGGGCGGAATTGGAGAGCTTCGAGGCGCATTCCCTCAGGGAAATAAGATATTACGCACGACCCATTGCGGCTCGCAAATATGGCGAGGGGGAAAGACCCGGTCGAACTCTGGCCAGGCTGGCCCGGATAGAGGGTGGCAGAACCCGTATTGATAGCATTAGGGGCGAGGATGGCGTACGTCACTGGGCTGACCAACCCATTCTGGAGACCTTTTCTGACTTTTATGCAACCCTTTACGTCCCGCAGAGTGAACACAGTCCTCAGGATCTGGATCGTCTCCTCGATAATATTCCCATGTCCTATAGATCTCCCGCCACCAAAGAGCAGCTTGATGCTCCCATCTCCCTAGATGAAATCACTGAGGCTATCTCCGCCCTCCCAAAATGCAAGGCCCCCGGACCGGACGGCCTGACCGCTGAATTTTATCAAGAGCGTGTCGCTCTACTGGCCCTGCGCTTGCATGAAGTATGGGACGAGTCCCTTCGCCTTGCCACTCTCCCCCAGTCCCTGCGCGAGGCTATAATCACTGTACTCCCAAAGCCAGGCAAGCCCCCGGAGAAATGTGGCTCCTACAGACCTCTTTCCCTTATGAACACAGACACGAAAAGTTTCGCCAAGATAATTGCGAACAGATTCCTTCCCATCATGTCGTACCTTATTCACCCAGACCAAAGCGGCTTTGTCCCTGCCCGCTCTACCTCCTTAAATATCCGACGCCTCTTCGTCATGTCTAGAATTGACCCTAACGCTAATGCGGTTGTGGTGACACTGGATGCCCAAAAGGCGTTCGACATGGTGTCATGGCAATACCTGTGTGCAGTGCTGGAAAAGATGGGAATTGGCCCACGCATGCTCTCCTATATCAAGCTATTGTATACGAACCCAATGGCCAGAGTCCTGGTTAATTCCCATATCTCGGCTCCCTTTGCCCTCCACAGAGGGACGCGCCAGGGGTGCCCATTCTCCCCCCTACTATTCGTGATGGCTATCGAGCCAATTGCAGACAGCGTCCGAGACAAACACACTCGTAAGGGGATTCGTCTTCGTGACACACCTGAAATTATATCTCTGTATGCAGATGACGTGCTTCTGTATGTCAGGGACTCCTCGGTCCACTTAGACCCAATCATCCGCGAGATCATCAAAATTGGCAGATTTTCGTGCTTCACTATAAACTACACCAAATCATACATCTTCCTTCTCACACCGGCAACCCCTCAACCATCATGCGAATTCCCACTCAGATGGGCCCCAGAAGGCATCAAATATCTCGGGGTCCAGGTCTCACTGGCTAGGGCTTCCCTCTTGGCAGACAACTACAGTGCCGCAGCGCAATATGTGGAGGCAAAAATGGAGAGGTGGCGTAATCTCCCCCTGTCCTTAGCGGGAAGACTGTCGCTAATCAAAATGATTATAGTTCCAAAGCTCCTATACATATTCGCCAATGTCCACTCTGGCCCGGGAAGCACTATTTTACAAACTTGCACGCAAGGTTCGCCCGGTTCCTGTGGCACGCTGGGGCCATTCGCAGGAAGTGGCAGCATATCAATTTACCATACTAGAAAGGGGGACTTAATGCGACGGACATAGCGCAATACTGGATAGCCGCACCGGCCCAACACGTGACCCATTGGTACAAGCACCAAGACCCACCTCTGCATGTCAAACTCGAGATCCTGGCAACTGAGGAGATAAATGTTATGTCATTGATCCTCTTCCACTTGTACCAGTCTGACACCCCAGCGGATCCAGTGTCCACCACTATCAGGGCATGGAGACATATGCTGCAACCCCATTCTAACCTCCGTCCATACTGTAAATGGCTTCCCATATGGTCCTTCCCAGGCCTTGCCCCCACGCAGGATAGGCTCCTCATGCAACACTGGCAGGACTTGGGGTACCGGGCACTCTCTGACCTGTTCCCCGAGGGGAAATTCATCACCCCGCAGACATGGAGGCCAGGACACTCAGGCTCAACACTGGAGTTGCTGCAATGCTTTAGGCTCAGAGCGGCTGTGCAGGACATGTGGCCCTCATACCCGGACGAACCCCCAGAGTCCACCGAAATTTGCTACATTGCTAATTCAGCGGGGGGATAGGGGCATGATATCCGCACTTTATAAAATGTTGGCTGAGCGCTCTGCAGAACCATCTTGCAAGGTTCGTGATGCTTGGGGCCAGGAACTAGGGTTGGTAATCACTGACGAGATGTGGGTGAAGATGTGTGCGCACACGCGTAGAGTTTCCCTCAACTCTAGATTTAGATGCATACAATTCAAACTCCTTAATCGTCTGCATTACACTCCTCAGGCAGTTGGGAGGTTTGCACGGGATCAACCACATGTTTGTCAGAGATGCAAATGCAGCGAGGCGGATAACGCACACATGTTTTGGGCCTGCTGTTAGGCAGAAACCTGTGCAGTTCCCTCTCCTCTGGGACCACTGCAAAAGATTTAGGACTACAGGTGTTTGGCAGTAAACCCACTTGGTAGCAGTCTGTACCACACAGATTCACTTGGTAGCTGTGGCTGAGCAGTCAGACTTCCCTCAAGAAGAGTTAAGCAGTATAAAGAGTATTCACAATAGGTCAAGAGCACACAATGGAACAAGTAAACACTAACCAGGGCTTGGTGTAAAAGAGATATAATTATTTATTTAAAACCACTAGAAAAACGCACGGGTACTAATAGTAAGCAATTCAAAAAACACGGTCACTAAAAGATATACACTCCCTTAAAAGAATATTAGACAAGTCTTAAGTAAAGTCCCACTTATTTTCAATCAGCGGTGAGCGCTTAACGCAGATGGCACTCTAATAATTCGTTTTAAAAGGGAGAGAAAAACAGAGAATAAATTGAAACAGATCCCAACACTTTCACAAGAACACAACAAGAGAGGAAGGCAAAGTAACACTAGGAATTCACAGTCAGTAGGCCGGATCCGCTTAAGAGGATCCAAACGAAATGTGTCCAAGGTGCACGAAACTCTTGTATCGGTTCAAAAAGGAGTTGGACCAAAGAAATGGACCAGTTAGAGGGTCAAGACGGCCAGCCCAGTCCAGAAGGTTAAGGAGTTATTATAACCTTGTAGCAATCTTTAGAAAGGGAGGCCTGGCGGACACGGTACCTTAAAGTGGTGAGAACACTCCAGCGGGGGCAGTTGTTCCTGGCAGTGGATGCAAGTCGGTGCTTCGTCCGGGGGAAGAGAGGATCTCGTCGGGGAGGAAGACAGGAGTCCGTTGCACTGCCAGGGAAGAAACCAGCCGCAGAGTTTCTCGGGTACAACGAGCGGTCCGTTGATTCGCAGTTCAGTAGTGAGTGGCTATCCGGCTGCCGGGTTGCTTGGCACGGGCAGTTCGACCACAAACCGGTCTGGGGTGCGAAGAAGGAAGGTAAACTGGTTGTGCCCACCAATCAGGGGAAGAAGCCTCTCCAGCCGGGAGATCTTCTCTGTCGTCGGGAAGTGGTGAGTCGGTTCCGTAGGGCTCCACCGGTGGTGTCGTCGTGGTAGGTCGGCTCAGCTTCTCCCTCGTCGGATTCTCAGGTCCTGTGGCGACTTCTGAAGTTCCAGTCCCCAAAGCCCTGCTTTTATGCAGCATACCCCCATTCACTCAGCCTAGCTGTCAATCAAACATGCTAAGTGGTGAGCCGGCCGGCTCACCACTTGGGCCAATCACACAAAAGTGCGACTTGAGTTACCAAGGTAACTCAGTCCAGGGTGCCTAAACCCCCTCCCACGCCCCCCGTGGTACCCAGACAGAGTGGCACCACTTTTGGAGGCTTCTGTGGAGAAGCTCGCCAAAAAGTGGAACAAAGGGCTCGACTTGGGTTGGAGTCACAGAAGAGAACACAAACGCCATTTTAGAATCGAGTCCTGGCAAAAATACCAACCGGCGAATTAATATTAATTAAATAAACCGGCAGTATGTTCGAGGCTATGAGAATTAAATAATTAAAGTTGGTAGCCTCGAACAATGGGAAAATCCTATAGAGATATATTTGCGGTCGAATATAAAAAGTAGTTTCCACTGCCACCAGCCAAAACTCGATCAGGGGGGACGATTGCCCCTCGACTAACAGACCCCGGGGCAATCGAATTGCCTCGACCAGTACGTCCACAATATGATGGTTTGTACTGGTTTATGTTAATAATTTGGGACTAGTAAAGCCAATGGTGACTTTACATGCCCTGGGAGACAGTAGTCAGTCCCAGGGTATGGAGCCTATGGTGGGGTGTCACTATGACACCCCTGTTACAGCACGGAGGGTGCTGTGTAACACACATCGAAAAAACACATGAGACCCTATGGAGTAAAGGACCCCATAGCCCATAAAACACATTAACAGTCAAAGGAACACCATAAATCATGTCCAAGAGTGGGAGAAAAAGAGCCTCATTCTTGGCAGGAGAAAAAACAAACTCCAGAAATCCAGCAAAGCTGCTGGGGGACTCACTAGGTTAGGAAATTCAGCCTAAAGAGAGAATTCTCCCTAACACCTGCAGGGCGTTGGCCCCGTTCTGGGAAGCTGTGCTGGAGGCTCTCTCGGAGATGGTGGGATTCAGGATAGATCCTGACCCCTTGGCAGTGTTGTTTGGGAGGTGGGAGGGTGAGGGGGCTAGACGGGTTGTAAAATTCTTGAACATGGGAGCCATAGTGGCCAAGAGATGCATACTGCAGCGCTGGAAGCGGCAATCCCCCCTACACTAGAAATGTGGCTTGTGTGTGTGGAGGAGGAGGACTATATCAACACATTGCCTGTGAATGCTCGCCCTAAAAACATATGGACGGAGTTTTGTAGTTACCTGAACACTAAAGCTGATCTGGAACTTTTATCCTGGCCTCCAACGCCAGATCGGGCAGAGGTGGAGGCTGTCCTGTGTCTCTCCCCACGAGACTCTAACTCCTTTCTTTGAATGTGCCCGCTCTGTCACTAATGTATTGATTGTCTGTCCATACCCTTGTATATGCAATATGCTTTTGTTGATGTAATATGTGATCCGCTTGCTACTGCTTCTTGCCAATAAAGAGAAGTTTAAAAAAAAAGAATTGTATGTTGTGTCTGTTCCTTATCATGAATGTGTATCTTTTCCTTTTCATGAATGTACTGGTATGCGGCAGAAGAGAAAACCTGCATATGTACGAATTCTGGCAGGGCTTCCTCTGTTGATTCTTATGCATTTAATAAAATGAATACCATTTAGTTGGGTAAAACCAGCATGCTTTTAAAGTGGTTTCAAGCTTCTTCAAATACTCACTGAATGCCGTGAAGCTTACTTATTTGCCTGTAACTAGCATTCGTAGTAAATGTTTGAATGGTTTGCACAACAAGTGCATCTAGCCCCAAAGACCCACACACCCGTTGGAAATCTTCTTTTCTAAGACAATAGATTGAATCTCAAAGGAAACCCTCTTTCAGAGGATTGCATCCTCGCACAAATTCCATCCTCCCACAGATTCCTCATATAAATGGATATCCCTCAGTGCCAGCTGTTCTCGGTAACCTTCACCAGGGGCCGTATTGTAACTCAGCGAACCTCATCGTCAATGCCAACGTTAGAGTCTGTATATGACATTGCTTCTGCATAAATAGCACAAACTATACCCCATTACCGGACGACAGTGAGGAATTTCCGATTCACAAAAGGGTGGTAAGGCTGCTTTCCTTTCAAAACAAAACATGCCTTTAGAAGAGAGTTTGAAACATTTGGAAATTAGATTTGGCCATATTTAAAAATTCCTCTGCGTGTACATCTTCAGCCTTGATGGCGGCACTTCAGTACAGTACACTACACCCAGGCTGGCCAGGAAGGCAGTATGATTTGAGTCAACTATGCGTTAGCTTGGCTCCTTCAACGACCGTGTTAGTGCCAGAGCATCAGTGTTGGACGTAGTAGATGCCTCAACTACCTTGCCCCAA